>NC_057825.1:17646111-17949142 GCF_910594005.1 Cervus elaphus
ATTTCTGCCCTGACATGTATGTCTTGGAGTCTGCCCTCCCAGGAACCTGAGGCCTGGCAGCTGGTTCCAGAACAAGTCTGAGGAAGCTGGCTCTCAAGTGGGATTCTGGAACTGGACAAGTTGGCCAACTGGCAATGAAGATCCCATCATTGGGTACCAGTGTAGGGAACTCGAAGAGCTCAGGGCATGTTGAAGTGCATTTGTCCAGAAATTAAAATGTGCACTTATAAACAGGCTGTGAGCCTAAGGGAAATTAGAAATATGTTTAAATAAAATATACAAAAATACTGCATATCAGAACTTGGGGGATCTTTTTATTTTTTTAATTTTCTCTTTTTTTTTTTTTTCAATCGAAGTATAGTTGATTTATAATGTTTTGGGTATACAGCAAAGTGATTCACTTATACTGTGTGATATAGTAAGTCCTTATTATTTGTCTATTTTATGTATAGTATCACATATCTGTTAATCCCAACACCTGATTTATCCCTCCCCTGTACTTTTTGAGGGATCTTTTTAAAACACACATATTACAAAAGAAAAAAAAAAGACGGAAGGTTAATGTAGGTTAATGAGCTAAACATTCATGTCAACAAGCTAGAATAATACCCCATACACAACTGAAAGAAAAGAATAATTTAAATCCAGAAATCTATGAAACTTTTCAAAAAGTACAAACTAGAGAAGGTCAAAAAAACAAAAGTTGATTCTTGGAAAAAACTAAAAAGATAGATAAACTTGTGGCAATATTGGTCAAGAAAGAGAAAGGAAAAAGTAGAGGAGAGAGTATGATTCAAAATGAAAAGGTAGGGGAATAATCATTTTATGCCAAAACCAAAAATTTAAATGAAATGAGAAAATTCCTAAGAAAACAAACATGACAACCAGAACTGACTCAATTAAATTGAGTCAATTAATAACAAACTTTTTCCTTAAAAAAAATATTTCAGACCCAGATAGTTTCAACAGCAAATTCAGCCAATCTTTCCCAAAGTCTTCCAAGGACAAAGGACAAAAGGAGATTAAAAAGGCACTCTTCACAAACAACAGCTTAGAAGAAGCTTTATAACCACAACTCAAATAGGTCTAAAAATAAAGGAAAATTATAGAACAATCTGACATTTAAACATAAATGCAACCATCCTTAAAATCAGCTTAGCATTCCAAATCCAGCTGTATAAATAGGAATTGATACATTATAACCTAACCGAATTTATATCTGGAATTCAAGATTGTTTTAGCATTAGAAATATCACCAGCATAATTCACTACTTTAACAGATTAATGGAGAAACCACATATGATCTTAATGAGTGGATCAAATTAATTTGATAATATTTAACAATCAGTTATGATAAAAAAAAATTACTGTGAACCTAGGGGAATGTGAAAGAAATTCCTTGATCAACATCAGTCCAAACACTACAGAAATCCTAAAACATGCAGTGCAATATTGAAAGCTTTCCTTTGAGACTGTCAGCTGTATGGAATTCCTGGTCTCTCTACATTCAGCATGGCACTAGTGCTTGGGCGGGAGGGCATCCACGCTGGAAAAAAATTTTTTCAATGACTTCTCTTTCTACCTTGCACAAACACAAAGTCCAGGTATATCATAACCTAAACGTAGAAGGCAAAATTATTAGGATTTTAGAAGATAATAGAAAGTGATATCTTCATCCCTTGAAGATATCTTACAATTTTAAGGTAAAGAAAAAGTTTCTTACTCAAGACTGAAAAAAAAAAAATCTGTCACTTTAGAGGATTAGATTAGATTTAGAAACTAGCCCTGCAGCCCTAACATAGCTCCTTCTAGAAGCTTCCTCTGGTTCCTCAGAGTATCATGATGTTCTTTTGGCCCAAGCTCCTAGAAAAACACTTATAATGTTGTAATATTGTATTATAGTTTCGACACCTGTCAGTGATGCCAGACTTTTGAGTTCCCTCATGGCAGTAAACACATCTAATAGATTCTATGCTCAGAAACTTAGCAACCTGTCTGGCCCAGAAGATGTACAGTCAGTTTAGGGTGAATTCACAGTAAGGGTGCTGTTGCCTTTATCTTCTCATGATGAGGACACCAATAAGAATCCAAGATAGTCACTCAGCACTTATAATAAAAGGGCTCTTTCAGGCTCCCATCTTAGGGACGCTGAAGGTTTAGTATGGTGCAAGCCAGTGCAGGAATGAACAGAGCTCATTACCTGTTCACCGAGTCTTGAGTTGGAATACTTCTAATGAAAACACAAACAGAGCTGATGAACAAATGTGTTTTCATGTTCAAATCCTCGGAGTGTTCATGGAAGCAGTTTGGCTGGGCATTCAGTGTGTGCATTCATTCCCCTTTAAACCACTGCAGCTTGGCAAGATCGCTGTGTTTAATTGGGCAACAGCTGGCAATAATTTTCTGTATGGAGTGAGGGTGACGGATTCACTCTTTACATCGTGTTTCTTGATCTTTGTTTTTGCCCTCTCAGCCTTTGTAACGGGCTATGAAGGGGTGGGAGGGAGGTCCAGGAACTGAGAGCTGGATATGAATCAGAATCCTGAGATTTGCAAGCTGGATGGTGTTTCTTCAGGAAAGGTCTGTGTCAGGAAGCATGTAGACTCCTGAGTGCTTAGCCTTGAAGTTCAGCAGAGATCATCTAATCCATCTTATCCTTTTTCCAGCTAAGGAAAGAGGCACAGAGAGGTGAAGTGACCTCTCCTCCAAGATCATCAGCTTGCTTGTAGCTGAGCAGGAATTCTTTCCCTTCACTGCCAGCGTTCTTTCTCAAGCAGTATCTCCACCTCGCCTGTCCTTGGTCAAGCTGTGGAAAATCTGGGAAAAAAAGAAAAAAGAAAAACAGGCAGAGCTGTGAAAGGTGATGGTCAAAGTGTGAGGTCCTCTGGCTCTGTCCTCTAACTTCAGTGACTGCTGCAGAGATCAGAAAACAAAGCAGGAGACAAAAATCTCTTCTCTTAGAACAAATCCTCACCTCCAACCCCGAGAACCAATCAGTCAGTGTTGCAAAGCTTTCACACAGCATAATACAAATGCTGTGTTGTGACTGGGTGACTTATTGCATGTGCTGATTGAGTGACTGATTGAGTGAATCAACGGGAGCACTCATGGTCCAGAGGCCACTTGTCAGTGCACAAGATGCCTGGGAGAAAAAGAAGTTCAAAGTGATTGCAGAATGAGCAGCAGCATCTCATCACTAGAAGGTATTAAAAATAGAACTCAACTTGTGCCAAAGTCTCCACTCATCCTGGCAGCCAGGACCTGGGGGGCCAGGCAGGTAACTTGACCCTGGTTCTCTTAGAACCTGTTCTAAGCTCTGGAAAATCTGGAAAAGTAAGAGAACCTGGTTCTCTTACTTACTTCATCTATTTGTATCATCTGAAAATTTTTTGTCATTTCACATTATTTATGGAAAAAGGCAAGAGAGGCATAGATGTGTAATAAATAGGCAAAGAAAGGCAATAAAAATAGATGGTATATCAAAATTTTAGAAAAAACAAGTCTCAGCTGGTTTCTGCTGGGAACAGGCCAGTTTCTGTTGGGGACAGACTATGTTCTCATGGCCCCTGAACTGCCATTTCTGCCTGGGCCCTGCAGCATTCCTTGGCTCCAGGTGACAAGCAGAGGGACCGGACTTCCCAGCAGCGCTAGTCTGCAGACAGGGGATGGTGGCAGGAGGGGGATGAGACAAGAGACCCCAATTCTCCACTGTGTCTCCTCTACAGCTGCCTGTAGGCTGGAGAACAGCACAACGCTGAAGGCTCCGTGCCCGTGTGTCCAGCTGGTCAGTTCGGGCATCGGGCAATTGTAGATGAGCCACAGCAAACATCTCAAGCAGCAGCTGTTCTGAGGAAGGATGACGGCCCCGGGCAGAAGCAAAAAGGGAACAGCTAGGAAGGCTTGTGAGGCCTGGTTACCAAGGAGGGGTTAGAAGCCATTGCTCCAAACTGGAGATCGGCCTTTGGCTGGAAGGAAACCGGGGAACAGTGCAGCATCCTGGAAGGAATGAGAGACAGAAAAAAAAAAACAAAAAAAGCTTACTCCTTCTTTAATGAGGGGCATGGCATTTATGTACTCAGACAAAAGAAACAAATCTAGAATGTATGACAAAATATGTCCAGGAAAGGCTTACTTCTGAGCAATTGGTACTTTCTCGTATGTACAGTGGGAAGCTTCAACTATACACTTTTTCCTTTTTGCTTTGGTTGTCAGGAAGGCCATATTTTAACTTGCAATCCAACTTCGCTAAATGAAGAGGACCTTATAGCATAATTCTCATGACTAACTTTCCCTCTGGTTCCATCCCACCGTTTTATTTGTCTTTTCGCATTGACCATTAAAAAATCTATCTACCTATTGCTATTTTATTATGTTAGAGTCTTGTAATCCACATTGTTGGTTTTTGCTTTTTGATCAAAGCAGGGCAGGGCTAGCCGAATTTGAAAATAAGAGAGACACAGTGATGTTAACGAGACTGGAAAGCAAACGTGGGGCTAGGGAGGGACCACCATATGGGAGGCTCAGCACTCCGCTCTGGTCCTGGCTGGGTAACTGACCACACGCTGGTAACTCTGGACTGAGGATCTTGCCTCCCATGAATCCAGCTTCCTCAAGTGTAAAACTGGAAGGGCTTATTTAGGTCGTTGGTAAGATCCCTACCAAATATAAAAACCGATGATTTGAAGTTTGCATGGTTTGTGTGTGCCACCCGGGAAGAGGGTTGGAGTGGAGACTGGAGTTGATGGCCAGAGACAGCTACCCTGCAGTGAAGATGCTGCGGGAGAAATTAGCTGCCAGAGACCCACTGAAGAGTAAGTAGCAGCTACAAGGACTTTACGATCCAGATGAGCTAAGAGTTGGCTTGGGACCTGGAAACTGATAAGTGCAGAGAGAGAGATGGGAGCTTCCGCTGTATCGTGCTCAAAAGATCTGCAGGAGAAGAAGCAGGATTCACCCTCGCAGGACAAAAGGCTAGCTGATGGCCTGTGGTTCATACCTCCAGGGTCTTGGAGGAGGAGTGTCTGCCCTGATGGCTCTGGTATACAGCAATTACCCTCTGATAACCCCCAGGAAGCCCGGGGCAGTCACTGTGTGTCCTGAAACCCACAACCTGATCCCAGCTTTGGGAGCACAGTTCAGAGATGGTGTCTGGCCTGATGGGAGGGCATGGGATTACTTTATGCTTCATCGGGGCAAGCCAAAGTGTGAGCATGCACTATGGTGAAGGGGTGAGGTACCGCGTTCAAGATTTCTTCAAAGCACTGTCAGATCAGTGGCGCATATTGGTGCCTGTGGGTCTGGGCAGGGTGGGAACAGAGAAAGGGCTCGCATCATATCCCTGACTCTTTCTGGACACATCAGAGATCCATGCTGGTTCTTAATAGACTGAACCAGGTAATCATGTGGTTAAACCTTATCTCGCTGCCACTTTTAGTCTAAGAAGCCTGGGGTTTCTGCAAATAAGCAGATTAAAGCTAAATAAAGATCAGAATTTCTAACCTCAGATTCAGTGGATACATCTTCTGGAAACAGTGCCTGGGGTGTGTGTGTGTGTGTGTGTGTGTGTGTGTGCACGCGCATGCGTGCCCACGTGTGTCCTGGATTACTGCACTCTAATACTCAGAATGACACCCATCTAGTCCTCCCTAAGATTGACTTCTCCTGTGAGTGGGTCTCTCCACCCCAACTTCCTGTCTTGTCCACAGAGGGATTAGAGAAAAGAGAGGGCTGCCTATGTCTTGGGACACACACACGATTTCAGAAGGACGATGTTCTTTGAAGAAGCGAGAACAGGGACGTGGGTTAGAAAGAGCAATGTTCAGTTCCCAGCAGTTCACAGCATCATGGCCCGTGGGAAGCGAGGGTCACTCTCTGGTTGGGAGGAATTCTGATGTGGACAGAAAAACCATCGTAGCTCCCGTGGAGACATGTCCCGTCCTTTAGTCCAGGGAGATGTTGGAGACTCAGCAAGGATCTAGAGCTCTGCGGACAGACGAACAGGAGACGAGTGAACCATCATCACAGCGTGTGCCTCAGATGCTGGTTCATCAAGAGATTCGGGATGGAATTACTGGGTGCTTCCTCCAGGATAATGCAAAACCAATCAAACTTCATTAGTTCAGCACCCTTTGAAAAACTGAATATGGAAGTAGGTGAGTCACACAAGCACCATAAATCTGCAATGACGAGAGCTATTTTTTCCCTTACTACTGCAGCATTTCTGTATTTCTTCTAGATCTGTCTGTGATCTTAAAGTGTGAGAACCAGTCTAGAGACCAGCATAAGACTTAGTATTAAAAACATATGTGACCCCAGGCACCTCCAGCTGCTCACTCCACAACCCAACCGAGAGACCCCCAGCACATCTCCAAAGGAAATCAGTGGGCCAGGGAAGTGAGGCATTGTTCCGTCTTGGTTTTGAAAGTATGTGCTTCGTGAGTGCTTTCTCATCTCTCAGAGAGCTCCGGGATGGCAGGTTAAGCAAAATATATGTTTTGTAGCAAAGACTGTACTTTCCCACGTTTTGGCAACTTGAACACTTCCTGCTGAACTCGAGACAGATTGCATCCAGTAGTGTGGTGTGACAGGATGTAAGTGACCAGGTAAAAGAACTGAACAAGTCCCCAAAACTCAACAAAGATAAAGCACTCTTAAATTATGGCCTGAGAGCACGTGGAATCAATGTTGCTAACCGTCACAGCTCTTTATCAAAACTAGTCAGTAATCTCTCCTTTGGCTGTATTTTATTTTCCATTCCCTATAGTAAAAGCAGTTATTGGTTAATATAGAATGGTCCAGACATGTAATCCTAAATGTTTAAAGCTTTTGGCAAAAGTCAAAGCAAAGAATAACATGAACAAGTATATAAGAAATGTGTCCCTACTCTCATTTTCATACCCTTTTGGTTATTAAAAAACGTTTTTGTTCTTCTTTTCTTAAACTTTTTATTTTGTTTTGGAGTATAGCCGATCAACAATGTTGTGATAGTTTCAGGTGAATAGCAGAGTGACTCAGTCACATATATATACATGTATCCATTCTCCCCCAAACTCCCCTCTCATCCAGGCTGCCACATAACATTGAGCAGAGTTCACTGCAATGTGCAGTAGGACCTTGTTGGTTATCCATTTTAAATATAGCAGTGTGTACATGTCCATCCCAAACTCCCTAACCTTTCCTTCCCCCATCCTTCCCCCCAGCAAAAAGTTGTTGTTCTTCAGTTAGTATTTTGTTTATATAGTTACAAATCCCATTTAGAAGAATTTTTAAATAGGAATATACAAATATGCATACCCACATGCATGTAGGACTCCATGTTCATTGAACTATCTGGTCAATAAACAAATACTGGCAACTCCCACGGGATGGTTGTTTTCCTGGATGCTAAGACAACTCTCTTCACCAGACCTGAGAAGCACAGTTTTAAGGAAAGATAAAAAGGGCTTGGAACTAACAGCTGGTGCGGTCTGGGATGCCTGACTCAACGTTCCTAAACCTCAGTTCTCTGGATGCAATAACACAACAGCTGCCTTGGCGTGCGGCTGGTACCATTGCAGACTGTTGCATGAAGGCAGGAGTCAGCTTGGCCATCAAGACTCCTCAGCCCTTACACAGATGCCCATGTAGCTCTCTTCTTCTGTTATGGCTGTAAAATTTAATCAGCTGCTTTGGGGCATCATAACGTAATAAGCTTTGTTGGAGTCTACCGTGTTTTTTATTAAAAGCTGAGCTTTATCTCTAGGACTTTATAACCTTGAGAATCAAAAACATCACATTAGCCCTTTCCTCAGGAAATCTGAAAGCACATATCTCCGTTCTTCGTATGTCTGTGTTTCAACTGCAAACAAAACAAAATTAAAATTTTATGATGAACAGAAAAAGAAGAGAGTGACTAGCCAATATGAAGTGGAAATAATCTCTGCATGAGCGTCTGGAGCTCTGAACTATGGCAGCAGCTCTGGGAGTGAGAACTACAAGGATAGATTCAGGAGATATTAGAAGATAAAGAATCATTAGTGTTTGTCATATGTTATAAGCAGAAAACAGAGTGAGCATCAGTGGGACTCAGAGGTGGGAGACTGGGTTTATGGCAGGGAGAACCTTACAGGTGATAGGGAGGACTTTCTCTGGCAAGAAAATGATACTTTTGGTTTTTGGAATTAATTTTACTTCATTAAAAAAAATTTTGGCCACACTGTGTGGCATGTGGAGTCTTAACTCCCCAACCAGGAAGTGAATCTGCACCCTCTGCATTGGATATGCAGAATCTTAACCAGTGAACCATCAAGGAAGTCCTGAAATTAATGTTCAATTTGAAGTGTCTTGTTCATCATTCTTCTGAATCATTTCCCCTAGGGTCCTTCCAATTACTCAACAGAGATAATATCCGGCTATAAGAACTGGGTGCTCAGCCCAAACCAGAAACAATGTGCATGGCATTTCTTCAAACATTTTTTTTTCTTCATTTTAAAAAATTGCCTGAGCTTAGTGCAGTTTATGTGTACCTGTGTGAGTAGGTATGTGTATGGGTGTATCTTTATTTAAAGCCAACAGTATCAAATTTCCCCCAAATAAAGCAAAACTGACTCTCCCTGAAGCTGCAGTGGCACATCGCCTGTGATTGGAAGTTCCACCCAGGTTTGGTGGGAGCGCTCCCCTGTGAGAAGCCAGGCACAAACACCTGGAGATGACACGCAGGTAAATAAAGATGCCCCGGTGACCATCTCAGCCTGATTGCTGGGCTCCTCCTGCCTCCCTGGCTCCCTGAATAACCTGCCTTTCCCTGTGGTCCACCCCCACCCTGCCTAAACACTATTGAATCGCATTTTCTCAACTAGAGATGGTTTATGATTGCAGCTTCTTACTAGTTCACACTGGCATGCCCCACTGAACTCTCCCACCCCTGCTCCCAGAGACTGTGAAAGAAGAGGTATAAGTAATTTAACACTGCCTCTTTCTAAATTAGGAGACAAACATGACTTGTCTAAGGGCACTGGGTTTAGAGCAGGATGTATTTACTGTCTCTAGCCCCACGGCTAATGAGCTGTATGAATGTGGACCTTGCACCTAACCTACCGGAATCTTAGCATCCTCATTCAAACCAGGAAAATTATCATCTCTCCCTGTGGGGGTGATTGGGCCTGTGAATTTAGAGATGCCCTGGTCTGTCTCCATGGGGACAGGAGGGTCCGCATGGGGATACATAGTTCTATCCAACTTCAGAGAGTGATGGTTTTATTAGTCTGTAGCCCATCTGTGAAAGTGTATTATTCCCATTAGATGTTTTCAGATAGTGAAGGTCTTTTTAATAAACACTTCTCTTCTGTGAGTTGCCACATCTGATGACATTTTTGGGGATGCCATTGATAACACCATCCCAAATTCTTTATAATCCTTTTCTGGAAGATCTGTGATACTATTAATATTCTCTTCCAGGCAGATGTACACTGGAATTAATGAACAAGACACAGTCTTCAATATTCTTGGGGAAATAATTTCTGATGTTTGTCAGATCCACTGAGAAAGGCCATATGCATGTGTGTGTGTGTGTGTGCGTGTATGTGTGTGTGTGTGTATGAAAATTCCCTAAGTCCCTGCTCAGACAGATCGGCAGCATATCACCTAGCAAAGGGGACTGACAGCTTTCAAGTCACACAAAGGGGGGAGAAAAAATAAAGCACACATTTCATTCAAATAACTGGTGTTTGGAGTGATGAGGAAATCCATTAACTATCACTTAAGTGTCAGAATTTCACCATTGACATTTGTTGTCCTAGCATTTATTTTTATTTTGCTTCCCAAATTCAACCATTCCTTCATATAATAATTGGTCCACGTATTTCCAGCCAGGGAATCTCATTCAGGGCAGGTGATGTGCTCTGCCCACGGTCCCAGCTGTGTGGTAGCTTTACCCTCAGGGCAAGGGGGAGGCAAAGCTGGTTATCACCACCTCCCAGAGAGGCAGGTCCGCTTACCCGATGCCCACAGCAGGCAGGAAAACCATTTCCTCATCTATTTGGCTCAGTGCAGACCCAAGTGGCTCCTTCCATTACAAGTATTTCACTTGAGGTCTCCTTCTGTCTGATATGTCTGCAAGCATTGCAGTTGTTTATATGATGCTCTGACAGCCTCGGGGTTCTCAGGTCCCAAGCAGAACAGCACTGGGCCAGCATCAGGCTACACTGACATTCACACCTGCTTGGAGCTATTGACACATTCGAGAAGGTTCCAGAACTGCAGAGGTGGAATGGGCCTCAGGTGGCTCCTGTCTGAGCACCACACAGACACAGGGCTCCAGGCTTCCAGAGGTCCTTTACCTTGTCCAATCTCAGAGCTATTCTAGGATCTACGTCCATCCAGCAAATGAGAAGAGAGAATAAGTAGAGGGTTGTGAGTGCAATTTTGATTTCATGAAATAATGTACATCATTTGGGCCCACAATTCACCAGCCAGAACTCAGGCCAAGGGCCCCACTTGGACACAGAGGTGCTGGGAAAACAGTTCCAGACTGGCAGCCATTTCTCAGCTAAGACTCCACATCAGGACAGCGGTGTAAATTTTCATGAACCCGGAAGCATCTCTACCAGCAGGACACACCACTGAACCAAAGGGCACAATTTGTAAGTCAGCATGTACTGTATAACCATTCATGGAGAGTCTGAGCTATGTATACAGATGTATATGAGAGTGTCATTCATTTCCGGATTTTGGATAGTAAATTTGCCTAGTGAGAGCTGCCTTGTTATTTAAATCCACTTGGATCTGTATTTGGAAACTGACTAATTAGAGCTCAGACAGTGAAGGATACAAATCTTATCTCAAGAAATGATCTGAATCTAAAAGGTTTCTGTGTATGTTGCAATAGTGAAGAATACTCATGTGTGTGTGTGTGTGTGTGTGTCTGTGTGTGAATTCATGCATGTTCAGAGAGAGAGAAAATCTAGAACAATAATCACCAAATACCAGTAATTATTCTGTGAGATAGTATTAAGGGTTGATTTTTAATTTCTTCTTTTTTAACTATTTATTGTTAAATATTCCTTTATATTTAGGGTAGTTTTACATTTAAAAAAAAGCAGTGATGTTCTATTTATTTGAGGATTTTAAAAAAGGGTACAGTCTTTCTAATTAAAGTAGACACCCCACAGGACTATGAGAGTGCTTTATAAAGAGGGCAGTTCAGTTCAGTCGCTCAGTCGTGTCTGACTCTTTGCGACCACGTGAACTGCAGCAGGCCAGGCCTCCCTGTCCAACTCCCGGAGTTTACTCAAACGCACATCCATTGAGTCGGTGATGCCATCCAACCATCTCATCCTCTGTCATCCCCTTCTCCTCCTGCCTTCAATCTTTCCCAGCATCAGAGTCTTTTCCAATGACTCAGCTCTTCTCATCAGGTGGCCAAAGGATTGGAGTTTCAGCTTCAACATCAGTCCTTCCAATGAATATTCAGGACAGATTTCCTCTAGCATGGACTGATTGCAGCGCCTTGCAGCCCAAGGGACTCTCAAGAGTCTTCTCCAGCACCACAGTTTAAAAGCATTAAGTTTTCAGCGCTCAGGTTTCTTTATAGTTCAACGCTGACATCCATACATGACTACTGGAAAAACCAGAGCCTTAACTAGACGGACCTTTGTTGGCAATGTCTCTACTTTACAATATGCTGTCTGGGTTGGTCATAACTTTTCTTCCAAGGAGTAAACGTCTTTTAATTTCATGGCTGCAGTCACCATCTGCAGTGATTTTGGAGCCCCAAAAGATAAAGTCTGCCACTGTTTCCATTGTTTCTCCATCTATTTGCCATGAAGTGATGGGACTGGATGCCATGATCTTTGTTTTCTGAATGTTGAGCTTTAAGTCAACTTTTTCACTCTCCTCTTTCACTTTCATCAAGAGGCTCTTTAGTCCTTCACTTTCTGCCATAAGAGTGGTGTCATCTGCATATCTGAGGTTATTGATATTTCTCCCAGCAATCTTGATTCCAGCTTGTGCTTCATGCAGTCCAGCCTTTCTCATGATGGTCTCTGCAAATAAGTTAAATAAGCACGGTGACAATATACAGCCTCGATGTACTTCTTTTCCTATTTGGAACCAGTCTGTTGTTCCATGTCCAGTTCTAACCGTTGCTTCCTACCTGCATACAGATTTCTCAAGAGACAGGTCAGGTGGTCTGGTACTCCAATCTCGTTCAGAATTTTCCACAGTTTATTGTGATCCACACAGTCAAAGGCTTTGGCATAGTCAATAAAGCAGAAATAGGTGTTTTTCTGGAACTCTCTTGCTTTTTTGATGATCCAGTGGATGTTGGCAATTTGATCTCTGGTTCCTCTGCCTTTTCAAAAACCAGCTTGAACATCTGGAAGTTCACAGTTCACGTATTGCAGAAGCCTGGCTTGGAGAATGTTGAGCATTACTTTACTAGCTTGTGAGATGAGTGCAATTGTGCAGCAGTTTGAACATTCTTTGGCATTGCCTTTCTTAGGGATTGGAATGAAAACTGACCTTTTCATACACACACTAATACTAACTTGAGGTCTTTAAATAGGACTGAGGTGACAGGTGGGTGTGCTTTAATGTCACACTGGCTGTAGGGTGAGAAGTGACTTAGATAGGCCACCAGGACACAGACATTAAATACTGGGTGAATGATGCTCTCCAGAGTGATCAGTGTAAAGACAGGTAGATTCCTAGGAATCACTTGGAAGGGAAAGTTGGTGCACTGGCTAGCGAGTGGCAATTAGGGTGGAGAGCAGTAAGTCAAAAACTTGCATTAGAAGGAGGAAGTGGCAGAAATTGTTTATTAATTGGGTAAAGAAGCTAGGGGGCTTCCCTGGCAGCACAGTGGTAAAGAATCTGCCTGCCAGTGTAGGAGATGTTAGTTCGATCCCTGGGTCAGGATGATCCCCTGGAGGAGGGCATGGCAACCCACTCCCAAATTCTTGCCTGGAGAATCCCATGGACAGAGGAGCCTGGTGGACTACAGTCCATGGGGTTCCAAAAGAGTCAGACACGACTGAGCAACTAAACAACAACAACAAAAGAAGCCAGAAGCATTGAGGATGACAATAGCAGTGTCTCTGAGAGAGGGACAGGTTATACACTCAGGCTGGGAATTCTCCACTTTGAAGCCCCTAAGGAATATCCAGGAGGAGATGTCAGAAAGCAGTTTGACAAATGCTTCTGGAGCTGAAGAAAGTATTCTAACTGGAGAAAGAGCCGGAGTGGTAAGCTTGTAGTAATTCTCAGAACCAGAAGAGTGGAATGAGCCTGCCCAGCAGACACAGACTTGGGAGTCAGGAAAAGAAATGGTGTGGCTTAGGATGACAGTATTTAGGGTGGGAAAAAGATAGGGATCCTTGAAATCAGAAAGATAGCCAGGGAGCCAGAAACAGACTCTGAAGATGGTGTCATCATGGAGGCTACAGGGATAGATTTTTGTTCAAGAAAGAAGAAAGTTCAACAATTCCATGTGCTATTGAAAAGTCGAGTAAGATAAGTATTAATATTATATGTCTTGATGGAGGTGATTTATTTGCTCAGTCGTGACCAACTCTCGTGACCCCATGGACTGTAGCCTGTCAGGCTCCTCTGTCCATGGGATTTCCCAGGATAGTGTAAAATGTTTTTCATCTACTTTAGGAAGGACCCAAGCCCATGTCTTGGCCTCCCTTGTGGCTCAGCTGGTAAAGAATCTGCCTGCAATGCGGGAGACCTGGGTTTGAGCTCACATTTCAGGGTTTTCTAAAAGAAAAAAAAATGGCAGAGGGATTGGTAGTGGTCTGAGTAACAGCAATTTCATAGCAGGAGGGCAGAGAGCATAGAGAATTCACACTGCAGTGGGTTTAGAAGTTAATGGAATTGAGAAAATAAATTGCACACAAATATTTCACGAAGTTTAGTTATAAAGGAGAAAGTTGTTGAGTCGCAACAAAAGGGAACAGTTTTCACAGAAAGGTGTTTTATTTGTCTCATTTTTTAAAAGATGATGCAGATTTGAATGTGTTTCATGTATGATGGATGGATTTGAAGAGAAAATAAAATTTCTAGCTAAGTGGGAGGAAGTGGTCCTATACCAGAAGAATGACATCTCTTAAGTATAATGGAAAGGAAGGAAAAATTCGGGTGTACATGGAAGTGTTAGGATTTATTGTCAGTTCTTTCAGGGTGGATGGATTGTTTCGATAAATAATTCCTCAGTCTCACTGACTTCATAATCATTTTTTGCTCTTCTCATAGTCTGTCATTAGTTGTTTGTGTTAGTGGAGGTGGGAGAGAAGATATTTTTCTCCATTCAGGGCTCCATCAACTTGTGTAAAATTCTGAGGTCTCAGTTCTCTCTTGAATCCACTAAATCCAGTTAGCCAATGGGGAAAAGAAAGAAAACTCAGATAATGTTGCAGAAAGATTGAAAAGCCAGTCTTGAAATAGCATCCATTACTTCCACGTACAATTGCACAGGTCAAAACCAAGTCCTTGGCCCATAAAAGTTGTAACAGGATTGGAACTCTTGTCTAGCTTTTCATTCACAAGGGGACAGACATAATGAGGGTGAGAACTCCTTTTCTCTGTCAAAGAGAAATAATGTGCTGTTGTTACATTGGCTTTGTTAATATTTGTGTCCATACCAGTTGGCATGGTGACTTGAACATAGTAGTCCTTCGAAAAATCTTTGAGGAAGGAAAAAAGGAAAGAAGAGGAGAGAAGGGAGGATTGAAAAAGGGAGAGAAGGATGTTTTTCTAGAACTGAGGCTGATTTTTTCAGGCATAGACACAGAACGTGGCTACTTAGTTGGCATGGTTTGAGTGAGAGTCTTGCTACCAAATTCCTACAAAACAATGAGATCCAGTCATAGCTGGCAGTTACTTGCTCCACCCCAAAAAATGTAGGCAGCTGATCTACATTTGAAGCCTGTCAATGGATTGCCTTCTTTATGGAATATAAAGAAGGTGTTAGAAGACCAAAAAAAAATATCTAATCTACCTCATGCATGCATGCTCAGTCGCTTCAGTTGTGTCTGACTCTTTGTGACCCCATGGACTGTAGCCTGCCAGGTTCCTCTGACCATGTGATTCTCCAGGCAAGAGAATCCAGACTGGATTGCCACACCCCCCATCCAGGGGGTCTTCCTGATTGCAGATGGATTCTTTACACACTGAGACACCAGGGAAACCCTTGGTCTACTCACAGCTATGCAAATGAAATGTTCTATCCCAAGTGCATGATAGTATTGATGGTACAGCTGGTAGCACTGATGTTGAGGGATGTGCCTTTTATGCACCCTGGGTCTCAGTTAGCTCTGTGCTTCACTTCCCATTCATTCACTCATGCAACCCATCATTTAACAGTTATGCACCATCTGACTCCGTCACAGTGATGGTGTTTAGGTTCACAAGGATGATTCAGACTGTTCACAGTCGAGTGGAGAGACCACAATGGAGACCAATAAGGACATTCAAGAGGGTTCAGGGGGAGGTCGAATGAGGAAGCAGCAACTATGTGATAAGAGTCAGAAAAGACTTCAAAGATAATATGGTGATTGTCGAACCAAATCCTAAAGATGAGGTTGTGCTCCCCAGAACATCACAGGGAGAAAAGAGTATAGGGCAAGAAGGGTGAAAATTCTAAACATAAAAATTAGGATTAACAGAAGCATGAGTGGTAATATACACGGACAGCATTGTACATTGATGGGCCTCTGCACCATTCTGCATGCCTGTCTATCTGAGCAACAGAGGTGCTCACCCACCATTTCTAGACTTAGGCTCACTACTCATATATCATGTTGGCAAGCAGCCACTGTTCCCAGGAAATAATGGAAAGAAGTGTTTCTATCTTTTTGCTAAATAACTGAATTCTGCATACTTTTGATGATCATATCCATCTCTTAATTTCAGTGTAACAAACTAAACGAAATAACACAACTGACCCCATCACTTTCCAATTCCTATTTGGAACTCATCTTTCTTTGTATGTGTGGTCTTATTTTTTTTTTTTCTCTATAGAAGGGGAATAAATTTCATCTTCCTCAAAAGACTATGTCATTATTATTTTGGTATCTGTTTTTCTATAGTGATATTAATGTAACATTTTAAAATGCCAGTATGTTTTAATAACATAGTATATCTTTGACTCTTGCAAAAACATCACATTATTCAATGTATGCAAGTGCAAAAAGATATGACTCTCATATAATTTATGTGTCCTTGTGGTATGTTATTAATGTGTGTGCTTTATAAGGGTATAATTCTGGAAGTGATTTTCCATAAAATTGTTATAAGTGTTATAAATTTGAGATAATTTGGCACAATATTCATTTAACCAAATTATCCCAGTAATAACATCTCTTCATTTGTAAATACCAGTTCAAACTGACATTACACATTTTTGGTAAGACATTGAGCCTTGAAGATTCACCCAGATATGGCTGCAAAATTTAGGTTTTAAGAATTAGGATATTAGCTAAGAGAATTCCCTTAAGTAAGCCACTTTGTTTCCCTAATTTGAAATGCACAACTGGACAGTGAAAGTGAAAGTGTTAGTCATTCAGTCATTCCCGACTCTTCGCAACCCCATAGACTGTCACCTACCAAGCTCCTCTGTCCATGGAATTCTCCAGGCAAGAATAGTGTAGTGGGTAGTCATTCCCTTCTCCAGGGGATCTTTCCAACCCAGGGATGGAAACTGCACCTCCTGCATGGCAGGCAGATTCTTTACCATCTAAGCCAATACCTACCCCAAACTGACAAATTTTCATGATAAAATTTGATTCTGAGAAGCCGTCAAGGCAGGAAGATACATCAAAACGGATCACAGCTCAGCATTAAGGTAACTTAGAATTGTGTGATGGCTCATATTTTAGTGAAAACTTTGGTGCTTTGTACAAGATATGAAATGTCAATAATCTTCAGTCTCTTAACTGATGATGTGAAAATAATAGAACTGGACAGGATTGCAAAGGTTTCCTGGAGCGTGAAATCAATTACCCCTAATCTACTTTAGTACTTAATCATATGTTATCTTATCTTGCCTGTTTTAAGGTCCGTCTACCTCATCTTTATAAAAATATTGTAAAGCCATCCCAACCATAACATAAATCATCCTTATATTGTTTGTAAAGTGTTTGGACAATCTTCTGTGTTGATGACTAGGATGGAGGAGTCCCACTGGCCTATGTTCAGGTCCTGTCTCCAATCACTTACTGGTTCCATGTGCTTGAGAAATTGACTTCTTTTCTCTGCAGGATACTTTGGGCATAGTATCCAACCCCTCTGAGCCTGAACCTCAGTTTCTTGACCTATAAAGTAAGAATGATGATATCTCCTTAAAGATGTAGTGAAGAGATCAACAGAGAATGGTAAGGGCATTGGCACAGTGCCTGGCTCACAGACTCCTTCCAGAAATGCAACTCATAATGAAGCATGCAAAACACTGGGAAAGGATAGAACTTAAGGATTAATCAACTCTCTCCTCCCAAACCCAGTCCAGAATAGAGGGGCAGACACTCATCCTTTGTGCGGTCTCTCTTTATCTCCATCAAGATGCACTAAAAGCCCTAGATGAATGTTTCTTGAATTAAATTGAAACCAAACTCTGATTTTATTGAAAAAATATACCAAAAATAGAAAAAGAAGATGAAAGCCCTCATTATACCCAATGATGCTGTCTACTGAGGGAAGGTTGAATCATGCTGTGGGTTTCTGAACAATCACAAAACCAGCTAGAGGCAGCCAATGCAGATACTGTTGAGAAGTCTTAGAACAAAGTGGTGGGCAGGTGGGGAGGCTGGCAGAGCTTCCAGGGACCTTGAAGCCAGGCTGGGACGGGATGAATGGCCTTGGTGGTTAGGAACAAAGGCATTAATGTGCTAATTCTCTTTGTGATTCTGAGTGTAAATGTCCTGGTCCCTGGAGTCCACAGGCATGACAGATGATGACGAACGGGCCAAATGTTCTCCCTGGCCCAGGCTGGCTGACACCTGGCCAGCATCTTTAAACAATGAATGACGTTTGTGCATAAAGTACAGAACAGACTTTTGGACTCTGTGGGAGAAGGCAAGGGTGGGAAGTTTCGAGAGAACAGCATCAAAACATGTATATTATCAAGGGTGAAACAGATCACCAGCCCAGGTTGGATGCATGAGACAAGTGCTCGGGGCTGGTGCACTGGGAAGACCCAGAGGGATCTGGTGGAGAGGGAGGTGGGAGGGGGGATTGGGATGGGGAATACATGTAAATCCATGGCTGATTCATGTCAATGTATGGCAAAAACCACTACAATATTGTAAAGTAATTAGCCTCCAACTAATAAAAATAAATGGAAAAAAAAAGAAATTGATACCAGAAAAAAAAAAAAAAAAAAAGCACACTTTGCTAAGCTGTGCCCATTACCAAGCAAATCACGGAATATCATGGTGAGACAGAACACCAGAGGTCTGTCCTCCACAACTAAATTTCTCTGTATGCTGAATCTTTCATTAACAGGGAAATCTCTACCCTCTCCTTCAACCCAGTCATTCATCATGGATTCTGTCAATATTGTCTGATTTCCAAAGAGGCCAGGAGGAGAGAGTGATAAAACCCAGCCTTACTTTATGAGGCCTCCAGTCTGACATGGCCAGCAGGCTTCACCCCTTCTTTCTTAGCACCTTCTCCTAAACCCACGCTTCCCTTCCAATTCCCAGTGACTCTTGAAGAAGGGTAGGGACACAGATAAGCTCAAGTCAAATTAAATAAAAATCTCCAGTAAGGAGTCGGAGACTCTTTACAGGGTCTCTCCAGTAAAGAAATCGGGGTCTCTCGAGAGGCCAGTCTAGTCAACCATTGATTAGTGGCTGAAAATATCTGAGTTTTGCTACTACCAGACATGAAATGCAAAAAGACAAAATGGTTGTCTGAGGAGGCCTTACAAATAGCTATGAAAAGAAGAGAAGTGAAAGGCAAAGGAAAAAAGGAAAGAGATACCCATTTGAATGCAGAGTTCCAAAGAATAGCAAGGAGAGATAAGAGAGCCTTCCTCAGTGATCAATGCAAAGATATAGAGAAAACAATAGAATGGGAAAGACTAGAGATCTCTTCAAGAAAATTAGAGATACCAAGGGAACATTTCATGAAAAGATGAGCACACTAAAGGACAGAAATGGTATGGACCTAACAGAAACAGAAAATATTAATAAGAGGTGGCAAGAATACACAGAAGAACTATACAAAAAAGATCTTCATGACCCAGATAATCACAATGATGTGATCACTCACCTAGAGCCAGACATCCTGGAATGCGAAGTCAAGTGGACCTTAGGAAGCATCACTAAAAACAAAGCTAGTGGAGGTGATGGAAATCCAGTTGAGCTATTTTGAATTCTTAAAAGACGATGCTGTGAAAGTGCTGCACTCATGGCCACAGGACTGGAAAAGGTCAGTTTCCATTCCTATCCCAAAGAAAAGCAATGCCAAAGAATGCTCAAACTACCGCACAATTGCACTCATCTCACATGCTAGCAAAGTAATGCTCAAAATTGTCCAAGCCAGGTTTCAACAGTATGTGAACTGTGAACTTCCAGATGTTCAGGCTGGATTTAGAAAAGGCAGAGGAACCAGAGAACAAATCACCAACATCAGTTGGATCATTGAAAGAGCAAGAGAGTTCCAGAAAAACATCAACTTCTACTTTATTGACTATGCCAAAGCCTTTGACTCTGTGGATCACAACAAACTGTGGAAAATTTTGAAAGAGATGGGAATACCAGACCACCTGACCTGCCTCCTGAGAAATCTGTATGCAGGTCAAGAAGTAACAGCTAGAACTGGACATGGAACAACAGACTGATTCCAAATAGGGAAAGGCATACATCAAGGCTGTGTATTGTCACCATGCTTATTTAACTTATATGCAGAGTACATCATGAGAAATGCTGGGCTGGATGAAGCACAAGCTGGAATCAAGATTGCTGGAAGAAATATCAATAACCTCAGATATGCAGATGACACCCCACTTATAGCAAAAATCGAAGAAGAACTAAAGAGCCTCTTGATGAAAGTGAAAGAGGAGAGTGAAAAAGGTGGCTTAAAACTCAACATTCAGAAAACTAAGATCATGGAATCTGGTTGCGTCACTTCATGCAAATAGATGGGGAAATAGTGGAAACAGTGACAGACTTCATTTTTGGGGGGCTCCAAAATCACTGCAGATGGTGACTGCAGCCATGAAATTAAAAGACATTCCCTCCTTGGAAGAAAATCTATGACCAACCTAGACAGCATATTAAAAGCCAGAGACATTACTTTGCCAACAAAGGCCCATCTAGTCAAAGCTATGGCTTTTCCAGTAGTCATGTATGGATGTGAGAGTTGGACCATAAAGAAAGCTGAGCACCAAAGAATTGATGCTTTTGAACTGTGGCATTGGAGAAGACTCTTGAGAGTCCCTTGGACTGCAAGGAGATTCAACCAGTTTTCATCCTAAAGGAAATCAGTCCTGAATATTCATTGGAAGGACTGATGCTGAAGCTGAAACTCCAAAACTTTGGCCACCTGACGTGAAGAACTGACTCATACGAAAAGACCCTGATGCTGGGAAAGATTGGAGGTGGGAGGAGAAGGGGATGACAGAGGATGAGATGGTTGGATGGCATCACCGACTCAATGGACGTGAGTTTGAGTAAACTCTGGGAGTTGGCGATGAACAGGGAGGCCTGAGGTGCTGCAGTCCATGGGGTCACAAAGAGACAGACACAGCTGAGCGACTGAAATGAACTGAACTGAACCACCAGACAACTAAAAAGAGGGTAAAATGGTATAAATATGATCATGTGTAGAGCTTGGACTGTTGTGTGTAAAAACAAACCTTATTGTCAGGTCAACATTTTTTCCCTGGATTCTAAAACCACTTCTAACAGCCTTGGGAATATCAACCTTGGAAATATCTGCAGTAACAGACAGTGTGTTAATAAAAGAGCACTTGAATTTGGTTCTCAAATATAGATTATGCAGAATCATTGAATCTCAACTCTCCGAATATTTCTTACTGTTGTGTAAACAGCATGTGATATACTTTCAACTTCTAGGAGTGAAGTTATCCAGTGTTTAATAAGAACCTACTTTTAACCTGCTCTATAATAGGTCTTTCAAGACAAAGAGGATTTTAAGACAGGACTCCTGCTCTGCAGAAATTACAACCTGTGAGGATAACATGAAAACAAAATATAATACAACAAACAGAAAGAATTTATTTGGTGGTGACTTGTGTGTCAGACTATAAACACATGCCAAGTGGGGATGGATGAGACTGTGACAAGCTTGGAGTGGCTGGAGGTGGGCAGCAGGGAGAAGGTGACCTTCTTAATGTAAAGCACATGCATTCTCACCCAGAAAATTTTGGGGGGAGCCCCAGCTGGGCCTCTGCACTCAGAGACAGAAGAAAGGTTAGAGCTGACCCAAACCTGGCCATGCACCACAAAACCACAGAAACTCCACAGAAGTTTCAGAGAGGAACCTTTTAGTTCCACCTCAGCAGAAAGGAGAGGAGTCCTTAGTTCATGTGGATACAAAACACAGAGCTTCTCTAAAAGTTTGCAAATTCCCACTTCATTCTCACCATTTTCCAGCTGTGCCAATGTGGTGGTTGTGTCATGGGAATGCCAAGGAGTCGCACGTAAATGCAACCATTACAGCTCAGACATCATACAGCCTGGCAGTGCATTGGTATATAGCTGATGGTGACTTAACAGCCAAATTCCCCATGTGCTTTGGAGAGAATTTCCACCACCCGTGATGCCAGCTGACTAGTCAGGACTGTCTTGGGTGTCAGGGAATTTAGGCAATGTTTATAGTGATCAAAGTTCTGAAGTTAATATCCTCAGGGGTTGGTCAAATTCTTCACTACTTAGCTACGCTTTTAGCTAGGCCACACAGTCTTCAGACTGGTGCAGAGCGTTTCAGTGCTGTATTTTAAAACCATGATTCAGTTTCATGAATCCATATCAAGGCAGAGTGTGTTCCAGGCACCCTGCAAGACATAGGAATAGATAGATAAGCAAGCTGTATTTCCTGCTCTTAATGAGGACCTAGTTTGACAAGAAAAGCAGAAGCAAATCAGTACAAAGATCATGACAAGTAAAGAATTACATTAAGTAGGCTACATGTGTTATAGTGCATGTCTGGGGCACAACAAAACTACAAACGTATGAAGCTTTCATGGAACCATTCGACCACAATTTTCTCCTTGATTGTAAAATAATGGTATATTTGTACAGAACATGGGTTGTGCTGTGTGTTAGTCACTCAGTCAGGTCCGACTCAGCAAACCCCATGGACTGCAGCCCACCAGGCTGCTCCATCCATGGGATTCTCCAGGCAAGAATACTGGAGTGGGTTGCCATTCCCTTCTCCAGGGGATCTTCCTGACCCAGGGATCAAACCCAGGTCTCCCTCATTGGAGGCAGATTATTTACTGTGTAAACCACCAGGGAAACTCATTGTATAGAACACAGTTTTGTGTTTGTTTGTTTGTTAATTTTATTGGAGTATAGTTGATTCACAATGCTGTTACAGTTTCAGGTGCAGCAAAAGTGATTCGATTATAAGTATACATATATTCATTTTTTTCAGATTCTTTTCCCATACAGCTTATCACAGAATATTGAGGAGAGTTCCCTGTGCTATACAGTAGGTCCTAGTTAGTTATCTATCTTATAGAGAGAGAGTGGTGTGTGTGTGTGTTAACCCCAAGCTTCTAATTTATCCTTCCCATGCTTCCCCTTTGGTAACCATAAGTTTGCTTTTGATATCTGTAAGTCTGTTTCTGTTTTGCAAATAAGTTCATTTGCATCATATTTTTAACAATTAGATTCCACATATGAGTGATATCATATGATATTTGTCTTTCTCTGACTGACTTCACTTAGTATGATAATCTCTAGATCCATCCATGTTGCTGCAAATAGCATTCTTTTGTTCCTTTTTGATGGATGACCAACCTAGACAGCACATTAAAAAGCAGAGACATTACTTTGCCAACAAAGGTCCATCTGGTCAAGGCTATGGTTTTTCCAGTGGTCATGTATGCATGTGAGAGTTGGACTGTGAAGAAAGCTGAACCCTGAAGAATTGATGCTTTTGAACTGTGGTGTTGGAGAAGACTCTTGAGAGTCCCTTGGACTGCAAGGAGATCCAACCTGTCCATCCTAAAGGAGATCAGTCCTGGGTGTTCATTGGAAGAACTGATGCTGAAGCTGAAACTCCAGTACTTTGGCCACCTCATGTGAAGAGCTGACTCATTGGAAAAGATCCTGATGCTGGGAGGGATTGGGGGCAGAAGGAGAAGGGGACAACAGAGGATGAGATGGCTGGATGGCATCACCGACTCGATGACATGAGTTTGAGTAAACTCCAGAAGTTGGTGATGGACAAGGAGGCCTGGCGTGCTGAGATTCATGGGGTCGCAAAGAGTCAGACACAACTGAGCGACTGAACTGAACTGAACTGAATATTCCATTGTATACATCTACCACATCCTCTTTGTCCATTCATCTGTCAATGGACATCTAGGTTGCTATTGTTAATAGTGCTGCGATGAACATAGGGGTGCATGTATCTTTTTGAATTATGGTTTTCTCTGGATATATGTCTAGGACTGGGATTGCTGGATCATATGGTAGCTCTATTTTTCATTTTTTGAAGAATCTCCATACTGTACTCTATAGTAGCTATATCAGTTTACATTCCCATCAACAGTGTAGGGGGGTTTCCTTTTCTCCAAACTGTCTCCACCATTTATTGTTTGTAGACTTTTTGATACCTGATATTTATAACAATGTAAGAAATGAAGGAGGTCCTGAAAGCACACTACCTGTTGTGTTTTTTTAAATAAGTAAGGACTCCTTTTTCTCATTCCATATCAAGTTTTTTAAAAATGCAAGGAGGTAGTCTCTCTTAGGAGACTTCCTACTTTTAAGAATATAAATCATACTAATTTATACAAAATAATTTGAATTTATTTAATGTGAGATCAAATGCTCAGATTGCCAGAGAATAACTGCTGCAGCATTTTAACATCTCATACCTCAGATTTCCACATTCACATCCTTATTCCCCAAATTAGAAATCTCTAACCAATCAAGGCTTCATTTTATTTTCTGTATAATTGGCAGATTTGACTAGATAATTTCCACATTTCCTTTCTACTCTAAAATAACCAACACATTAACTATCCAGGGAGAGCATGCACAAAGGAACCATGGAAAGAGCACAGACGCAACTGGGTGGTTCTTATCTGTCTGCTTGTCAGCTGTGTGGCCGCTTCTCTGTCCCTAAAGTGAAGCTAACGACCCTTCCTTCAAGTCCATTTGTAAGGAATAAGTCAGCAGCCCCCAAATGTTTTGGCAGCAGGGATCGGTTTTGTGGAAGACAAAGGTTCCATGGGCGGTGGGGGGAAGAGGGCAGGGAGATGGTTTCAGGATGATTCAAGCATGTTGGGGGGTGGCTGCAAAGAGAGATGAAGCTTCACTCACGCACCCACCACTCACCTCTGCTGTGGGAACTGCTTCCCCACAGGCCACAGACCCACAATGGTCCACGGCCCGGGAGTTGGGGACCCCTGGATTAAATGAGATGTCAGCTGGGAAGCAGCAGTAATGATAGGTGACAGTAGCAGCAGCAGCAGTGATAGTAGCAATACTAGTAGCAGCAGTAGTAGTCCCTAGGAGTAGTTATGGTCATGGCAGTAGCAAGAACAGTAGTAGCAATACTAGTAGCAATACTAGTAGCAGCAGTAGTAGTCACTAGGAGTAGTTATGGTCATGGCAGTAGCAAGAACAGTAGTAGCAATACTAGTAGCAATACTAGTAGCAGCAGTAGTAGTCACTAGGAGTAGTTATGGTCATGGCAGTAGCAAGAACAGTAGTAGCAATACTAGTAGCAATACTAGTAGCAGCAGTAGTAGTCACTAGGAGTAGTTATGGTCATGGCAGTAGCAAGAACAGTAGTAGCAATACTAGTAGCAATACTAGTAGCAGCAGTAGTAGTCACTAGGAGTAGTTATGGTCATGGCAGTAGCAAGAACAGTAGTAGCAATACTAGTAGCAATACTAGTAGCAGCAGTAGTAGTCACTAGGAGTAGTTATGGTCATGGCAGTAGCAAGAACAGTAGTAGCAATAGCAGCAATAGTAGCAGCCGCAGTATGGTATCCACTAAAATCATAGAGACTGCACCATCTGAACGGAAGTCTAGAGATGGTGCCGAATTCAGGCTCACTGGATCTGCGGCTCCTGAACTGTATGCACCTGTTCTCTGATGAGAAGGTCAGCTTCACCCTGGTGTCTGCTGCTCATTCTGGTGTCTGCTGCTCAAGGTTCTAAGCTGGCTGCTGGTCTGGTCAAAGCCGCATGCTCCCTGGGTTCTTCTTTCTCCTTCTTGAGAAGCCACATTAGCCTTCTGGAGAATGATCTTTTTTTATACTGAGGTGTCATTGGTTCATCACCACACAGGTGACCCCCTTTACCCATTTCATCTCCTCCCTCATCCCTTTGGTAACCAGCACTCTGTTTTCTGCGTCGGTGTGTTTGCTTTTATTTAGTTTGGCTTGTTCATTTATTTTGTTTGTTATATTTCACATATGAGTGAAATCATATGGTTTGTGTTTCTCCGTCTGACATATCACATGGCATGATCCTTCAAGTTGCATCTATATTGTAAAAAATGACAAGATTTTATCTTTTATGGCTGAATATTATTCCTGTGTATCACATCTTTATTCATTTACCCTGGGTTCTCTCTTATCCCAACCAAACCAGAGGTGTGGAGCTCTGCTTGCCAAGTTGCTTCTTCCTGTGGCCTCTTTGCACTCTCGTGGCATCTTGCCCTGCAGGGTTTAAGTGGCAATGTCAGGGCCATTCTGATCCTAAAGGAAAACCCATCCTGCATTGCCGTCTCACTCTAACCAACACAGCTCATCAGAGTTCTTGTAAATTAGCCCAAAAGAACAAAGGAAAACCAAAATGAACTACTGTCCATGATAATATGATCTAAACTTTGTGAGATAAAGTTCCAGGTCTGAGATGTATCACCCCCACAGCTCAGTCTCAGGCGAAGGGTCCACCCATCATAGGGGAACTGATGTTCTTTCCAGAGCTGTCACCCAACCCTGCTCCCCTCGGAGTGGGTTCACTTCCTCCAGGGGCTCCCCTGTGCCTCTGTAGGACACAAGATTGTTCTACCATTGACTCTCCAAAATTTGAAAAAAATTGAGTGCCTGGGTCCTGAGCAGATATCATATGTAAAATTGTGTTTCAGAACCAAATATTAAGTGTGCTCAAGTGGTTTTTGATGCAATTCAAGTTTCTGGAGATTAAGATGGCAACTGTTGTTGTTCAGTCGCCAAGTTGTGTCCAACTCTTTGTGATCCCATGAACTGCAGCACACCAGGCTTCCCTATCTTTCACTGTCTCCTGGAGTGAGCTCAAACTCTTGTCCATTGAATTAGTGATGCTATTTGACCATCTCATCCTCTGCCTCTTTCCAGACAGGATGTAAACTAAAAAGAAAAAGACTCCAAGTGTGGTGAAAATGGCTCTTGGAAAGTTCCTGCACCAAGCTTGAAGGGAGGGTACATTACCTTTTTTTTTTCTTATAGAACACAGCTTTTCCTTATCAATTAACACAAAACACAAATTTTGAAATACCAACACATAGCTGCAAATGGCTTGAAAGCATGACTACAAGGAGTGTGCCCCCAGATGGGTTAGCTCAGGGAAATTAACCTGTTTTTTAATTCATTCATTTATTTAACAACTTAAAAAGTAAACACTAACATTTTCAGAGTGCTTAAAAAACTTCAACACAGCAATGACTCAGAAAAATTGGACAAATCAAAAACAGTAATTTAAGACCCTGCTCATTGAAAAAGAATTCAGACAGACTTTAGTTTAAATCAAACTTTCAATAAAACAGCTCATTATTGGCCTGGAAATAATTATTTGATTGGATAAATATGTCTTAACTTTAAAACCTCATATGAACTCCTGCCTCTGCCGAAATCTCTAGGTATCAGTTTACCAGAGTCGTTTATCAATATATCCACTTTTCAGAATGGAGATTGGTCAAAAGCTTGTCATATCAGCACTTTTTTTAAACTTCTTCTCTCCATATGTTAGCACTTTCTTGTGTGTCCTGGAGAAAATTTGTATTAACAAGAAAAAAATTAATCACCGAAATAATGTCATCTTAACCACAATGAGTTTTTTACCCAATCTCTAGCCACTAAAACCCAGCCCAAGTTGGGTCATTGATGGAACTGTAGCCTCAAACATCAATTCTTCCCCCTAAATCCAGCTTCATGATTTTATTCTTTTGGTTTTGTCTCAAACTCTCCCATAAATAAGCTTTCCCTGTAACTCAGTAATAAGAAGAGGTAAGCCACTCCTTTTCCAAATTACAGAGATCTAGGAAAGCAAAGGTTGAGAGTAAATGAGACAACTCTAAAATAAGTCTAGAGGCAAAGACTGCTTGCTCTAGCTCTGGCCCCACAGTAAACACACACGCTCACGTTTCTCCTTTGTAGATTCTGAACAAGTTTCATGAGCCAGTATCTTACAAACATCTGCCTTCATTATAATTATATTTCTATTTCAGCTGCACCAAGCTATTTACAGATGAGCCTGTTCATAAAGAGCTTTATAATTAAGCAAACAGAAATATCTTTTTATAGGATGCAGATCTAGGGGTGATAATCACACACAAAATACACAGCAACAGTTGCAAATAGAGTGTTTAACGCTAGTTATATAGTTAGTGATGTGCTCAATAAAGCTTGACATGTCTTTGTTCCTAAATACGAGAAAATATGGTCTTTGCTACACAGCAGTGTAAACTGTCTTCTCTTATTTTTTTTTTTAAGCAAAGGCCATATTTTTCAGGGTGGGTTTCTAAAATATGTGTGTGTGTGTGTGTGTGTTTTATCTAACGACAGGGTTAGGAAAAAAAAAACACATGTATTCTCTGGCTTAGTGGGGTTTGAAATTTGCCTGGTACTTGAAGAATGACAACTGATTCTAAATATAAGTGACAATGTATGGCCACACAGAGTGTCACAGATTAAATTAGTAAGTAGTAGATATTATGTGATGGTACTATAGAAATAACTGCCAGACAAAAAGGAAACCTAAAATATTAATCACAGGATAAAAGACATCTCTCACATTCCAGTTAAAACCTACCCAAGCCCTTGGGTGTTTTCTGGAAGAGCCGATCTTTGCTTACGGACGTTTTCAGCAACTCTCAGGTCATCCTAGACCTGGACATTGAAGCTGTCATTTGCTAAAAATGTTTGCTTTCTCACTTTGCAGACTTTCTTGATGATCCAAAAGTCATGCAATCCCAAAGATTTTGGGCAAAAAAATATAACCATTGTTTGCTATGATTCAACCTGGGCATAGAAAGAGTCACATATGTATTCCACATTATGTTCTCTGAAGTGTTTCTTCCAGCTCACAATACAGCTCCTGACAGCACAATGGCGTCATGCTTTAGAAAATGGTTTGACAAATATCCACACTCACAGAGTCTTAAAACGGTAATATGCTTTGACCCCATGGTTCCAGTTCTGTGAATATATACGAAGAAAAAGCAGCACAAAGAGCACCAATAAAATAATTTTTATTTATCATATTATTTGCTATTGTTATAAAAGTGGAATATTCATGAATGTCCAATTGTATGTGAATGGAGAAATAATTTATAGTACACATACTCAGTGGAATGTCTTGCAGCCATAAAAAGTTAATATTCGAAACACTTAAAATTATTTGGAGAAATGTTTACTGTATAATGTTAAAGGCAAAAAACAAGGATAAATTATGCAATATAATTTCAACTATGTACAAATGAAAGTACCACAAATTGGAAAGAAATACTTCAAAAGGCTAACAGTGGTTAGAGAGATGGGTAATAGGTGAATTTTAATTCTTTTTAAAGAATTAAATTCTTCTTAATTAATTTTAATTAATTTAAAAGAATTATTTCATTCTTTTTAATGAGGTGTATTTCCCAAATTTTATATAATTATTGACTATTTTCAGGTTCAATAAAAGCAATTATAAAGATATGACCAATCTTAATATATATAATAATAGTAACATAATTTGGAGTTGTTTAGCTATGTTTTATTAACAGCTGTCTCTTGCAGTGCTGTGGGTTTGACTACCCATCCCCTACACTACCAGATCAGAGGCTGGTAGTCTGTTGGCCTGTTGGCGTAAGGCTTGTACTTGGTTATCAGGCCTCGTCAATCTACCTCTAATGTGCCTAAAATGCAGGTATTTATATGAATACACTCTGTGCTGGATTTAAATAATGTATGGCTCTTTCTCTAGTGTTGTCAAGTTGTTGCTGCTCCCTGCATTCCTTCCACAAACACAAAAATTCCCAAATAGCCCTATTTCAAAACAGAACTTTTGCTCTCCAAGACTCTCCTCTGATCCACCCTGCTAGTTCCTCCTTCCTTTGATTATTTATGACCCTCCTTTACCAAACACCTACTCAGCCTGTTCCTTCTCTCTCCTTTTTGTTGTAGTTCTATTGCTCCTAAAGCTTCATCCATCACATTTATGTGACTGACCGAAAAAGAAAACTGTGCTTTTCCTGGCCTCCCTGTCCACCACTCCAAACGTGAATTTCCAGACACTGATTTGCTTTAACTCTTAACTCTCCCTAGCAGCTCAAACTCAATCCATGTGAAATCCTACTCATCACTGCCCTCCTTAAAATGGTGCTTTCTACAGATTCCTCTATTTGGTCAATGAATGTCCCACCGTAGGGACCCGTGCTCCAGTATACTTTCTGAATCCTTTCACACTGTCACTGCTTCCATTCCATCAATCGTTTAATCTTTTTTTCTTTACAGAAAACATTGTTGATCTTATGGTACAGTATTTTGAAAAGTACAGTAGTGCGGTACAACATCTGGCACCCAGGCATCAAGTGAACAGGCAAGAAGAGTTACCGACTGGAGAACGGTAACTGGAGAACTACCAGCTGTAGTCTGTTAGTCGCTCAGTAATGTCCTACTCTTTGCGACTCCACGGACTGTAGTCCACCAGGATCCTCTGTCCATGGAATTCTCCAGGCAAGAATACTGGAGTATTGCCATTCCCTTCTCCAGGGGATCGTCCTGACCCAGGGATCGAACCTGGGTCTCCCGCCTTGCAGGCAGATTCTTTACCTCTGACCCATCAGAGGAGGGAGAGGAGGTAGGAGACGATGGTAAAGCTGAATGATTGTCAGCAATAGGAGATGGAGGGGAAGCTGCAGTTTCCCTCATGCCTGATGCTGATGGCCCAGGTTCTGATACCTTGCTGGAACCAGAGGCATGTTCACATCTTTGAAAGTTTGCAACTTGACAGTTCACATGTAGAGGATTTACCATATTCGTGGTCAGCTCAGGACTCAGATGAAAAACTCAGGGGCCTCTACACCGGATTGTGCAGCCTTTCTCAGAATGGAGGCTGGGTTTCAACACCCAAGAAGTTTCCTTGCCTTTCCCTTTAGTCCTGGAGGGGCCTGGAGACTGGCAATATTATAACTTCTTCTGTGTTCTATGGGTCAAAGCAGTCTGAGAACCCATTCAGATTCAAAGAGAGGTGACACAGGCTCTCCACTGCGTCTTACAAAGCACAACCAGCCATTACCAAGCAGCAGATCCCAGCAAATGATGGAGGGATCCTGGTGGGCCTGAAAATACCTGTGTGTCCAGCTTGGACCCCCAGCAACCTCAATCATTTGATCTTAACACTCAGACTCCCATTACAAACCCATTGCTGCAACCCATCCAGAGCCAAGGTGGCCACACTCACAATTATGAGACACATTTTGGTAGATATCTGAGACCGCCAATAGATTGGAGGGCTCTGGGGTTTTTTTTCCCTCACAAGCTCAGTTCAAGTCATATTTAAAACAAGTCTCAGCTGAAATCTGACCCACATATATTTATTAGTAAGTAGTCAAAAATGCATCCAACAACATATTCTGCCACACCAGTGAAACCTAGCCCTCTGTGCTTTCTGATACTCTAAGTATTTTTCACAACATATCCACTCAATGCCGATGTAATGATACTCTAGCAGCATCATTCATCTGATCCAGTTCAAGTTAGGTGACAACACAGGCAGTCTTGGAATCCTTAGCCTAGGGGTCTATTTCAATGGATGTTGGAATTTAGACTTAAGGTAATTTTCTATCTTGTTCACACAAAGGCAGAGTTGACTGACTAATATAGCTAACCAGTCCACATGTATTCCTCCATCAGTTTTATTTAGTTAGTTTTTTTAATTACATATTAAGCATCAGTGACCTCCCCACCAACTTAAAAAAGAGGGGATGCTAAGATCTTGACAGTAAGCTGCATCTGTTGTGCTTGTGGTCCTTTCATTCCAAACCTCACCTTCACTGGAATGGAATTCTGTGCCCAAGATCCTTACTTTATTACTTAGATTCTTCTGTTAGCTACATGTGTTCCTAAAAAAAGTATACATGCATATTTTTATTGTAATTATTTTTAACTTAAGATAGAGACTGTGTTGTATATAGTCTTTGAGACTCTTTTCATCTATAATACCTTGTCAATGTATCTCTATATTGTCACATATAGCTGCATCTACTTCTACTTTTAAAACATCTATTTCTGCTTTACTGACTACGCCAAAGTCTTTGATGTGTGGATCACAACAAACTGTGGAAAATTCTTCAAGAGATGGGAGTACCAGACCACCTTACCTGCCTCCTGAGAAATCTGTATTCAGGTCAAGAAGCTACAGTTAAAACTGGGCGTGGAAAAACAGACTGGTTCCAAATTGGAAAAGGAGTACGTCAAGGCTATAGACTGTCACCCTGCTCATTTAATTTATATGCAGAACGCATTATGCAAAATGCCTGGCTGGATGAAGCACAAGCTGAAATCAAGATTGCCGGGAGAAATATCAATAACCTCAGATATGAAGATGACACCATCATTATGGCAGAAAGTGAAGAAGAACTAAAGAGCCTCTTGATGAAAGTGAAAGAGGAGAGTGAAAAAGTTAGCTAAAGACTCAACATTTGCAAAACTAAGATCATGGCATCCGGTCCCATCACTTCATGGCAAATAGATAGTAAAACAATGGAAACAGTGAGAGACTTTATTTTTGGGGGCTCAAAAATCATTGCAGATGGTGACTGCAGTCATGAAATTAAAAGATGCTTACTCTTTGGAAGAAAAGTTATCACCAACCTAGAAAGCATATTAAAAAGCAGAGATATTACTTTGCCAACAAAGACTCATCTAGTCAAAGCTATGGCTTTTCCAGTAGTCATGTATGGATGTGAGAGTTGGACTATAAAGAAAGCTGAGCACCAAAGAGTTAATGCTTTTGAACTCTGGTGTTGGAGAAGACTCTTGAGAGTCCCTTGGACTACAAGGAGATCCAACCAGTCCATCCTAAAGGAAATCAATCCTGAATATTCATTGGAAGGACTGATGCTGAAGCTGAAACTCCAATACTTTGGCCCCCTGATGCAAAGAGCTGACTCATTTGAAAAGACCCTGATGCTGGAAAAGATTGAAGGCAGGAGGAGAAGGGGATGACAGAGGATGAGATGGTCAGATGGTATCACCGACTCAACGAACATGAGTTTGAGTAAACTCCGGGAGTGGGTGATGGAGAGGGAGGCCTAGCATGCTGCAGTCCACAGGATCACAAAGAGTAGGACACAACTGAGCAACTGAACTGAACTGATACCAAACCTTCACTCACCATGATCGCCACATGGACCCTTCTACCAGCAACATAAAGGAGCTCTTTTGTGACACGTGTCTCCGCACACCCCCTTCAGTAATTACTTGTAATTAATATTTAAAATGATCAAAGTTTTAGTTATTCTTAACTGACTTGGTGCAAAAGTGAAATCTCAGGGAGCTCTTGATTTCCATTACCATGATCACCTGATCATTATCAAGTATTTATTTGATAGAATATGTGTATTTATCTTTTGACCATTTTTCTACTGAGTTAGGTTCTTAATGAGTTTAAAGAGTTTTTTATGTGTTGTTGACATGAGTCTACATATTTCAACCATAATTAATTTCAATGATGAAAAACCACTGGCCTTTTAATAAAATATATTATGTCATTAACAGACCATCTGATTATAATGGGAGTTAACTCAGCAGATGAGCCTTTGATGAGTACATGTCCTCAATTACTGGATATAAATGTCAATTTCCCTTTGGGGTATAGTTTAAAGTTTGCATATTTGTGTGTGTTTATTTACATACATGGGCTCCCTAGGTGCCTTAGTGGTAAAGAATCTGACTGCCAACGTAGGAGATGCAAGGGACACAGGTTTGATCCCCGGGATGGAAAGATCCCCTAGAGTAGTAAATGGCAACCAACTTCACCCTACTCTTGTCTGGAAAATCCCACGGACAGAGGAGTCTGGCAGGGTACAGTCCATGGAGTCGAAAAGAGTAGGACATGAGTTGGCGACTGAGCACACACTCACAACATGCACTTACATACACACACCCCCACACATGAACACACACATAGACACACCTAAAACACTGCCTAAAATAAATGACAGTGAGGCTCATCTCTTCTGACCCCAGGCTCCCATCCTGGTGCCCCCTAGCAAGACTTTGCAGTCCCTTCCAAGGGTCACTGTAACCAGTCTCTCCTCTCCATGCATCCTGCATGCTGACCCCAGGCCCCTTTCCCAAAACATCAATTTTGCTAACTCTCAAAATGAGAACAATGCTTAAACCTCTGCATTACCTGGTATGTAAGGTAAAGATTCCTAACCCAGCCCCTCCATTCTACTTGAACTAAGCTATCTTCCTGGGCAAACCTGCTTCTGCTGGCCCATGTGAATGAAGCCTAAGGGCCTCCAACACAATCTAGTATTTGGCAGCTGTGTGACACACAGGAGGTAACTTAATTCAATGAAAGCTCAATTTCTTTTTCTGTACAATGAGGACAAACACAGCACCTAACTCATGGGTTCACAGGGTCTAAGTGGGGATGAAACAGGGTAATACTTTGTCAACATTTAGTACAATGTCTACATGGTAAACAATCACTGAACGTGTGTTGTTGTTTATGTGCCTCATATTGCTGGAATTATTATCTCATTATAGCCAAATTGTTGTTCTTGTTAATCCTCAAATACTGGGGGAGCGATTTTTCTCTTGTCTACACTCCCTTGCACCTTTCCATAGGTGTCTTCTGCAGTTGTCTGTATGATGACATGGAATTCCATCATCTTCAGAATTTCTAAGCACTTTGGTAACACTTCTTCCATGAGTACTTATGCCTCACAGTTCCTTGTACAAATATATTTTTCTCTCTCGTTCCTGTGCTGCCTGAGAGAAAGACCAGAATACTAGTCATCTTTCTTTCTTTCCAGTATCCAGTTCCCAGGCCAAAACAAAATAGGTGCTCAAAAAGTGTTTGTTGAGCATTTCCTATTCTTCTTTTCTCTTCCTAAAACCCTTATTTAAAAAATTTATTTGTAACCTTATAAAACCATCACCCGCACTATCAATCTAATTGCTGCCCCTTCCAGTTCCCCCTCCACAATACACTCTCTGAACCCGTCTTTCCCCACATCTCCACTTCCCCAAACCACTCAAGGTACAGAGCCCTTGAGAGCTGGGTTTTTATTCTGTCTGATTGTTTCTCTAGAAGGAATGCTCCCAGCCATCGTGTTTTCTTCCTTTAAAATTCCAGTGAGAGAAGCGAGTGGGGCAGATAAGCCCTTGACTCTCAAGTCAGAGTTGGAGAAGGGGGGAGGGGAGAAGTAAAGCAGAGAATCCCACCGTATCAGTATTTTGAGTCAGTCAAAAAGTTCATTTGGGTTTTTTTTAGAACATTTTATGAAAAACCCTAATGAACTTTTTGATCAACCCAACATAGACCTTTACAGTGTTTTGCAGCATTATCATTCATCCAGATTATGCCCAGGGATAGACCCCATGCATAAATATAAACGATTCCACACATCTAACTTTAACGTCTTTAAGGATTACTTCTCCCATCACTCTTCTCCTGGTCTGAGACAAGTCGTGTAATGCAAAGTGTCATGTTCTGTCTTGTGTCACTCACAATCACCATCACTAGATTATTCTGATTAATTCCATAAGATGGCACAGTCAATTCAATGAGCAATGCTTAGAGTCAAGGTCCAGGGTACAACTCAGAACTGACATCCTTCTGCAGTGTCTGCTCAGATGTCATGGAGCTGAGATGCTTCAGCCGGGCTGAGAAGGGTGTTCCTCAGAATCTCAGCTACATGCTCTATTTACTCTCATATGCCAAATGATATGTGTCACAGGGGGAAAATCAGACATCATATATTATCTATTTTTAAAAATCTATTATGTTAAGGGTAAAAAGAAGAGACAAGATGATGTAAAAGAGGGTAACTCTATGCAAATGAGGTCACAATTATGTGCATAATTACTGGAGCTCATTACTCAGGAGTTTCAATCTGCCTCTGCTCTGTGACTGTGGGTGTCAGGATCCAGTGCAGGAAAGAGAAACTACTCCAGGTATTTGGAACAAAAACATTAATACAAGGAATTGGGTGCTTAGCATTGAGCAGACCAGAGAGGGATAGAAATCCCTCTCAAATCTCACACGTGTGTTCAATATTTTATTATCATGTCATAATTTTCTGCATGGATCCTGTGCTAAGGTTAAGAACTGTATCTGTTTTCTTTTTATTATTTTTTCTCATCAGGCATATATACATATGTATATGAAAGCAAAAGTACAACAGCTCTAAAATATTGTGAGGAAATGTTATTTTGCTCCTTATGGTAAACATGGTTTGTCACAGCACTGCAGTAAATAGGGGGCAAAATCTAATATCAGTGGTTCTTTCCTGGGACTACAGGCTCATCGTGTCTACCCTCTGCCAACACTCCCCACTCAGCAATAGTAGGAATACCTAGGGATGTGGCAACAGCAAGCAAACATGCCATGCAAAGAGGTTAGCCAGCTAAGAGCCTTTCTTTCCTTTTGAAGAGGCAAGACTCACAGCAGGCAACGTTCATACAGTCAAGATTGAGGAAAGCTAGGAGACTCATCTCTGTGGTGGAAAATAAATGTAAGCCTTTCTGAACTCTCCCAGTACTTTAGTCAGGAGGAAGAAAATCTAGCATCCCGGCTCGTTCTGATACTGAGAAATCTTGTAGGCAGCTCAGCTGTCCCCCTGGGACAGAAGAGAAATGAGTTTCAGGTGCCACTCCCTTCTCACCTACGGGTAGTTGATCCTGAAAGCTCCCCAGGCTGGGTAGGTTTATCAGAGAAGGGTCTGTCTAGGGCCACTCTGCCCCAGACACAGACATCAATACTCCAGTCAACATCCCCCATGTGGACAAGGGTATGCCAACCCCTGCTGCTGATGTAGCCTTCTTAGATGTTATGTCCAAGTGTAAAATCCACCCCTTCAAAAGGGAATGAAAGCCTCTAGCATAACTCCTTCCATTCAGACTGCCTAAAACATATCATCTGGATTGTCCTGGAGAGGTGGTCTGCCTGGTGGGATTCGTGGACACTGGGGCTGGAGGAAGAAGCGTCACACCAAGACTCATGAGGACACTGAAAGAAAGGAGTGGGAGTGAGCAGAGCTGAGAACTGAGGTCCACAGGAGAAGCTTAGCCACAAAAGAGGAGGGTCTTAATTTGTTGTTCAAACTGAGAGACTAAAGGCAGTTATGAAGCCAGAGACTTCAGCTGGCAATAATTTGCAGCAATAAGACAATTTACAACAGAGGGGCTTGAACTCCATTAGGTCCCCTGGTCATAGGTCCCCATGCCTCTGTAGCAGCCTTGTTGTTGTTGTTTTTGAGTCATTAAGTCATGCCCCACGCTTTGTGACCCCGTGGACTAGCGCACACCAAGCTTCTTTGTCCTTCTCTATCTCTTGGAGTTTGCTCAAATTCATGTCCATTGAGTCAGTGATGTCATTCAACCATCTCATCCTCTGGTGCGCCTTTCTCCTTTTGCCTTCCATCTTTCCCAGCATCAGAGTCACAGCCTGCAGGGCCCCAAGTATTGCTGCAGCTTTGGAATGAGCACTATGGGCCTCTGTTATGTTCTATTTTAGCTTCCCTGTCAATGCAAGAAATAAAAACCAGACATACACAAATGCAGAGGCAGTTAGTTTCTCTGGTGATGGTGGAGCCATTGTTCCTTATCCTCACCATCATCCATTGAGCTGAATAAGAAATTCAGGTTTTAGCATAACTTTTCTTTCATCCTTTCTTCTCCCTTAGCTCCTACAACACCAAATTGGCTCCCAAATCTCTCAACTCTAACTCCTTAACTTCTCTCAAATTGCATTCCCCTTCCCCAGCACGACTATGACTGCCTGGGGTCAGACACTCCTCATTCTAACCAGATTTACTGTAAACACGTCTCCTACAGTCTCAGCATGGATGCTCACTCCCCTCCATCTAAATTCCACATTGAGCCACTGGTCATGTAACCCACAGATCTGGTCATTCTCCCAGCTTAAAACTTCCCAGTGGCTCCCCACTGCTTCTAAGATTTGCTTAAACTACTGTTCTGGACCACAGTCTTCATCATGAACTCCTAGGATCATTTCTTATCTCAGCTCTTATTACATGCCAACAGCACCCTTTGGTTGAGTCACATTAGCCAACTTGGAATTTCTCAATGGACCATGTGTCTCATGCATCAGAACTTGGGGCAAACAGTTCCTGTAGCCCCAAATACCCCTCCACCTCTTCACTCCCTTCTTGAGACTATTTATCCTGTCCTTCACATTGCCACTCAAGGGTTACCTCCTTCTGGAAGCATTCTCAGTGTAGGATAGGAACCTGGATCAAAATAATTCCTCAACAACATGAAAGTACTTATTACTTGAACAGTCATTATGAATCTTCTAGGTTAAACTAGACCCCTTTCCTTTTGGGGGCAGAAATGGTATCACATTAATTTGTGAGTCCTCAGAATTTAATTCAGTGCCTGGCTCAGCAAATGATTATTGAATGCATGAATGAACAGAGAAAGTAAAAGATGACTACATGAATGAATAAATAAGTAACTGGGAAAGGAATAAGTTAAAATGAGGAACAATGCAGCATAACCTTTTTGACCAAATCTGCAGTTGATTATCTGTTGCATATAAATGCTGTAACCATTTTCTTCTTTTAACTGTCTGCCTTTTCCCTGGGAAGCTTCATCTACTTCCTTGGTTTCCTTTCTTCTATATATGTTTTCCTCTAAAAGCTCCTGTATAAAGATGATAGAGATGCACCTGTTTTGACAAAAAAGGAAAATTAAGCTTGGAGAAGTTAAGTAAATTTCCCAAGAACTTACTAAAGTAGCAAGACTAGGACCATTTTTTTTTTAATTGGGATATAGTACTTTACAGTGTCACATTAGTTTCTGCTGTATAACAAAGTAAATCAGCTACATGTATACAGATATCTTCTCCTTCTTGGACCTCCCTCCCAGCCTTGTACATATGTACCACAGCTTTCTTATCCATTCATCTGTCAATGGACATTTAGGCTGCTTCCATGACCTGGCTATTGTACATAGTGCTGCAATGAACACTGGGCCTAAAATCTTAATCCCAACTTGTTTGGCCCCAAACCTTTCCCTTTCCTACAGTGTGACAGGGTGAGTCTGGATGTGTGGGTGCCATGTGGAATAAGAGTGGGAATTAGCCTGGCGTAATCACTTTGGCTACCCACCGAGAGTCCCCAGTTCTCTATTATTTCCATTTTACCCTACCAGAATTTCATTTCTACTTTTATGGTTTGAAAACACATATGAGTCCTCTGAAAGGCAACAATTAAACCATTCATCACATTAAAGATCACAATAGTTAATTCCAAGAACCAGGCTTCTTAGATTACCATGCCTCTGTGGGATTTTTAGGAATTTGTCTATGTGAACTGGTTCCCAGGTAATACACATAAAGCATTAAACAGTTGTATTACACCTGACCTTCTCTGCTCTTAAAAGGAAGCTGTGAGAATGACTGGATTTGAATCACTGGATTCAAAAGCCAAAACTCCAAAGCAAAAGGTTTACATAATAGTCTCTGTATGTATTGTTGGTGTTCTTCACAGTCTTTGGGAAGCTTACTATATATCATGTCCAACAGATAAGGTATTTGCTGAACATTCTAAACTGTGTTCATGGAACTTGTCTTGAGATGTGCTTCAACTATGACAATACTTTCACCTCTCTTCTAATATAGAATACTATAGTTTTCCCCTTAAGATGTTGTAATTATGCTTTTCCTAAGACAAATCATGCCAATAAATATTTTCACATATTGCTGGTAGGCGTATAAGTGGATTCAGCTCTTATGGAAAACAATTTGGAAATATGTTTCCTGGTGGCTCAGCAGTAAAGAATCTACCGGCCAATGCAGGAGACGTGGGTTTGATCCCTGGGTTGGGAAGATCCTCTGGAGAAGAAAATGACAACCCACTCCAGCATTCTTGCCTGGAGAATCCCATTGTCAGAGGAGACTGGTGGGCTACAGTCTATGGGGTTGCAAAGAGTTGGACATGACTTTGGGACTAAACAACATCATTAGAGACCTTAAAAATGCCCTCTTGGTACAATGATAGCACTTCTTTGACTTTATCTTGAGAAAATTACCCAAGAGATATAGAGGGAAAACCTTGATATCAAAGACAATCCTCATGACTTTATTTATAAAAAATATCAACAATAATCAACAAAAGAGTCAACTACATGGTGATATTTATTTTGATGTTTATATAATGACATGAAACAGGGAACTAATAAGCTAAGTAAAAAGGGATACTAAATTATAGTTAAGAGGTGATGACAACTGTGAAAAATAAATGTGCACTGAGAAAGATTTAATTAAACTAAATCAAAATGTAGTAGTGTTTGGGTAGCATAATCAATTTTTCAGCATTTTTATGTTTAGTAGATTTTACACTATGGCCATACTTGTTTTCACAATTGAGAAAAAAAAATCTTTATTTTTTTAAAGAGCTTTTTCTTCTCAGTGTTAGAGTCAAAAAAAAAAAAAGATGGTAGAAATGTAGGGAAACTAGGGATATTCTTATAAATAAGAATCAAGAAAAAGTCTTTGAGATACATTTGGTTGGCAAAAAAGTTCATTTGTGGTTTTTGTAATTTCTCATGGAAAATCCCTAATGAAAATTTTGTCTAGCTCAATATTTTGAAAGTGTTTCCCAGGTGGCAGAGTGGATAAAGAACCTGCCTGAAAGGCAGGAGACGCCAGAGACATGGGTTCAATTCCTGGGTTGGAAAGATCCCCTGGAGGAGGGCATGGCAACCCACTCCAGTATTCTTGCCTGGAGAATCCCCATGGACAGAGGAGCCTGGTGGGCTACAACCACAAAGAGTCGGACATGACTGAGGCAACTTGGCATGCACACAGGCAATATTTTAAAAGAGACATTAAGGTAAGAAAGTAGAGTAGCATGTGAACATGGAGAAGTAGCCAGATGTTGGAAAGCCCTAGAATGACTGCCAAGATACTTTTGACATGACCAGGAAAGGGAGGAATCTAGACAGTGATCCCTCCCTACAGAAATCTTAAAGAACAATTTACACTGACTTCTAAAATAGAGAGCCTGTGGAGTAGAATAAAGTTGCAGAGAACAGGGGTATGTTTAACAAATAGATAATTAGGCTCTTCTAAGGAGAAGGAAGGTGTGATAGTCACAACTAGCTTTAAAAATAGTGATCTTTATGTCCCTGGGACTGTCAGAGTCACAGGAGACTAGGTGGTACCTTGGCAGCCGTATTAGACGGGTAAATATAGAGCAAGCCTCTAAAAGCTGTGATCCAGTAAATGTGTGTTTCAAGATACAATTCCCGAGCATGTCTAGTCTACCCTGGTGTGAAGTCAGAGCTGCAGGGTGTGTGAAAAGACCTGCATGTCAGCCCCACAGAGCCTCAGGACTCCAGAGTCCAAGAGGCTAGAGATGCTGCTATTCAAGGGTGAGATCAGCCATTTCACACAGCCAGTGCAGACCAGGCATGCTCCCAAGACAACAGTGACTAAGGCAGCAGTAATGCTGAAATCATGCTGGCACCCCGGTAGAAGGCAAGATGCCCCTTGGCCAAGCTGAAGGCTGGATCATAGGGGGGATATAATAGATTTGGGATATTTTATAAGTGCACCAAAAACCTCTCTGGCATCACTCAACAACACATCACTTTAAATGCATTTGCTTGTAAAGAATGTCACAGCTCATTTCTTCTGCTATATAGTGGGTTCTTATTAGTTACCCATTTTAGACATAATAGTGTATATTATACATAGACCCTGATGTATACATATATGTGTGTATGTATGTACACATCATACATATATACATATGTATACAAATATACATGTATATACATGTATACATAATACATCGTACATATATACATATGATATATACATTTATGTATACATAGACCCTATACGTATACATAGACCCTGATGCTAGGAAAGATTGACGGCAGGAGAAGGGGACGACAGAGGATGAGATGGTTGGATGGCATCACCAACTCAATGGACATGAGTTTGGGTAAGCTCCTGGAGTTGGTGATGGACAGGGAAGCCTGTCATGCTACAGTCCATGGGGTCACAAAGAGTCAGACACGACGTAGTGACTGAACTGAACTGAGTATATATTTGTTAATCCCAATTTCCCAATTCCTTAATAAAAACAAGGTTGCTGATTTTGTACGTAACCCAATTGTTATCAATGTTTTTTTAATCTATTGTTGGATGAAGACAGACTAGAATATTTCACGACTTTGAAATCTTCAGATGACACTAGGTGGAGGGAGATCACCAAGACATTGTTGGATAAGGATTTTAATAGGCTCTGGCCTTCCCAGGAAATATGAGTCAAAGTTAACCAGATGAAAATAACTATGTGTACAGAACCAGTCTTGTTTTTGAGTCAGTAAGTAACATGCCCAAGGATGAAAGAATCTAGTTCAGTGGGGAAACAAGGCTCAGAGGTTAGAGATGAGCTCACCTGGGCAGACACAATCAGATGCCAATGCTTAGTGCTTGTGGCAGAGGGAATATTGGGCAAATATTCCCAAGACATCACATTGGGCAAACGACATCTGGAGCTGGATTCTGCGTTGGGACCCATGTTTTAGAAAGAAATTTAAAACTTGAAGCATATCCAGTAGAGAAAACTGTGATGGTAAAGATCTTGGAAACCATTCCACATGAAGAAAAAGTGAAGGAATAAGGAATGTTCCCTTTGGAAAACTCAAGATTTGGGATAGGTATTAGCACTATCGTCAAACCTACGAAAAGCTCTAATGGAAAGAATCATTCAGTTCATTCTTTGCCGTTCCAGAGAGTAAAACCAAGGTCAAGGGGAATAAAAAAACAAATAAGCTATATGAAAACTCTTAAGAATCCCTTGGACAGCAAGGAGATCAAACCAGTCAATCCTAAAAGAAATCCACCCTGAACGTTCATTGAAGGACTGATGTTGAAGCGGAGCCCCAGTACTTTGGCCACCTGATGCCAAGAGCTGACTCACTGGGAAAAAATCCTGGTGCTGGGAAAGATTGAAGGCAAAGGGCAAATAGAGTGGCAGAGACTGAGATGGTTAAATAGAATCACCAACTCAGTGGACACGAATCTGAGCACACTCCAGGAGGTAGAGTAGGACAGAGGAGCACAGCTTGCTGCAGTTCACGGGTTGCCAAGAGTCAGACAAGACTGAGTGACTGAACAGTAACATAGTGCCTCCAATAGGGCATTTATCTATTATTATCTCCAGCCCACCTCCACCATGGAGCCCGCCTACATATGCCCAGTTCTAGTCTTAAGGGCTAAGCCCTCTGCCACTCCTCTGGGCCTAGGTCATTATGGCCCTTCCCAGAATGACCTCTCTTGTCTACCTGATAACTTCTATTTATTATTGTGGACTCTGTTATCTCCTCCTCTGTGGAATCTTGGCTCTAACATCTCCTGGACTGCAAAGGCTTGGCCATCTGGGCCCCATGTACTTCTCAGTCTCTTGTGTTCTCCATCAGAGCAACCTCGCTGGTGGATTAACACTATATATCTCTGCTCATTCACTGGGCTATGAGTAGGTGTTACTGATCTTTTATCTCCAGCAACAGAGTCTTCTGCTCAATATTCTGTAATAACCTAAACGGGAAAAGAATTTGAAAAAGAATAGAGGCACTTTTAGGTATAACTGAATCACTTTACTGCACACCAGAAACTAACACAGCATTGTTAATCAACTATACTTCAACAAAAAAATAAAAATTAAAAGAAATGCAAGGAAAGACAGAGAAAAATAGTTAGTCTAGGATCCAAAACTAATTTACTTACACTTTCCAGGTGTGAACTAAATCAGGAATGAGACCCAAACTAGAAGCTTCACTCTTAGAAAAGGTTTTTAAGGCATGACTGATGGAATGCTTTTACAAGAAATAGATCTAGAGATGAGAAGTCAGTCTAATGCACTGCCGTGAACTCTGTCTATATGAAAACCACATGGTAAATTGGCAGTGAACTCTTGGTAGGCTATCCAAAGAGAAAAAATAAAAATTTGTTCCTTAGAGTTCAGCAGTGGCCCTTGTAGCAGAAGAAACATAATAGTGATCATTTTTTTTTCTTTAATTCTCTTATTTGATTGCTGGTATTTCTTAGATAAACTAGGAACTTTGTACTTAAAGTTGATTTGTCCTGGACCAGTAGTATTTCATCATATATAAAAACAATATTATGAAAGCTGAAATTATCCTAATCAGGTACATAAAATGAAGACATTAAAGTTGAGCGCTGAATTGTATCATGTTTCACTGGGAATGTGTAATGACAAATAATACTTTCTCATAAAAGTAGTTATGTAATACTTATTTTTTAAAAACGAGTCATGGAATAATAAAACTGAAGTGTCATTAAACATACTATGTTGTGGTTTTGCAAATCTTCAGACTTGAAGTTATTTGCCAATTGCCCTATCCTGCAAGGCCACCAGACAGCAGAAGACAAATGGAAATGTGCTTGTATCCCAACAGAACATACTTAAAAAATAGTCATATTTCTCCAAAGAAGACACACAAAGGGCCAGTGATCACATGAAAATATACTCAACATCATTAGTCATTAGGATAATAAAAATCAAAATCTCAATTAAATATCACTTTGTACCCCACTAGGATGCCTATTATCAAAAAGATAGATTAACAATTGTTGGCAAGGATGCGGAGAAACTAGAACCCTCACACACTCCTGGGCTTCCCTGGTAGCTCAGTCAGTAAAGAATTGCCTGCAATGCAGGAGACCCTGGTTTGATTCCTAGGTCAGGAAGATCCACTGGAGAAGAGAAAGGCTACCCACTCCAGTATTCTTGGGCTTCCCTGGTGGATCAGACAGTAAAGAATCTGCCTGCAATGCAGGAGACCTGGGTTCGATTCCTGGGTTGGGAAGATCGCCTGGATAAGGGAACGGCTATCCACTGCAGTATTCTGGCCTGGAGAATTCCATGGACTGTATAGTCCATGGGGTCACAAAGAGTCGGACAGGACCACGCAACTTTCACTTTCAGACATCCCTGGTGGGAACGTCATGGTGCTGTATCCTGCTTTAGGAGGCCGTCCGGAAGTTCCCCAAATGATTACACAGAGAGCGACCGTTTGAGCCAGCAATTCCACCCCTAGGTATATACCCGAGAGAAATGAAAATGTAAACCACAAAATCCTCATATACCAATGTTCATAGCAACTTTATTTATGACAGCTCAAAGATGGAAAGAATCCAACTGACCATCAACTGATGAATGGATAAACAAAATGTGGTCTATCCATATGATGAAACATTACTCAATCATAAAAATAAATTAAGTATTGGTGCATCTGTAATATGAATGAACATTGAAAATATTATGCTCAGTGAAAGAAGACAGTCACAAAAGACCACATATTATATGATTCCGTTTATATGAAATTTCCAGAATAGGTGAATCAAAAAGGACAGAAAGTAGATCAGTGGTTGGCTTGAGTCGAACACAGGAATGGAATGACGTGGGGAGAGATAGCTAAAGGGAAAGAGTTTCTTTCAGGTTTAATGAAAATGTTCTAATATTGGTTTGGGTGATAGTTCCATAACTGTGAACATATTAGAGATCATTTAACTGTATTCTTTAAATGGGTGAATTATATGGTGTGTGAATATATCTCAATAAAAGTATAACAAAAAGATCTCCAGAAAGCTACAGCAAGAATAAACTTAAGAAGGTATTTTAAAGTATTACAACTTGTGGGTTTTTAGAAGATAAGATACAGGAGAGATCAGGCCTACAGTGAAGGCCCTAAACAACTTTTCTGAAAGTATAATCTTAATGTCTAAGAAATTGGGCAAGGGTTTCCACTGGAAAATGTCCAGCTCATCTATTTCCTTATATCTGTCTTTTAGGAAGAGAAATGCTTTCTTAGTTGAGAGAATAATGATTAGTCATCAACAATGTTTTGGTGGCAACTCCTGTGGTATAAAGAGGATGCACCGCCCTTAGTTTCAAAGTCCGAAGTAGATGAAAACTCCCCCAGACTACACTCCTGAATTTTTCCAATTTTGTCATTCGTCTTTGAAGAATACTTCTTTAAAGTAGCAGTGTAACTATAAAAGACTATGCTTTGATTGATACTGTTAAGGCAGACCAATAATTCACTTAAAGTATCAATTATCATTAATATCTAAGATTCTTGTGTCCCTGCTGTTTCCCCACCTAATCCTCCTGAGCTGAGAATGTAAGACTATCAGAGCTGCCTCTCCAGTCCCTCAAGATGGCCTCTATTCTTGGCAGTGGCTACATGGGGTAGCTCTCAGTTCATTTCATGCATTTACTTGTTTAATCCCCCAAAGGACCCAACCTTTCGAAAGAAGAACACACACACACTTTAGTATGTTTCAGGGCATCGTTCTCTCCTCAGCTTCTCAGAATACACACCTGCACATAGCCTAGTGTATCCGACATCTGTCTGTCATCTTTCACCCTAAGAAAAATGTTTTCTGTGCACACCAGATTGTAGAATGAAACAAGTTTCAGATCTAACTCCCTTCTCATTACCAACAAGAAATCTTATCTAAGGTTCTCGATAAACAAGGAGGCATGAGAGATTTAGAGATGAATAAAGTTTGCAGAAAGTGAATAACTTCAAAGACCCAGATGGTAGCTTCCTCCACCCACACTCACATCCCTTGTTGACTGAGCTGACAGAGCCTACACATCTATAGGTGGGCTTCCCAGATGATTCAGTGGTAAAGAATCTACCTGCCAATGCAGGAGATGCAAGAGATGTGGGTCTGATCCCTAGGTCAGGAAGATCCCCTGGAGGAGGAAATGGCAACTCACTTAAGTATTCTTGCCTAGAAAATTCCATGAACAGAGAAGCCTGGCAGGCTACAGTCCATGGGGTTGCGAAGAGTTGGACACGACCGAGTACACACACATACACACAATCTGTACGTAAATAAAGAAAATTATGGTAGCAAATTCGGGATCATGGATTATGTTTATTCTTTTGACATAAAGATCACTCATATGTGAATTTTAAATAGGATACTACATCTTGATGATAATACCACAATAAGAAAACACTAGGTTTTTTTCTGAATCTCGAGCCTAATTAAGAGAATGTGTGAATATCTAACAACCTTTACTAAAATTCAAACATATTTGCTTATGCATGACCACCAATCATTGAACTCAAAGAAAATCCTGCTTAAACATATTATTAAAATGGGCACTTAACCAGATACACAGGTTGTAAATGAATTCCTTATTCTCCCCTGTTGAGAACGTTAGCAAACATCCCATTGTTAGGCTGGTCTGGGTGGGTTAAAACACACCACAATCTGTTTGGCGTAACTAGCTAGTCTAATTATAGTCTAAATTTGCAAGAGGTCAGCCATTATTTAGAACTCTGACACACACAAGAGTATATAGTATAGATTTAAGCAGAGATCATTTCAACTGCAGAATTTGTTAGTTGGACTTTGCATAATTGGCCAAATACTGACAGAATTTGGCCAGTTATGCAAAATTCCTAAACTTTGTCTATTTCTATATCAGATTTCAGCTTTCCTGGGTACAACCGTTTGTACACTGACTTTTTTTTTTTATTACTGTTAATGATGCCAGAAGGATTTTGCTGTTTCAAACTTTGCACACAAACCTAGCAGGCAAAATCTTCCATAAATGTATTCTAAGCTCTTGGCAAACTTTCCCTAGGAGCAAATATTAACTCCAGATAGTGTTTATTAGCTTTTATAAAATAATCACTGTAATAGTGGCATATAATTGCTAGAGGTAAATGCTTATCTAGGTCACAGATTAATCAAGTTTGAGCTCTTTAATAGAACCCGGTCAGAAATAATTTATTTCTCGCACAGTTTACATTTTGAAATAACCACCTGATTTTCCTCTGATTTTGCTTTGCACTCCAACAGTGAATTCATGGATACACATTGCATCCTGCTTGTGCTGTCAACAGAGAAACATGGAGAAGTGGATTCTGTGTTGTATAACACAGATAAAGCTGTGGGAGATGGCTCCATCCAGCTTCTTACCCTACATCTCTGAGCATGCAAGTGAGCTACCCCATAGAGTAGCTCACCAGGTTCGTCTGTCCATGGGATTCTCCAGGCAGAAATTCTGGAGTGAGCTGCCATTTCCTCCTCCAAGAATCTTCCTGATCCAGGGATCAAACCCACGTCTCCTGCACTGGCAGGCGGATTCTTTACCATTGAACCACCTTGGGGAACCCACCCTACATCCCCAGGACTGATCTAAAACAAAGTTTCCCATTTTAAACAGTGCTACATCTCTGCATTATTGAAGTATTATTGCTACCTCCCTAAATATTAGGAAGTACATCCTGCTATGAGATAACTGCTGCCAACAAGGGAATCCTGCTAGAAATACCATGTGCGGGTTTATGTATGGATGTGTTTTCAGTTCTTTCAGGTAAATACCAAGGAGCATGACAGCTGGATCATATGGTAAGAGTACATTTTGCTTTGTAGAAAAGAACCAACCAAACTGTGCTTCAGAGTGGCTATACCATTTGCATTCCTGCCAATAATGATTAAGGGTTCCCACTGCTCTACGTCCTCACCAGTGTTTAGCGTTGTCAGTGTTCCAGATTGGGGCCATTTTAACAGTCATGTGGTGGTATCTCACTGCTGTTTTAATTTGCATTTCCTGATGACCTTTGATGTGGAGTATCTTTCCACATGCTTATTTACCATCTGTGTATCTTCTTCGGTGAGGTGTTTGTTAAAAATCTTTGGCACACTTTAAAATCACATTGTTTGATATTTTACTGTTAAGTTTTAAGAATTCTTTGTATATTTTGGATAATGGTCCTCTATCAGATATGCCTTTTGCAAATATTTTCTCATCACCAGCCAGTTGTGGTTTGTCTTCTAATCCTCTTGATCTTGTCTTCCACAGAGGAGAGGTTTTTTATTTTAATGCAATCCAGCTTGTCTTCCATAGAGGAGAGGTTTTTTATTTTAATGCAATCCCATTATTTATTTCAAGGATTGTGCCTTTGGCATTGTGTCTAAAGAGGCATAACCATACCTGAAGATTATCTAGGTTTTCACCTATGTTATCTTGTAGGATGTTTCTAGTTTTGCATTTAATGTTTAGATTCATGATCCATTTTGAGTTAATATTTGTGCTGAGCATAAGGTCTTCATCTAGATCCATTTTTATCTTGCATGTGAGGAGTTCCATTTTTCCAGCACCACTTATCGAAAGAGACTATCTTGGCCCTGTTGTTTTCCTTTGCTTCATTGTCAAAGACCATTTGATGGCTTGTATTTATGTAAGTCTCTTTCTGGACTCGCTCTTCTGTTGCATTGATCTACTTTCTTCTTTGGCTATAACAACTTGTCCTGATTACTGTAGCTTCCTGGTAATTCTTGAAATTAGTGGTATTAGTCCTCCAGCTTCTTTCTTCTTCAACATCATGTTGACTATTCTGGGCCTTTTACCTCTACATATAATCTTTAGATTCATGTTGATCTCCATGAAATAACTTGCTGGGACTTTTACTGGAATTGCACTGAATTTATAGATCAAATTGGGAAATGCTGACATCTTGACCATATTGAGTCTTCTTCCTTGTGAACAAGGACTATGTCTTCATTTATGTAGCTCTTCATCAAAGTTTTTTAGTTTTATAGAGTTCTTGTACATATTTTTTAGATTTATACCTAATCACTTTAGTTCTGAGGGTGCTAATATAAATGGTATTATGTTTAACTTAATTTTAAATTTAATTTCAAATTCCATGTTCATTGTTAGTCAGGTCCAAGTCTGTAGCTTTAGCATAAACAGTGAATACATCTATATGTTGAGTTGCATGTTTAAGCATTCCAACTATCAATAATTAAATCAAGTGTGCTATAAGAAGACTGAGTTATTCTTCTCACCTCTTTATAGAAAATATTATAAATTATTGTCCAATGTAGAAACACTCCAGAGAATATGCAGCCAAAATGTAGGAATTAAAATATTGCAGAGATGTGTCAAGCAGTTAATTAATGAAAATATTATGCTTTTTAAGATTTTGTGATACTTTTCAGATTCCTAAAATTTGCTTTCTCATTCTAAATAAATACTCCCTTTCATTTTGCATCTATAATTTTTATTCTCTTTCTTAAAGACAGCCTGAAAAATTTGGACATGCTTCAGGCCCCAAAACCTGATCCTGCCCTTGGCCTCCATTATTCTACCTAAGAAAGTTTTACTGTCATCTAAATTGAAACTAATGAAGTTGAATGTACAAATGTGCAAGGAATTACTACCTTTTCTTCAGATTTTTCAGCAATTCATTTTCTAGATGGTTCTGCTATCATCTTTAATGTCAGGATTGAGTCAGAGAAGATAAAGTAATAAAATACTCTGCAGCCCCAGCCAATGCAAGCAGGGTCTGGGCGCCACCTTACTGCCTCTCATCAGCCTCATTAAGCCGTTGGTGAGTCTAGGGGAGGGACAGGGTGGTGGCCAAGTCTCGAGATCTACCTGGTAATGCTAACACGCATACTCTGATCACTTATCATCTAAGCAGGAACAAAGATGCCCCTTGCATGGCTTCAGCTTATACACAAGGGGAGGCTGTGTTTTAACCCCATTCTATGACTGCTTGATCTTCTTCGCCTGTGATTTGAGATGCTGGCCTTCTCTGGAGCACTCTGGTCAGCTGGGCCAAGTAGGAGTTGGTGAAGAGCAAAAAGGGCTGTTCCCAGGCCTGCATCCCACTGCCCTAACTCTGCTGTCAAATAGACCCTGCATTCATTAGGATTCTCCTGAGACACAGAACCAACAGAATGTGTGTGCGTGCATGTGTGTTTATACATATACACATATAGAGAAAAAGAGAGAGAAGAGAAAGTGCTTTATATAAGGAATTATGGAGGCTGAGAAGCCCCAAATTTGCATTCGACAAGTTGAAGACCCAGGAGGGTGGTAATGTAATTCCATTCTGAGTCTGAAGGTCTGAGAACCAGAAGAGCGGATGGTATAGTCCCAATCTGAAAAGGCCAACAGGCTGGAGACCCAAGAAGGGCCAGTGCTTCCATTCAAGTCCAAAGGTCAGAGGAAACTAGGTGCAAGTTCAGTGCAGCCAGACAGGAGGAGTCCCCCTGACTCAGTCATTTTGTTCTCAGAGTCTTCAGCTGGTGAATGAGCCCCCCTTCCTCCATTCACCTGCAGGGCAATCTGCTTTTTCATTCTACTGATTAGAATACTAATCTCATCCAGAATCACCCCCACAGAACTCCTAGAATAATGTTTGAGCAAGTGCCTGGGCACTTCATAGCCCAGTCAAGTTGATATTAAATTAACCAAACCAAACACTGAAGCAGCATGAAATCTAACACTCCTTGTCTGATGCTCTGAATGAGTTCTCCCTTCTCCACCATCACTTCCACCTTTGGATTGACTTCTAGATAAATGGCACTGCTCTATTTATCCACACAATCAAAAACCATCCACAGAGTTCTGGAAAGATGCTCAAGCCCTGTTTTTCTCATGTCACTTTGAGGACCTTGCAATTCTTTCTTTGAGCAAAACAGAGCCTGTCCTAGTCAGCACAGGCTGCCATAAGATGATCACAGACGGAAGGTTTAAGGGGGTGCTTAAACTGCAGAACGTCTAATTCTCAAGGTTCTAGAGGTTGGAAGTCCAAGATCCAGGTACCAGCATGATAAGACTCTGGCCGCATCCTTCTTCTTTGCTTGAGAAAGACCACCTCGTTGCTGTGTCTCCTTCACCTGTGGAGAGAGAAAGAGCAAGCTTGCTAGTAAGGGCACTAATCCTGTCATGGGGGCCCCATCTAAAGGCTCCATCTTCAAATCACATCACACTGGGGGTTAGGGCTTCATCATATTAATTTGGAAGAGGACAGTTCACTCCACATCAGAACCCATGGAGGATTTAAGCTGAGAAATGGGCATGCACAGGCTGTTTCATAAAAGTCACTGTGGTGTCACTGGGGATGAATTTTGAAGAGAAACTCTGGGGGAAAGGGGCTCAGGATGGGGAGTTGAGGAGTTGGAGGGGGATCACAGAGATATTTAGATATTTATAGTATTCCACAGAATTTAACAGGATGCAAATTAAGAGCTTGTTTCACTGGTTTGGGGGGTTTGTTTGGTTTTTCTTTTCAGTTTCACAGTAGTCAATTAACCCAAAGTACAGATCCTGATTCAGGAGAATGGGCTGGAGCCTGAGGGTCTTATGACAAACTCCTAGATGATGTCAGGATGCTGGTACACAGACTCACTACTTTGAGCAGCAGAGACAAGTGAGGTGGGGGAGAGGAGAACCAACCAGAATGTCTTCAGGGAGCCTGTGTGCTCCATGTGGCTGTAACATACCTAGTTGTTCTGTGTGTCATGAAACAAGATGTGAACCTTCTTTGAGCCTTGGTTCCTTAATTTGCATGGTTGCTTACCAGTCTATGATCGCACAACCCCAGATCTAATAGCACTTGTTCTGGGAAGAAAGCAATGAAAAGTTGGTTGTAGTCAGCTCTCAAGAGCATGTTATGCATTATCAAGCTTATTAAATGACTTCTTAAAGGGAGATTGGTATTTAAAAAACAGCTTTAAAATGGTCCAATGATAGCTTGTTACAATTAAGTTAATTTCAAAATCAAACTTTGCTTTGAAGTCTTTCTTCTTTGTACTTCCTTAATGCAGGCAGAAGAGAAGTGGGAACAGGGAAGTAGGTCATTAAGGGCTACATATAATCACTGCCTCTTTGGGGAAATGCTTTAGGGCTTTGCACTGGGGAGGCGAGACCTTGTACTGCTCATATTAGGTGAGTTTCTGAGTCTGAAAGGACCTCTAGGAATTACAAAACCCTTTGGTTCACAAAAGCTCTTTTGATTCTTCACTTCTTCAGAATAATTTGCCTCCAGAGTCTGTATCATGGGGTCCTCATCACCCACTAAATTAGTTGCCATTCTAATCAATTCTCTTAATGTTAATCAATGATCCACAGATGAGGTGGTGTAAATGTAGGCCAAGTTCACTGTGTATAATTTATCTGGTGTCAAGAAAATAAATCATCACATATAATTTATACAAAGTGCATGATTCATACCCTCAAACTTCTACTTTTAATTGGAAATGCACTTTTGGCTATGCAGAATACGGGAAGCTGGATTTCTGGATTTCTAGTGCTACTTTCCAACCTGGGCAGGAAGGCAGAGTTAACTTTAAGGGACACAAAACACCCACTCAAGTGACATCCCTGGGTCACAAGGCACCAGGTCTAGGTTATGCTCAAACCCCATGGCCAGGAGGAGTAAACAGGTGCAGTGCAATGTGTTGTAAGTTTACATGAATCCAGATAATCCCCTTCTATCCCATTCTTTTCTGATGTGGCTTCTTTCTCAGAGTAAGGTTACAAATTACTCTCATGAGCAATGTAGCTGCAGCGTTCCAGGAAGCATTCTCAGATTAAGTTGGTCCAGGTGAGCCTTTCAGAAGGCTGTGGAAGCCATTGGGAATGGAATCTTGAAGTTGACATTGCAGATGGTGCTGGCAAGTCTGTGGAAAACACCCTTCCAAGAGGCAGGGGGCAGCAGATGGGGTTGGATTCTTGCAAAACAGTGTCCCCCTCTCAGACAGGCTCTGGCCACTCCAGGTCACCAGATTCCCTCCCAGATAAAAATTATCACTGTAGTAGATGTCATGTGAGCACTACCAGGTCCTGTTGTCAGGAGGTTTTGTAGAAGTTTCCTCATCTAACTTAATCCTGACAACACTCTTCAGAGGTGACTTGCACTGTATTCTTGTCTAAATGAAGGACCCTCGATTCAAACGCATGAAATGGCTCATCCAAAGGTTAGAAAGAGGTAGAAAGGGAACTCAAAGCAGGTCTGTTGGACTCGAAACCCTGGGTTATTCCCGCCAGGTTGCACTGCCCCTTCCATCCTACCTGGCTCAGGCTCTTCTCTGTTAGGCTTGTCCCAGGTTGCACATCCCGTGGTCACCTTCCTTCTTAAGGCATGTCCATGCCCTGGCTCAGCTCTGTGGACTGATCTGACTGGTCAGGGAATGAGACCATGTAGACCTGGGCAGACTTCCCCTCACTTCTGGTTCAGCTTGTCTTCAAAGGGTAAGAAATAGTAACAAAAAAGGAATTCATGAAAAGCAATGAACTTAGCAGCCCCATGTGGCAGGTGTCTTGGGGTGTTTTATGTGAATCATGTGACATATCCTGGTATTCCCTCAGAGGCAAGCATCTCAAAACAACCCCTACTTGAAAAATACAATAGTTATGAACCGTGATTTGTAATAACACAAATCACACAAAATATCACAGGCCCAGGAGAACTGAAAAGAGCTAAGGAAATTGTACTGTGTTTTTGAAAAACAGCCTGAGAAGTAGTGTCTCTCTGATGTTACAGGCTGCAGCCCCAACTCTCATCAGAGGATAAATCAATTTGCTGCAGCTGTGGGCTGCTAGTGAGGTCCAGGGCACGTGGCCAGACTCACGCTAAGAAAAGACAAAGCTGGGGTGAAGAGTAGCTGAGGTTCTGTGATACCCTTACTGGCCGCCTGTGGGGAGTCTGCAGCCTGCCTCTCCTGACTCCAGTTCTTGTTTTCAAATTATTGGAAGACGATATCTGTGTAAAAGGAGGTCACCTCCAGCTCACCATGCCCCACAGGGAGAAGAGCGGCTTCAAGTATCTTCCACTCCAACCTGGAGGAGAACTCAGCAAGAAACAGAGTGGAGACCTGGACCCAGCAAATCTTTTCCTCCAGGGGGCCTTTGCTCCAGATTTATTTTGTAAGATTTGGTCAAAGCAGGGAACATTTTATGACACGTTTGAGATTTGCCTCCTTGCTTCCCTGGTAGCTCAGCTAGTAAAGAATCTGCCTGTGGGAGACGCGGGTTCAATCTCTGGATGGGAAAAATCCCTGAAGAAGAGACTGGCAACCCACTCCAGTATTCTGGCCTGGAGAATTTCATGGACAGAGGAGACTAGCAAGCTACACACTGTCCATGGGGTCACAATGAGCCAGACATGACTGAACGACTTTCACGTCACTGGATCAGTTCAGGCAAACCTTCAGGGTCTCTCTGAGGCTATCCTGCAGTGCTTTCTTGCCCTACAAGTGCAGGGCAGCTGGTCTCCTGCTCCAGGGCCTGGGGAAGCCCCGCCTCCATGAAGCCCCGCCTCTTATGAAGCCCCGCCTCCTATGAAGCCCCGCCTCCTGCCACCCATCCTCATCGCTTCCCCTGTACCCCCCCCACCCCCCACCCTAAAGAACATCTGTTGACTGCCCATCCTTCCCCAAGCCTGCCAGTCCTGGGAGCGACAGCAAACCACCTCTGACTTTCTTCCCCTGCAGGTTCAGGCAGAGGCACAAGGACGCCTTCCAGACAGGAGAGCTGGAGAGCTGGGACAGAGGGCCTGAAAGACTAACTCTGCTCAGGGCAGCCAGGGAGGGGCGGGGAGGGAGGGGTGCTTCACCCAGAGGGTGCTATCCCCACTGAGCCCAGAGTGACCCAGAAACAGCACAGCAGAGGAGACAGAGCCCAGGAGAAATGCTATGAAAGGACAGACCAGCAAGCAAGCAATACTCATGCCCTTGGGATCTGAGGTTCCATGGACGGCAGTGGGCGAGAAGCCAGGAGCCCAGGGAGAGAAGGGAGCCAGCTTCCACCACACCCCCACCCACCCCCATCATCTTCCTGCTCTGTGTCCATACACCAGACTTCATGCTCTTCATGCTGTGTGCCTATTACCTTATTTAACCCTCTGGATAACCCTCACCTGCACTTGCATGATGGCTCAGCAGTAAAGAATCTGCATGCAATGCAGGAGATGTTTGATCCCTGGGTTGGGAAGATCCCCTGGAGAAGGGAACGACTGACTACCCACTCCTTTACACTGAATTTCCTTGGGTATTTTCTTGCCTGGGAAATCCCATGAACAGAGGAGCCTGGCAAGCTACAGTTCATGGGGTTGCAAAAGAGTCACACACGACTTAGCGACTAAACCATCACCACCATAACCTTCATGTAACAAACCAGGAGGATGAGCATTATCCCTGATTCATAGATGAGGAAATCAGAATTCAGGAGGCTGAACAGTTGAGCCAAGGTTATAGAGTTACTATGGTTGTAGAGTCATTATATGTCCACCGGGTGGAAGAGCCACCTGGTGACCCAACTATGTGTCAGGCCTCTGTGCCTCTTTTCTAGGCTTTTTTGGGTAGAATATCTTTCCTGCCCATGCACACCCAGTAGATCTTTCAAGCCCCACAGTATTTCCCTGTCTGCCTCCCACCAACCCAAGAAGGACTGCTCATACCCTCCAAGCCCCAGCAAACATCCATCACTGCTCTTCTTCAGACATTTTCAAGCTCTGGCTTGTGTGCAAGGCTGTCCCCCACTTCGCCCTTGAGCTGTTGGAGGGCAGAGGCTCTGCGTGTGTTCACGTCTCCGCACCAGCAGAGTTTCTGGAAGCATGGATGAGTATCCTTTTCACTAGCCCATTTCTCTCCCTAATGTGAGACAACAGAAAATGACACCGTGCAAAACAGGGCCACATGAAAGGCTCCTTAGAAAGCAGGCCAAACGGGTTTTCAGATCTGCTGAAAGACAGTCGCCAAATGAGATTTTCCAACACCTCTTTCAGCAGCGGAGGGCTTGGTTTCTGTGCCCGGCTTCCTGCTTCTCAAACCTTTGTGAATTTCCTTGGGTGTGTTGAATGGGATGAAATCAAATTGAGTCCTTCCCTGATTCAGAGAAATTCGGAAATTTCTTTGATCAATAATGAGAATGACACTGTTTGGCTGGGTTTTTACTGGTTGAAAACATTTTGCCCAGATTAGCTGTAAAGATTTCAACACCAACAGCATCATCTCTCAGAGAAGGGAAATCTAAGGTCTGCAGATCAGCCAGCCTTTGCAAGTTGGAGAGAACTTTGATTAAACAAAGGGAATGTCGTGATGTTTCCTGAGCCGGAGACCAAAACGCCATTGTCTGGGTAAAAACCGAATTCAGCCCAGCCCTGATCTTCACCTTCAGACGTGGCTTTCCAGTGACGTTGTTCTGACCGTGAACTTAAAGAGAGCCCCACGACTGTGACTAATTGTTTTCAGTTCTCATTGATTGTCAAGACTCCTGACAAAATTCTCAGAAATAGAAACAGAATCTGCTGCATGGGCAAGACATCCACCATGTGTATGAGAACACCCCCGATACAAGCCCTCTCTCCATCTGCTTGGAGAGCTCCTTAGAGAGCAGGCGAGGCCCTTGAGAGTGCCAGCATAAGAGCAGGAATGATTTCCTCCAGGATTAAAGGTTTTCTTGGTTGAGGGGGAGCCGGGGGTGACGATGTGGCCAGTATGTATGTATGTAGGAAACCTGGAGTCAAGCAGGTAAAGCTGGGTTTTGAATGGATATTATTCACTGGTCCAGCTGCAAAATGCATCTAACAACATGAATACACCATTCCAAAACTATTAAAGTTCAAATTGGCAGACTTCAGCTTCTTATTGGGGAAAAAAAGGGAGCCAAGTTTTAGACAATGACAGTTTATCACTTTAAAAGGCATGCAGGTTGCAGGGAAAGTACTGGTGTGCCTTCCGGTAGAAACATCCCCCTTGTGTGCCTTCCGAAGCTCTCCACGCTCTGTTTAGAAGCCAGCCACAGGCAGGCATGAATGAAGACTGAATAGAAATCAGCTTGCCCTTTCAGGAGTCAAATTCGCCTTCATTGATCAAGGGGCAATCCTACTCTATTACAGAAGCTAAGCAGAAGATTGAACCCCAGCCCTTACAAGAGCAACTGATTCAGACATTAAGATTCCCAAACATTGCATCACCTTTTGAATTCACAACCAGGCCCTGGTGTCAGTTCTGAAAACACCTGGGACCCCAGATTTCTCACTGTTGGTGGCCAGTAGTAAAAACAAAAAAAAGTACACATACCCATACGTATATGTACATAAACATATATGTATCTACCATATACACACACACACACACACACACACATACATATCCATATAGTCACAGAAACTCACAGATAATCTATTCATTCTTTTTTATGTAAACATATTCACGGAAAAAAGAAATAAATGAAAGTAAAACTGTTAGTCTCTCAGTTGTGTCTAACTCTGCGACCCCATGGACTGTAGCCCACCAGGCTCCTCTATCCATGGAATTCTCCAGGCAAGAATATTGGAGTGGGTAGTCATTCCCTTCTCCGGGGGATCTTCCTGACCCAGGGATCAAACCTGGGTCTCCTACATTGCAGGTCAATTCTTTACCATCTGACCAAACAGAGGAGGGAAATACTAGGAGACTGATCCTGACACTGTCTCTGTTGTACCAGGAGAGGAGAAGGTAAGTGAATTGGCAAGAAATAGACTTTAATTCCTGCTGATTGCTGGTTGGAGTTCAACTAGAGCATTTCACAATTATTTGGGAATTTTCATGTATGGGCCAGGGACTGGATTTGCAAAATGTGTGCTGAAAATGGATACTTGGAATTCTACAAAGATGTTTGTGGGTGATACGTTTCACTAAAACACACTTGATGCTATAAATCATTTCTTCAGGATGTTCATTCTCACCAGATGGGTAATGGGTGGGTGGTCCCTTTGGCTGTGGGATGTTCCTGGATGACAACACTCAAGGGGACCCTCAGTGGCCTCGAGGGAGGCCCGCCACTCACGCAGAGTCAAGGGCAGAAGCTGAGGAGTGGGTGTCTAAAAGGCTGACTCAAGAGAGGATAGTGGCTGGGAGTCCACTGCCTTCTACAATCCCTGGGGAAGACATACATTTATTGACTTAACATAACTGGCTTTCCAATGGCAAGTCTTTTTAAAAAAAGTTTCACAGTTTATCTAAGTGGGAGGAATTTTGAAATCCACTGGACTAGGTGGTTTTGTAAGCATTCAAGCTTAAATCTCTCTTACTGGTTCCATCTTAGTGTTTCTACTAGTTAGTCTGGCTTTCTAAAACCATCTTAATAATAACAATAATAATGTACGTGCTCAGTCATGTCCCACTCTTTGTAACCCCATGGACTGTAGACTGTCCTATGTCCATGGGATTTTTCAGGCAAGAAGACTGAAGAGGGCTGCCATTTCCTACTCAGAGGGATCTTCCCAACCCAGAGATCAAACCCAAGTCTCTTGTGTCTCCTGTATTGGCAGGCAGATTCTTTACCACTAGTGTCAGCTTGGAAAATAATAGTAACAATAATAATAAAAAGAGGCCCTTTTAACTATGAGAGTCACAAAGGCTGGAGTTTTAAAAAACATTTTAATGTCTTTTGAGAAGGAATGTCCTGGCTGGTGTTGAATGCTCTCATCCAGAAGAGCTGCTATCATGCTGATGAAATATTTTGGAACCTGTTGACCTGTATCAACACACAGGTAGAGGATATATCTGTCATTTGTAGGGTCCCCTTTCTGATCTTCACTTGTCAGAAATTCCTAGCATCATTTTTTTTTTTTTTAATGCCAAGTTGCATTGTTTTCTCCCCAGACTACCCTATCTTTTTAATGGTCATTTTGACAAGTTGTACATTTCCACTGTTAACTTTACAGTTTATGAAATGTATTTAAAAGCATTGTCTCATTTAACCTGCCATCCTATGGTGGCACTAGTGGTAAAGAGTCTGCCTGGCAATGCAGGAGATGCAAAAGATGCAGGTTCAATCCCTGGGTAGGGAAGATCCCCTAGAGTAGGAAATGGCAACCTAAGTATTCTTGCCTGGAGAATCCCCTGGACAGAGAGGCCTGGTGGGTTACAGCCCATAGGGTCTCAAAGAGTTGGACATGACTGAGCAGAGTCGTCACAGCCCATCAAAAGAAGTATCAACCACACTTACCATTTCTTCTCCAAGATTATTTTCTTAAGTATGAAGACATTAAATCAAGAGAGAAGAAAATTTGCTGGAGCAGATATTAGACTTTTTTCCATTGCAAATTATCTTTATTAACCGGCTGTCTGGGAACTGCTCCAACCTGCCGTGAGGTTCTCATTGATAACGCCCTGTTTCTAAGCAACACCACTGGGCAAGCCCCCATGCCGGAGTGGTCAGCTGCCCCTCTGTGACTTCAGCCAACACAGTTCTTTAGCTGGATGTGCCTCTGTTTAGTTTGATATCCATTTTTACAGTAGACTTTTTTCAACTTACAGCTGAAAATGAGGCACCCTGAGCTCATGCCCCATCCAGAGCAAGCCTGGAGGGTCCGCAGTCCAAAGATTTTGTGTAATATCAATGCTACTACCTGTAATAATGCTGTTTTAAAACATGGTCAGCTACTCATCTCTCCTGCCAGCGCAGGACCCACACGGGGATGTCTGTGGGCAAGAGTGAGAGCGAGTACTCCCAGAACTGTCCACGTCTGCACCCTCTGCAGCCCAGCAAACACCCATCACTGCTCTTATTCAGACTTTTTCAAGCTCTGGCTTGTCTGCTAGGCCATACCCCCTCTCACCCTTGAGCTGTTAGCAGAGGATCTGCGTGTGTTCACGTCTCCGCACCAGCAGAGTTTCTGGAAGCATGTATGAGTACCCTTTTCACTACACCATTCCTCTCCCTGACGTGAGACAACAACAACAACAAAAATGACACCACACAAAACAAGGGCCACACGAAAGGCTCGCCGTGCCTGCCATTCTTCATCTTCGTCTCTAAAATCATGTCGTAATAGTACCTCATTGCCGGCTATTTGTGAGGATGGAAGGAGGTAACCCTGTACCTGCTCGGGGCTCACAGACAGAAACGGCTCAGGAAACATTGGCTCCTCTTGTGAATGTCGTTCTGACCCTGTGCCTTCGAAACAACACTTCTCGCAGGCAGGAGTCTGCAGGCACAATGAGAAGGAAGGGATAGAACTCTGGAGTCAGGACAACCTGCTCTGAAATGCTGCCATGACCACTTCCTTCTCGGTAAGCTTGGCCAGGTGGCTTCAGCTGTCTGCAGCTTACCACCTTATTCATTAATAAATTAGCAAAGTGAATGCCTAACCTTAGGTGGTTTTAGGGAGGGTTCTGTGAAATAAGTTCACATTAGAAAGCAATACACACATACACACCCCACTCAATAAATACTGATCTCCATCCTTCCTTTGAATAATGAGTATTTAACAAAGCATTGACACCTGGTAGGTGTTCAAGAAGTAAATATTCTTGCCTGAAACTTCTAAATTGCTCATCTATTATTCTTACCATAATGTGTAGGTTATTATTACAAGTGGAGCGTGAAGAGGCACCAAAAACGTAAAACATAGCAGACAAGAGCCATCCTATCCTGTGTGGTAAGATTTAGAACATCTGAACTTTGGAATTCCTCTTTCTGTTGTACTGATCGCCTTGGCAGCTCAGGCTCTACGGTTTCAAAGAAAACTTTGTCTTCTTCTCATAGAGCATGTAACCAAGCTGCATGATGCCTGACCTGCAGGAGCCACTGGCCCAGGCCCACTCTGGGGACACCCTCCCATCTCAAGGTAGCTGATCTGGAGATTTCAGCTGACCTGAGGAATCAGCAGGAGGCACAAGTGACCCATTCAGCAGTGCTGGTCATTGTTGATAGTTTAGCTCTCAGAAATGCCCCTAACATGCACAGAGTAAGAACAAAGCCCTTGCTGGGGTTCGGGCTCCCTCCCCCTCTCAAAGCTCTGGTGGCACCTTGGTCCTGGCCTCCTTGCCCTCTGTGTCCACACGACACACTCTTTCCTATCCTTCTGCTTCTCCAGGAGTGCCCATCCCACTTCTCAGCCTTGTGAACACCTTGGTGCCCTTCGGTAGACTAAACATTTCCTCATTTCATTTGCAAAATTAGCATCATGGCTCTTGTGAACCCAGAGCAGCCATTCTCATCCTTCTTATAAATGCCACACTGCCCTGCAACTCTTGCTGCCCGTGTCTGTCTTCTTCACTGAGCTGGGACCTCCGAGAGCAGGAGGACCGTGTCGGCTTTGTTCAACACTCTGGTCCCAGTTCACTAAAGTTACTTTACTTTACTTTAGTTACTTGCCCATTGCCATCTCTGCTAGACTGTGAGCTCCATCAAAGCCAAAGTCAAATCTTCTGTGTTTCCCTGAAGGGCATACAGCCTAATGAGTATTAATCAACTCTATGACTAATGTGTGGTAAAGAACCTACTTGTCAATGCAGGAGACAAGAAACACTGGTTTGATCCCTGGGTTGGGAAGATGCCCTGGAGGAGGAAATGGCAACCCCCTCCAGTATTTTTTCCTGGAGAATCCCATGGATAGAGGAGCCTGGTGGGCTACTGACCATGGGGTCGCAAAGAGTCAGACACAACAGAAGTGACAGCAAGCAGGCATGAATAACATGAGTTTCTAGAGGGTGGAAGAAAGTCTCGATTGATGTGTATCCACCAGCACTCAGTACAGCGCCTAGCCTGTGATTGGTGTCTGTAACTGCCTGAAGCAGCACATTGAAGGAAGGTGGTAGCCCTCTGTTATAATCCCGGCTCAATCCTAGCTGAACTTTGTCTACCTTGGCCAGATCTGGCCTTTCAAGTACTCCTCACTAAATAAAGAATCCAGGCATATTGGCGGCCTTGGAGCACAACAAACAGCCCAGCTTGGCTTGACTCACGCTCTGGTCTGTCAAGAATCTCTTCTGCGCAAACATCCCAGGGTGAACCTCAGAGACTGATGGAGCCGGCAGCAGATCAACAGCCTGGTTTCTAGAACACATTCAAGGCACTTGCCGGGGACAAAACCATCTTCTCATCTTTATTTCGCTCCTATCATGCAAAGTAAAAATATTAACTCTTCCATGAAAACGAAAGTCATTTGGGGACATCTCACTTTCTCCAGCTTTCTCCCTTGAATGAACTCTACCAGAACTGACATCTTTAAAAGCAAACTGTCTCTCATTTGTGACTTTGCCTGCATTTTTTCTCTTTGACTTTAATGGATGGAGATCCCTTTGTACTAAGATTCTTCCATCAGCATTTCTTAAAATACTGCCTTGGTACGTGTCCTTAAAGCAATAAATAGAGGTGGACCTCCTAGGTCAAATGAATTTGTGGACTTACATGCTAATCCTGCAGCACAGTTCTCTGCTTGACTCTACTCAGCCCAGTGTTTCCCAGACTCCCTGTTCTAATACCCATGTCTGTAACTCTCACTTCCCTGGTGGCTCAGATGGTGAAAAAAAACCTGCCTGTGATGCAGAAGACCAGGGTTCAGTCCCTGGATTGGGAAGATCCACTGGAGAAGGGAATGGCAATCCACTCCAGTATTCTTGCCTGGAGAATCTCATGGACAGAGGAATCTGGCAGGTTACAGTCCATGGAGTCACATAGAGTTGGACAGGTCTGAGCAACTAACACTTTGGTTGGACATGTAGGATCTCTCTCATAGTCTTCTTTTGTATGGATTTTTTTTTTCCACAATGCTTTAAAGATGTGGAAACCATTCTCAGCTCATGGTTTGTAGAAAAATAGGCAAGGGCTGTGTTTGGCCAAAGACAGCATTTTGCCAATCCCTACTCTAGAGTATTTTTCCCTGACAAACAGTTGGCAGGCTGAACAAGAGTCCAGTAATCTCCTAAGTTCAGAGATAGAGTTACCCTTGATGATCTTTCACATTCTGCCATTTGGACAACTACCGAAATTGTCAGTTCTTATAAAAGCATTTTCTTGGCCCTCTGAGGGCAGAAGGTAAATACCGCAAGTTTTATTATAAGACTATGAATGGCATTTGGATCACTCCTGGGTGACCAGCGCTGTCACAGGGACTCTGCCTGTGTCATCGCAACAACCGTGCTGGCAGAAGCTGATGAAGAAATGGTTCAGATCTGGCTCCCCAGCTGCACACCCTGCCGACTGCGCAGTTCGGGCCCATGACTACCAGGCTAACTAGCCATAGACCGTGACCAGCTCTACCCGATTTCAAAGGAACCCTGGAGCACAGGGCAGTGGGCCACATGCTGAGGTCACCTGGTCACAGCACCCTCCCTGGCGGCTCACCCACGGCTCCCACCCATCCTGACTGTGAGTTTTGTCCATGGAGTTCTGTCCAATCAAAGGTTCTGGGTTCAAAAAAACACCTGGATAGCTATTCTGAACGGCATGAGATGGTACCTCATTGTGGTTTTGATTTGCATTTCTCTGATAATGAGCGATGTTGAGCATCTTTTCATGTGTTTGTTAGCCATCTGTATGTCTTCTTTGGAGAAATGTCTGTTTAGTTCTTTGGCCCACTTTTTGATTGGGTCTTTTATTTTTCTGGAATTGAGCAGCAGGAGTTGCTTGTATATTTTTGAGATTAATTCTTTGTCCATTGCTTCGTTTGCTATGATTTTCTCCCATTCTGAAGACTGTCTTTTCACCTTGCTTATAGTTTCCTTTGTTGTGCAGAAGCTTTCAATTTTAATTAGGTCCCATTTGTTTATTTTTGCTTTTATTTCCAATATTTTGGGAGATGGGTCATAGAGGATCCTGCTGTGGTTTATGTCAGAGAGTATTTTGCCTATGTTTTCCTCTAGGAGTTTAATAGTTTCTGATCTTACGTTTAGATCTTTAATCCATTTTGAGTTTATTTTTGTGTATGGTGTTAGAAAGTGTTCTAATTTCATTCTTTTAAAGTGGCTGACCAGTTTTCCCAGCACCAGTTGTTAAAGAGATTGTCTTTTCTCCATTGTATATTCTTGCCTCCTTTTAATCAAACAAACAAACAAACCCCTGGGTTCAAATCTTACATTCATCATCGCACAATTTGTATGATCTCAAACATGTTCATGCACTTCTCAGGCAGCTCAGTGGTCAAGAATCTGCCTGCCAATGCAGGAGACTCGGGTTCCATCCCTGGGTGGAGAAGATCCCCTGGAGAAGGGAATGGCAACCCACTCCAGTATTCTTGTCTGAAGAATCCCATGGCCAGAAGAGCCTGGCAGGCTACAGTTCATGGCATCACAAAGAGTTGGACATGACTGAGCCACTGAGCACGTACACACAAACATGTTCATAAATCTCTTTAAATCTCAGTGTCTTGACCCCGAATGTGGCACCACCATTGCTGGGAAGGGCCAGTGAAGCCAGGAGGGAAAGGGACGTGCCTTCTGGACACAGAAAGGGCAATGGAGGGCCCTTTCCCTCCCCCGTGACAGCTGCTGGGATAACCTCGTTGCTGCCAAGGATGCAGAGCAGAATGAGGCTCTGCCCCATCTTCCAAGACAGCTGCGTTTAAAAAGGACATTTTTTTAATGCATGTGTAGGGACTTCCCTGGTGGTTTGGGGGTTAAGATGTAAGAGACTCAAGTTCAAGCCCAGAGACCACGGGGCAAATATGCCCACACCACCCCAGCTCTGATCCCATACCCCACAGCTAGAGTCCACGATTGCACATGACGGAACAATGATCCAGCATACTGCAACTAAGACCCAATGCAGCCAAATATGTAAATAAGTAATTTTGAATTAAAAAAAAAAAATAAAGTGTATGTGCAAGGCTAGGGCAGCCCAGGATAGGAGTGACTGGTTCAAGCCAAGAGGTTGGGGAAGACTTCACAGAAGACTTTGAGCCAGAACCCTGCAGGAAAAGTAAGATGGAGAAGGGAGGAAAATTGATTCTGACAGCAGGATCAGAGGTGTGGATGGCTGAGAGAGGCTGGGTTGGCAGTGGCTGGGATGGGAGGCAGGATTGTACTGGAACACGAGGCTGTGGTGATGAAGAGGCAGAAATGGAGGCCATGCATGTGCTGGGAAGGCACATTCCCTCCCAGGCTCCAGGGTGATTCTTTCTGAAAATTGTATCTGGAGGTTTCTTCTATGCTTCTTCCTAGGAAGACAGGGCTGATCCCTGACCAAGATGCCACCGAGAGCCAGGAATCCTGTCTTAACAGCCTCTTCAGATCCATGAGCCTATTCCTCACTCACCACTGGCACCACTGAAGGCCCTGAACGAAGCTCCTTCCACCAAGAAGTATATCACCAGTGACGGCCACATGCTGTCTCCTCTTTAGATTGTAACGCAGTGAGAACAGGTCTTGATTTTTTCATCTCGGGGCCCCATAATGTGTGCAACACTCACTTGCACACCTGCCAGGCATGCTAAGACTTCCAGCTTGTTTGACACGCGTGCATGTGTGCATGTCTGTGTTCTCAGTTGTGTTTGATACTTTGTGACCCCTATGGACTGTAGCATGCCAGGCTCCTTTGTCTATGGGATTCTCCAGGCAAGAATACTGGGGTGGGTTGCCATTTCCTCCCCCGGGGGATATTCCTGACCCAGGGATAGAACCCACATCTCCTGTGATGTTTGTTGAAAATAGATCTAATTACAAGAGGAATTCTTAGAGTATTTTGAATTGTCTCATCAAATACCTCTTGGATAGAGCCTTCTTCCATATTCTACATTTCTGAACTGTAGAAAGAATAATTTGCCTAGCACTCTGCTAGGCTCTTTCATAAAAATTATTTTATTTACAGCTCAAGGTAGCCCTATTTTCCTCATTTTACAGGTGAAAGAAATCAACTTTGTGTTGATGAATATGCCCAAAGGTACACAGCTAGTTCGGGGAAGAATGAATGATACTGTAGCGACTTTCAATGAATCAATGTTTATACATAGACCTCAGTGAACACGTAAAGCTGAGACTGAATTTCAAAGCAACAAAACAAATAGAATTTGGACTTTTTTCTCCCTATTATATCATCCGTAGGTTGGTGTGTATCTGCCCTCTCTTCAGGCACACACACGAGTCAAAATAGTAAAAATGTATCCAATTAAAATGGGTTTCTTTGTTATGAGGAAGCAGAAGGGAAAGCAAGATAATCTCCAGTGTTTGTTTTCTGTCATTAACACAGAGGAATAGACCCATTTGTGCTAATAATGCCTCACACAGTTCATTTCCTACTTCTAAAGGCACTAGGGAGAAAACGGGCTCCCTCTAGACCCAGTCATTCCATTTCTGTCCCTAAACCTTCGGCTCATCTGTCGTTCCTAATCATTTCCTTGGAACTGTCCTGTCCAACCCTTTCTAATTACAAATCACTGTGCAGACCCGTGGCATCCAGGAATCCCTTGGTCGCCTCCACTCTTTAGTGCCTTGAATTGCCCTGTTGGGGAAACTGGAGGGCAGTTGGTGATTCTTGGTTTTGCCCAATAATCTTTCTCCTGAAAATCTTTGTGAGATTCACACTCGCCTGGATGAGACAAGTCTCAACTGAGAAGCAAGGTCGCAGACGGGCGGGCTCTCTCTCAAAGACAAGGGTACCGTCCGGGTGAGGGGACGTGGGGCACAGATTATTAATAGCCCCGTCCTGTGGGCCCATACATCGTAATAAATGCCCCTGTCATATGTTTACCCACGCTAGACAGTAACCAACGTTCAGATAAATGAAGTTGGCGCCTGTAAGATTTATGATACACTTCTGTGCTTAGCACTGTTTAATCAGGAAGTTAACATATTATGGTGTAAAATCCTTTACAAGCATGTACAAACAGAGAGCACCATTAGTGCTTTGCAGGCCCAGGGGTCAAATAGCCCAGCCTTTCATGAAACACAGCAATAAACGGGCACAGGGAGCCTCTCATGGGCTGGCAAAGAGCATTTGCAAACACAATCAGGGTTCACTTTTTTCCCCCTGTTCTATTTCCCTTCCCTTTCTGGGTGGGTTGTTTTTTTTTTTGTTTTTTTTTTCATGTATTTATTTTTCTGTTCTAGGGTCCTCATTTTCATGAAAAGCCAAGGTGATAAGCAAGAACACGTGACCCCGATTCTAGGATTCGCTTCTCCTGGCAGAAAGTTAGGCCTCAGGGAACGTAAATTAGGGTCTGGGGGTGGGGGTGGAGGCCAGTCCGGAGTCGGGAGTGTTTGGACAAGGCCAGAAGCATGTGGGGGACCAGCATGAGGCATCGCACCTGGAGGAGGAGACCCGCGCTCAGCCCCAGTGCCATAAGCCTGGCTCCAGGAAGTCTAGCCAGCATCTGGAATGGATATCAGGAGACACGGGCGGCCCTCGCTGGCTCGCAGCTCTACCTTTGTACTTCTCGTAGCAAATTGAAAAGCAAAACAGACATCAAGGATATATTTATATAACTGTCTTCAAGTTGCATTTTCTACTCCCATCTGCTTTACATGATAAGTTTCAAGTGTTTTCTAATAAAAAAAAAAAAAAGCGAGGAGGTGGGGGAGTGGAAGGGAGGGCTGGGCGTGCTTATGTGCGTGCCTGAATGCAGGCTCCTTATTTGGTACAGAGACAATCTTGATCAGGCTTCGTTCAAGAGAAGACGTTAAAACACGCTATCTCTGAAGGTATCGCTGTTTTAAGATGTGCTGATATTTTGCTTGTCACACATCTTTGAACATTTGCATGAATCACTTTAAAGGGAAAGGACATATATTTCTCTTCTTTCACTCATTGTTCGGGTGGAGAACATTTTGGGGGAGGGGGAGGCACATATTTTTGTTGTTAAGTCTTCAGAGAAAAGAGCAACGTGGAGGCGTGAGATGGTGGGGCGAGATATTTAGGGAAAGAAATACAGCATCAGATGGAAATACATCAGGCAGATCCGAGACAACTGGGGTTTGTCTACATTTAGGTAAATACGTGAATCCAGATGTGACTGCTGATCATTCATGAACAAAGCTGGAACCACCATCGGCCAAGCTCAGTGCAGAGTTGGACAGTTCGGTCACCAGCTAGAACTGAAACCAGCCTTTTCCATTTCTTTTTCCACTGTGGGGAACAGAAGAAAAGTATAGAATAGTGGGATTCTCCATTTTCTCTTCACCCCTGGACCATGCCTACACATGAAAAGCAGAGTGATGAATCACAAGTCAGCTACCCTGGTAATTCAGGATTTATTGAAACAAACCTGTAAAAATGGGCTCCTGGATATACATTCAGTAAAAGTAAGGTGTTTTCCATGTCCCCATGAACCCCAGTTTGTTACGCTAAAGAGGACTGTCCATGCCAAATATTGTCAGAGGGAAGGCAGAATGTCCAGTTCATCGAGTGTTCCTTTATCCACATTTCTCCTGGAGATTTTCTCTAGGTCCAAACTAAGACGAGCCTCTGCTGATGAGGAAACACCCCAGATCAGTACCTGGACAGAAAGCCGTCAGGAGCATGAGTGCCTGTCAGCAGGAATGACAGCTGATTGCCGAGGGCAGCCAGCAGGGAGAGGCGGGGAGAGACAGACAGACGTGAGGTCAAACCAGGCTCTGCCACTGAACCGCCCTATGACCTTGGATCAGTTACTTAATCAGTTTCCTACTCAGTGAGGTCATCTGGAAAAGAGCCTAATAACAAGTATCTCATTGGGCTGTTGTTGTTAAGTCGTGTCAGTTAAATCATGTCTGACGCTTTGAGACCCCATCAACTGCACCAGGCTTGCCTGTCCATCACCAGCTCCCAGAGACTGCTCAAACTCATGTCCATTGAGTCAGTGATGCCATCCAACCATCTCATCCTCTGTCGCCCCCTTCCCCTCTTGCCTTCAATCTTTCCCAGCATCAGAGTCTTTTCCAAGGAGTCAGCTCTTCAAGCACTGTGGCTTCAGCTTCAGCACCTGTCCTTCCAATGAATATACATGGTTTATTTCCTTTAGGATTGACAGATTTGATCTCCTTGCTGTCCAAGGGACTTACAAGAGTCTTCTCCAGCACCACAATTCAAAACTATCAATTCTTCTGTGCTCAGCCTTCTTTATGGGCCAACTCTCATATCTCATTGGGTGATTAGAAGAATTATGGGTTAGCATTTGTGTGAAATGTCTGGTGGGCACTTTTAGTAGGACTTAATAAATGATAAAATTTGTCCTGTCTTCCATTACCTGGCCACAGGTACAATGTGCACAAGCCCCTGCTGACCCACAGCCAGCATTCTGAACCATCCCTGCATGCTTCCCACTGGCATCTCAGCCTTAAAATCTTTTTCATCCAAGTTTTCCATACACCCACTATCAACAGGCGAGACGTGCATCAAGCTAAATCTATTTGTTACCTTGGTCTTACCTGGATCAAACTAGAACACTTTATATTCTACTGGCCTGCATGTCTCTTCTATTGACCATGTGGGAGGAACTGGATCCCTGGGCTCTTTCTTTTACTGTCCCTTCTCCCTGCATTTCTTCTATTTCACTTCCTTGTGTCAGAGCTCTAACATGGGCATAACAGCTGCTTGCAGGGCTGAAGACGACAGACAGAAGTGAGGATGAGAATTTGCTCATCAAGCTAGTCCGCACCCCCGAGGACACCAAGCCATGCATTTGTACAGGCTATTTACACTGAGAGACTCTTGCTGTTAGGCCACATATAACACTTACCTAAAAACCGTGCGCTCATACTAAAAATACATGCCTCCATTCCTTTGAGATAGTATAGAATTCTATTGCCCCTCTGTGAAAATAGTGAAACCCAGAGTGAAAAGAAAAACCCAAAGTCATAAAAATAGGATTAACCATGTCCCTTGCTCTGTAAGGTGAAAACCAACATCAACAAGAAGCTGATGGTTTTACAGGGTCATCTATAGCCCCGTGCCTCTCTGAGGCCCAGACCCCACTCTGTCTTCTGTAGGTTCCAAGACCACCATGGGCAGAACAGGTACCCTGGGCAGATGGAAAAACAAAGGACCTCTCTCAGTTCTGTCTATGGGGACTAGACAGAACATTTAGCAGTAAAGAATGTATTTGTTTCCCTTGTTTCATTTGTCTAAACAGAAGGAAGCTGAGTGGGAAAGATGGAGAACACCCATGTTCCTGGTGGTGGCAATGAAACCAGAACATGCTCACCACGCCCCTGCCTGCACACTGGTCTTCAGCTTCCTCCTCTGTGATGCGGGGGTGACCACAGCACCCACTTCATGGCTTTGTTCTGAGGATTTAGGGAGATAAGACACGGTAGAGGCCCTTAGGGATTACTCAAACCCTGTAAGCTCGCCCTCTGATGACCACTGATATCATTCCACGGGTCTTAAGTAGGAGTGTGGGCCAGAAACTCAAGGTCACCAGAGGTCCCACATGCACACGTGGCGGGACACAGCCCCAGTGCTCACCCGCCGATCCCTCGTAAGCAAACTCCAGACAAAATCCCAACCCCACTCGTGACTGGGATGATCTGCACCAAATCTACAGGTCATTTTCAAAGCTACCTTTGCTTTCTGAGAACAAAAATTGTTCATATTGGAGAAATCACTAAAAATGGTAACTCCTGTAACTCTGAAAGTTGAGAGGAACCAGGTCTATGTATTTATCAGAAGCATGTATCTGTATTTACAATAAAATAAAAACATATTAACTAGATGTATATCTATATGCACACATATCGAATGTTTTCCCATCTTCAGCCCTGGGTCCTACACAGTTGCCTTTTTAGTTGGAGGAAAGTTTACAATGACATCAAATTCTATAACTGAAAAAAAAAAAAACCTTTTTCCCCCACGGTTAAGCAAACACATTACTATTTGGCCAGGAACTTTGATTGTTTCTCACAAAATTTCCAGCTTTGCTCAATTGCCAGAAGAATGTTGTAAAGTCTTTGGACTCTTACCTAAACCCTGTTTGTCCAAAGAGGTTAGTCTAAAGCCTGGAAGACGTCTTGATCTAGAAAATAGCAGTCGCATCTTTGGTCATCCTGAGATGGTCATGGAAAATTACAACACAGATGTTGACACTGGATCTTTCTTCTGTTGCCCAAAGCCATGAAGCCACAAAACAAAGTCAGAAGGAGGAGAATTGAAAGGCTCATGTGGTCAGTGAGAAAGGAAGGCAGCTCTGTGGGCAGCAGGAAGAGACGGGTCATCCAGGAGCCGACCACAAAGGACCACCAGCTAAGCGTGTAAGAGTGAGTGACGTACTCTCAGGCTTACGAGCTGCATGACAGTTACCCAGTCACCACACTACTCTCTGCCTCTTTCTCCTCACCTGTCAAGTAGGAAGAAAGATAATAATTGCTTTATAGTGTTGCGTCCAGGATTAAATGAGTGCATGTATATTAAACCTTCAGTGCAAGTCGTTGTTCAGTCACTCTTTGCGACCCCATGGACTGCAGCACACCAGCCTTCCCTGGCCTTCACTGTCTCCCAGAATTTGCTCAAGCTCAGGTCCATTGAGTCAGTGATGCCATCCAACTACCTACCTCATCCTCTGTCACCCCCTTCTCCTCTGGCCTTCAATCTTTCCCAGCATCAGAGTCTTTTCCAACAAGTCAGCTCTTCACATCAGGTGGCCAAAGCATTGGAGCTTTCAGCTTCAACATCAGTCCTTCCAATGAATATTCAAGATTAATTTCCTTTAGGATTGACAGGTGTGATCTCCTTGCTGTCCAAGGGACTCTCAAGAGTCTTCTCCTTTTGCCTGGCACAAGATGTGTTAATGCATTTGTTTCAAGTAAAATAAAATAAAAGGGCTGAGAGGACTTCTTTCTAAAACACACCGTGTTAAGAGGCAAATGCTAACAGTAGAATGAGAACACTTGCCAAGGGGTGGGGGAGTGGGGGTAACTGATGACTGGGAACGAGTTTCCTTCTGGGGTCCTGAGAATGTTCTGGAACTTATAGAGGTGTGGTTGTACAGTGCTGTGAATGGACTGAGTGTTGCTGGATTGCACACTTTGAAATGGTTAATGGCTGATTTTATGTTTTATGAATTTCCCCTTAATTAAAAAAAAAGAAGAAAAACGCTAATGGTAGCCATGGATTTAAATGGACCAAGAAAAGCACCACTTACCAGAGGAGCCCAAGCACTTAAGGGTGACCCTAAACTGACTTCACGATCAAAGCCAGAAGCCTGGCTACTGCTGGGTTTCCCTGGCCCTTTCTCAGACTGGAGCTGGCATGGGGCCTGGCCAACCAGTTCAAGGCTTCTTCAGAGCAGCTCACGTGGGTCCCCTTGAGGCAGGAGGCAGATCCTCCCTCCACTGGAGTAAAGCAATTGGAGATTCTTTCTCTGCTGATAGAAACTCCAAGACAAGAATAGCAGGGCATTTAAGGGAGGAGGCAGGGCCCTTTTCAGACCACATATTTCTCTTCCCTGAAGTCAGGAGACCTCCTGGACCACACTTGCACAGAAAGGCTCATTGGAGGCCAAAGGGAAGTGATGCTAACTAATGCCAGGCTACCTAGATGCCTGGTCAATAGGATCCACCTTGGCTAAGACAGATGCATGCGCACTCATAGGAGGATCCTGAGATATACCAAATAAACAGACTCTGAATCAAGCAAATGAGAATGATTGGCCAAAGGAAAACTGGAAGTACCCCACATGAGTGATTTAAACTGCCATGAGGACACAACTCAGTGACCCTCCATCGGAATCGGCCCATGAGCCTATCCACAAGTACTGTGCTCTTTTTCCTTTTAATAAACACTTAATAGTTTCAATACTTTCTGTCTTTGTGGGAATTCTTTACTGCAAAGCTGAAGGCCAGGCCCTTGTCACTGACCACTGGTCCAGTGGCCAGGATCTGGTGCTCTCACTTCCGCAACCCAGCCCAGCTTCTGGCTGAGAACCCAGGCCTTGCTCCAAGCTGTTGCAGACCAAGGCCACCTAAGATTGCCCTCAGAATTATAAAACCTTCAGTCTGGAGAAAAGATACTCAAGGGCCTCATGTCTCTGCCTCAGGGGAAGACTTAGGGCCCAGGACATGCAGGAGGACATGGGCGCCTCCTTCAGCTGGAGAACAGAACTCCTACAGGTCCCTTCCTACTGGGAAGGTCTCTTCATATTCAAGTGGAATAACCAAGGAGGGGACTGAAAGCTGCTCCTTCTAGTCCTGTTGTTCAAAGACAGGACAGCGGTCACCAACTCAGGTTCAGAAAAGGTGCGGCACCCCCGCCCCCTGACACACCTTGTCTCAAAAGGAGACCCAGGAGCAGCGCATCCTGGTGCATCTGGGGGGACAGGGAGGTGAGATCTTCAGGCAGCCAGCAAAGTTGGACTTTCAGCACGGAGCCTGCCGCTGAGCCTATAGCAACGCTCCCCAAGAGCAGCGCCTTCAGCTGACCTCCGAGAATCACACCCTCAAGGCACAGGGCCCACCATGCTCTAGGTCCCCAGCCAGGCAGGACTGAGGCAAGACTGATCTGGGGAGCTGGGCCAGGCAGCACGTGAGCAGGGGACATCTCCAAACCCAACATACTCACTAAAGCATTCTTGCCTCTTACAAACACTGTTCGAAGGCCCTCCCTTTATTTTGGTACTACTTCCCCAAATCTACACATTCATCCATTTGATAAAAAATGTGCGGAAAACCATCTCTGCATCAGTCACCAGCATGCTGGGACTTAGAATGTGAAAATGAAAATGGTCGCTAACTGGTCTGGAAGGGAGGAGTTATGTACAGATATGTATTGATAGTACAGCATGACAATGTCATGACAGAGCTGGTCCGGGCTGTGGAAGAGGGTCCCCCCGACTCTGGGTGAGAGGGGTTTACTCTGAGTCTTGAGTTTTTCTGGAAAGACAATACATAGGAAAGGCATTTCCTAAAGTCATTTCTAGTAGAGGTGGTCACCCAAATGTTGTGAATTGAAAAGGATCCACTTTAGAATATTTAAATTATTTCCTCACTGTCAAATTGCATTCATCTTTTATTTAAAGCAAGTTGGTGTGTCCAGCACAGTGAGGCCAAATAAACCGAAACCTCAGAGTTTGGAGCAGAGTACGGTTTATTGCAGGGCCCTCCCAGGACACAAAAAGCCCTGTGAAGCCCCAGCTCCCCAAAGGGTTTCAGGAAAGCATTTTTAAAAGCCAGGTTGGCGGGTGGAGGCATCACAGAGTATATGATGAGCTTCTGCACTGTTTTCTGATTGGCTGATGACAAGAAAACTAGGTAGTGTCATAGACGTTAATATTATCAGTCCTGGGGCTACAGGAGGCCCCGGGGCTATGCTAGCTCCTGGTCATCAAGTAGTTAACATCTTCCATTTGGAGTGGGGGTGGTTCATATCTGCAAAACAACTCAGGAAATTTGCATCAAATACTATTATCTAGGTACTTCAGTTCAGTTAAGTTCAGTCACTCAGTCGTGTCCGACTATTTTCGAACCCAAAGACTGCAGCACGCCAGGCCTCCCTGTCCATCACCAACTCCCGGAGCTTGCTCAAACTCATTACCATCAAGTCGGTGATGCCATCCAACCATCTCATCCTCTATTGTCCCCTTCTCCTCCTGCCTTTCATCTTTCCCAGCATCAGGGTTTTTCCAATGAGTCAGTTCTTCACATCAGATGGCCAGAGTATTGGAGCTTCAGCTTCATTCAGAGAGGAACTAAAGCAGAGGATATGGGGGAAGGTCTATCCTGGGAAAGCACCCCCTAAGGTCTTGCTTGGTTACATTTTAAATGGGCTTAAATCACTCCTGGAAAAAAAATAAGGAGAGTGTGAAAGAGTGAAGAAGAGGGGAGAGGGAAAGAGGAGGAAAAAGAGACTAAGTTACCACTCTGTTCAAATATCATCTACAGAGGGCTCAGCAAGCAAAAAAAATGTGGGAATGACTGATGATTGATATAAGTGAGTTAAACAGGGATAGAAAAATTATTAATAACTTGAAGAATTGAAGTTAATAGATTCAGGTCAGTTAATGGCTGAAACTTTTAGACTGTGAGTGTGTGAGTGTGTGTGTGTGAATAGAATTGACTATGACTCACATGATGATCTCTTTCCAAAATGTGTCTTCTCATCCCATTTTGCAGCCACATAGGGTTCTAGAAATTATTTTTCTGAAGCAGCAAAGAGTGTTAAGGAGTCTAAAACCAAAGCTATAACAAGATCATTGAAGAAATCAATGAGATTAGGATGGAGAAGGGAACACCCTACCCAAAAAAAGTGCCGAGGAAATAGTGAACTACAACAATGAGAGTGGATATTGTAAACGAATGCCTCTTGGAAGACTAGGCTCTATGTCCACTCAAAGGGGATCAAAAAGAGGTCAGGGATCATCTGCCTCAGAAGGGAATAATAATAGAAAATAGAAATCCAGCTCTAAGATTGCTTTTAATACTTCATGCTATAATTCTTTGATTATATTCCCATCTATATCTTTGAGTCATCTAAGCAGAAATCGCACAGCCTCCAACTTCCCCAGAAATAAAAGGCTACAATAACACAGTTTCATTGGGGCTGCCTGTCTTTGCAGGTGGGTGTCAGGACGCTGCAGATGGGGTTGGGGCCCTCGCTGTCGGAAGGGAGTCTATGATGAAAGGCAGTATCTTCAGGTGCTTTATAAAAATCCTGTTAAGGTTTGGAAACACTTACACTATGCTGATCAGGTGGAGAACCCACCTTCCCTCACCTCTTAATTTCAACAAACCTCATTCCAGCTGCCCAGAGATCCCTCTGCTAACATTTCCAGCCTCCATCAAGATGCCATACAGACCGTACCATGGAAAAAGTTCTCACTTCAGAACAACAATTGTCTGCTGCAGAAATAAAGTAATGCCATTCCTATGAAATCTATAAACTCAAAACAGGGACACAGAACTAGTGGTTGCCAATAACTTTAACTTCATTTATCTATATTTGGCAAAAATTGTGCTGCAGCTGGAGATGAAATGCTGAGCTCAATAACTGCAGAGACGTGAGCTCCAAAACAGCAATTACTAAGCTGTGCTGCCTTGTGTAAGATTTCACTTTTATTTATTATATTTAAAGCAACTCTCTAACTCTGTACAGTACCGACTGCATTGTCTATTCAAGCCAGAGCTGCTCAGAAGAGCGTCTCCACCTGGCTATTGTCCACGGAAGTGCTTCCCGGGAGGCAAAAGCCGCATTAACGCAGCCTCGATGGCAGCCCCCACTACCAAATGCACCTCTCTTTTGTCCATAATTGGAAGAAACTATTCTCGTTTTCGACTCAAACTTGGCTTATCGCATACGGCGCGCAACTCAGATGATGCCTCTTTTTTTATCAGTGGAGATATTGATAATTATAATTGGCATGCTGCGGAAGAGGACTATAAATATCCCATCAGCTGCCACAGAGCAAAGAAGAGGGGGGAGAGGTGGCAACCTACGCCTCTGAGAGGGGCTGAGGGAGGAAGACGGAGCCTCACGGCCATTGTCACCAGCCAACATCTGTTTCTTATCCTGGGTGATGATTTTCATAGAATCATAGAAATTAGAGATAGAAAGGGCCTATTAGGTCATCCAGTACAGCTCTCTGCCAGTGTAGAATTATTCTGTACAAGAAAGACTCACTTCTTTGTTCTCATAAAAAGTGCTGATCTTCACATATGGTTTCCCAACACTGCTACATATAAAATAGACAACCCACAAGGACCTACTGTGTAGCCCATGCTCAACATTCTGTAACAGCTTAAATGGGAAAAGCACTTGAAAAAGAATAGGTACATGTATATGCATGTTGTTGTTTAGTTTCTAAGTGAGATCCAGCTCTTTTGCAACTCCATGGACTGCAGCACGCCAGGCTTCCCTGTCCTTCACTAACTCCCAGAGTTTGCTCAAACTCATGTCCGTTGAGTGGATGATGCCATCCCATCATCTCATCCTCTGCTGCCCCCTTCTCCTCCTGGCCTCAATCCTTCCCAACATCAGGGTCTTTACCAATGAGTCAGCTCTTCAAATCAGGTGGCCAAAGTATTGGAGCTTCAGCTTCAGCATCAGTCCTTCCAGTGAATATTCAGGATTGCATAACTGAATCATTTTCCTATCCACCTTAAACTAACACAACATTGTTAATCAACTATATTCCAATATAAAATAAATTTTAAAACATAAATGAGTATCTGGAAGAGTGTATACAAAAAGCAAAGAAACAAAATCAAGAGGGTAACTGAATGGATTCCTGAGGTAAAAGAGTTGAACAGTGATTAAAAACCTAAATGTGCAACAACAAAATAACTCTGTATATGTTTATAAGACATGACAAAATAGAACATCAGCAATCTTGGACAAATTCCCTTCCAGAAATGCTCAAACTAGATTCAGAGGAAACTTGGATTTTTTCTTTTTTTCTTCAGAAACGAAAAGGAGGAATAAAGGATTGGCAAGACGGTGATTGAAGTTACTTTTAAATCCAGTTCTAAAAGTATTGCCAAAGTTGTGTTCCCTGGCATTAAACACATTTGTAGTGATCATCTTTCATTTTTTTATGTAGTGACAGCCTCCCTTATCTTTTGACTTACGGAACAAATTAATTTCTATTTTTAAAACAAATCTTCCATCTGATATGTCCAATGCTGCTTTTACTCTGAAACTTCATTTACAAATGAACATTTGCTTATCTTTCCTTTATTGGGCTTGGTTTATCAACACCAGCAAAAAATACATTTGTCTGTCTGTTGACTTGATTTCTCACTTTGATGCACACTCCTCTATCTGATGCCAGCTTTACCTTGAGAAAGTCTCCAGCGTTTAGCCTATAACCCATTCCAGTATTATTTTTCACTTTATTTTTAATTGAAGGATAATTACTTTACAATATTGTGAGGATTTCTGCCATACATCAACATGAATCAACATCAGCATACCCATTTTTCCTTCCTCTTAAACTTCCCTCCTGCCTCCTTCCCTACCCAACCCCTCTAGGTTATCACAGAGCACTGGCTTTGCATCGTACAGAAAATTCCCACTGGCTGTCTAGTCAAAGCTATGGTTTTTCCAGTAGTCAAGTATGGATGTGAGAGTTGGACTATAAGAAAGCTGAGCACTGAAATTGATGCTTTTGAACTGTGGTATTGGAGAAGACTCTTGAGAGTCCCTTGAACTGCAAGGAGATGCAACCAGTCCATCCTAAAGGAAATCAGTCTATTCATTGGAAGGACTGATGCTGAAGCTGAATCTCCAAAACTTTGGCCACCTGATGCGAAGAACTGACTCGTTGGAAAAGACCCTGATGCTGGGAAAGATTGAAAGCAGGAGGAGAAGGGGATGAGAGAGGATAAGATGGTTGGACACCACCAACTCAATGGACATGAGTTTGAGCAACTCAAGGAGTTGGTGATGGAATGGGAGCCTGGCATGCTGCAGTTCATGGAGCCACAAAGAGTTGGACACAACTGAGTGACAGAACTGAACTGAACTGATCTGTTTTACATATGGTAATATATATGTTTCAACACTAGTCTCTCAAGTCATCCCACCCTCTCCTTCCCCCACTGTGACCAAAAGGCTCTTCTTTATGTCTGTGTCTCCTTTGCTGTCCTGCAAATGGGTTCTTCAGTACCATCTTTCTAGATTCCATATATATGTGTTAATATATGATATTTGTCTTTCTTTTTCTGACTTACTTCACTCTGTATAATAGGCTGTAGGTTCATCCACCTCATTAGAACTGACTCATATGCCTTCCTTTTTCTAGCTGAGAAATAGTCTATTGCACATATGTACCACAACTTCTTTATCCATTCATCCATTGATGGACATCTAGGTTTCTTCCATGTCCTAGCTATTGTAAATAGTGCTTCAGTGAACACTGGGGTACATGCATTTTCTTGTCTGGAAATTCCCACAAACAGAGGAGCCTGGCAGACTACAGTCCACAGGGTCACAAAGAGCCGGACACGACTGAGCATACGTACATACAAACTTGCTTTCTAAGCAACACCCTGAGCTTACTTTTCCTCTCATTGTCCCCTTTCTCTAATATTAGGCAGTAAATAATGCCACCAACTTCAGACACGTCCTGCTGACCAGCTAGGACTCAAGAACCACCAACCCAAAAACTGGGGTTTAGTCTTTCAGAAGTGTGTAGTCCAAAACAGTGAGCAAAAGAACATGCTTTTGTGAGCAAAAGTCTGAATCCACATGGGAACACTTGTCAACTGGGATGTGAATTATTTTTTTTTTCCAACTTTAAACTTTTTCTTTTGTATTGGGGTATGTCTGATTAACAGCACTGTAATCGTTTCAGGTGAACATCAAAGGGACTCACGCCTACAAATACATGCAAGACATGTGAGTTATTAACCTCACTTATTCCATCCATCAAACCATACACTGTCATTGTCCTATTCTCAGTGATTAAGCCGTACTAGGGTCCGAAATATTTTATGACAGAAGGGAAGACTTCTTTGTAGTTTCCGAAGGAACAGCTTCTTTCCTACAATTATGTAATCTTTTGTTTGAAAGCGTGGCAGTAACACAAGAATTTTTGGCATTATTATTTGTTGTTGTTACCACCAACAAAAGGCCTTTAATTGGAATCTATTTTCTATGGGACAGACAAAGGCAGTGCAATGGTCAGAGTTCCTCCACAGTAAGCAGTTTTTGAGCACCTATTATGCACAGAGCACAGAGCTGAGAGAGGGTATAGAAAGTTGGTTCCAACACAGCCTCCGTCTTTGAGATCCTAATAACTACAAGAGATGCAGACACCAAGGCCTGCTCAGGATGCAGGAAGGAGAGAGGCAAGTTCAGAGCAAGAAGGGCGAACAGAGGAAGGGGAAGGTGACTTGCCTTACCTTCTAGACACGCATGTCCTCTGGGGGACAGTGACGTGTCCTTGTGGGGGAATGCCTGGGGAATGAGGATGAACAAGAGCACACGCACATTGCGTGATAGCCTTCATCTGCAGATTCCATAATCAGAGCCCAGAGAGGCAGCGTATTGATCACAGATGCATTCCTGTTTAGTCTTAAGTCAGGAGTGACCTTAAATCAGGGCACTAAATCTGGAGAAGGAAATGGCAACCCACTTCAGTACCCTTGCCTGGAAAACCCCAAGGACAGAGGGAGCCTGATAGGCTACAGTCCATGGGGTCACAAAGAGTTGGATATGACTGAGCGACTTCACTTTCACTTTCAAATCCAGAAAGCAAGTTTTGTCTGTCCTATCACATGCCAGACGAGTCACCTTGGGCAGGTCACTTATTCATTCATTCTAGGTATTTTTTTAAAATAAAGACTTTGCTTTTTCAGAGCAGTTTTAGTTTCATGGAAAAATTAAGAGGCGAGTACAGAGATTTCACATGAACATTCTGCCACCATACATGCATGGCCTCCCCCATTACCAACACCCCCACTAGTGGGCACATTTGTTACAATCCATGACCTGTATGTTTTTTCACAATCATACACGGCAGTCACTGGAATACTTGAATGTCACTAAGTACCTGCGAGGTGACCCTGCACAAATCCCATTGCCTTCCCACCATCTATCTGGTGGGTTATGAGCTGGTGAGCAGTGCCGTCCTTCACCAAGGACAGATGTGGCCAACTCACCTGTAGTGGAACTGCACGAACCATCTCTACTGGAGTGGGTTGTCATTCCCTTCTCCAGGGACCTTCCCAACCCAGGAATCAGACCCAGGTCTCCCGCATTGCATGCGGATTATTTACCACTGAGCCACCAGCGAAGCCCTGTGTTATTAGTGCCTCTCTCTTAATAACAGAAATGACTGGTCACAAATAAATGAACAAATGAGTAAACCATATCTGAAGATTTGTGCCATTTCAGGGGATTTGCATCATCACTCTGATTCTTAGGCTATAAAGCTTCTATCTGACAAGTCACGCTACTTGGTGCATTGGGGCAAATGACTTATCTTGAGCCCTCAACACCTCCATCTCTATAGTGAGATGAGTGAATAGCCGATATCAAAGGGTCCTTTTTGATCTGCAAATATTTTCTTATATTTCCGTCAACAATCACTAAACACTGAATTGATCAAATGAGCTGAAAAGCGAAGGTTTACCATTTGATTCCTTTCTGTAAACATGTTTTCAAGTACATTTTCTGTAAGTCACTGAGCTGGCTGCTAGAGGAGCTCTCAGACAGAGCATGACAATACTTCTGTCTCCAAGGACTTGGTGTTCCTTCTCTTGGCGGTGTCATAGAATTAGCTTCAAGTAAAAGAAGTGAGGAGGAAATGGCAACCCACTCCAGTACTCTTGACTGGAGAATCCCATGGACAGAGGAGCCTGGTGGGCTACAGTCCGTGGGGTCACAAAGAGTCACACATGACTTAAGAGACTCAGCATGTGGCACCCAACAGAAATAGACTAGAGTAAACACAGTTTTTAGCAACAAACCTCTTTCTCATAATTAACATGAATGATACACAATCGCAAGCAAGTTTGTCCCTGAGGCTGGTCGGGTCTCAGTCCCCTCCTCCTCTCCACCAAGGACACAGAGACCCCCCTGTGCTTCCTCCTCTGCTCAGGCTGCACCTTTTTTCTGAGGGACGTCCTTCCCCTGCTTCTCACAGGACACTCTTTAACCATAGACTCTCCATTGCCTTCCTCACTCCCCACTGGCCCTGGTGCTCCAACCTTGGTGCTCCCAGCACCCTGGCCCTGACCTCCACTACTGCAAGGTCATGGCCAGGATTTGGTTTCAGGCGAGTATTTCCCTCCCAGGCTCTGGGTTTCCCCAAGGACAGGAGCTGCCTGTCTAGTTCACCTGTTCCTGGGCTCACCTTACCATAGATGAGCGTACAGATGGCCCTGAAAACATGAGTTCTTTACCTGCCGCGTGGCCAAGGGTTGCAGATTCATTTGTAGCTTTGACCTTTGCAACCTTGTTCCTGAATGAGAAGCAGCATCCCTGTGCAAAACGCCAGTCTTGCATTTGGGTGGATGACATCACTTGAAACTCACCCCTTCTTGTGACAATGGAAGGACCCAGATCAAGGCAGAGACCTTGAGCGGCAGGACAAGCAGTCCAACAGAACTTGGGGTAGTCAGCCTGTTGTCAGGACCTCTGCTTTCCTCCGTCTTTCTCCACAGCGTGTTTTACCTGCCTGTCCTGGTCGCTTCCACCCCTCACCCCACCCGTCACCCCTCTACCTACACGTGTTTGTGCGCGGATCAAATTAGCACTGGATTCAGCTTAACTCTGACTTCCCTGGTGGCTCAGAGAGTAAAGCGTCTGCCGACAATGAGGGAGACCCGGGCTTGATCCCTGGATCGAGAAGGAAATGGCAACCCACTCCAGTATTCTTGCCTGGAAAATCCCATGGACGGAGGAGCTTGGTAGGCTACAGTCTCTGGGGTCGCAGAGAGACGAACACAACTGAGTGACTTCACTTTTTCCCTTTCAGCATAACTGCTCACACACTGGCCTCTTACTCCATGCCAGGCACTAGTCTCTGAGCTTCGTGTGTAATGACTCAGTTAATCCTCAGAATGACCCAGTGAGTAAGTGTAGCAGTGTGGTTATCAGGCTACTCCAGAGAAACAGAACCAATAGAATATTATACATCCTATTGAGGGAGACAGAGAGAAAGGAACTGGCCCCACAATGGTGGGGACTGGCAAGGCCAATTTCTGCAGGGTAAGCCCACAGGCTAGAGACCCAGGGAATATTTGACACTGCAGATTGAGCCTGAAGGCCCTCTGCTGGCAGAGGCCCCTCTTCCTGAAGGAAATTAGTCTGTCAAGGTCTTCCCCTGCTTAGAAGAGGCCCACCCACATTATGAAGCATATGATCTGTCTCATTCAAAGTCTACTGAGTTACTTGTTAATCTCACCTGGCAAAATACCTTCCCAGCAACATCCAGACTGATATTTGACCAAATATCCGGGTATTGTGATCTACTCAAGACAACACTGACAATTAACCATCATGGGAAGATGTTCTCATCACCCTCATTCCACAGAAGAGGATTGTTGAGATTGTTGAGATTATTGAGACAACTAGTCCAAGTCACATGGTGACAAGTAGCACAACTGGGATTTGAACAGGACAGTTGTCCCAAGAGCTTGGGTTCTTAAGTCCTGAGCCAATCCGCCTCCCTGTGAATCACAGCACTGTGTTCCATACTTTGTCATGACATTTATTACAAGGGGAGGAGTTGAAAAGGAACCACCCCCTTCTGATCATTGTCAAAGCGGTAATGCCATAAGTCCAGGGTAGCACTGAGCCGGAAATGCATCAGCCAAGAGGGTGATTGCATATTAAGTCTGCTCAATGGCAACCCACTCCAGTATTCTTGCCTGGAGAATCCCAGGGACAGAGGAGCCTAGTGGGCTGCCGTCTATGGGGTCGCACAGAGTCAGGCACAACCGAAGCGACTTAGCAGCAGCAGCGGCAGCACATGATTCCAAATCCACCATCAACCTGAACCAACTCACTCAATCCCACAGTAGGGCTGACAGGGAGGTGCTTACCCTTGGAGGCTCCTGGGCCGTCTGCTTGTCTTTGTTTTTTGTGTGTGTGGACCTGTGCATGAGTCTGGAGTTCCTTGGAGACACTGCTGATGAATTTCCCTATTTCATCACCTATAACTACTCCCTGCTGCGTAGGACTGAATCCTAAGTGGGTCCTGCCCTCGTCCCAAACCTCCAACATGATGTCAACTTGCTGTAAAATTTAAAAGTACTGGCTGTGAATTCAAAGTAAACTGGTCACAATGCCGCTTCAGCCCTTCTTAGCTAAATACTCTTGGAGACATTGTTTAATCAATCTCCCAAGTTCTTGTTCCTTAGGTACCACGGGCTAATCAGGACTCCCTCTTGGGAGGTCATTGTGGGGACTTAGCAATAATGATGCAAGTAAGGCACACAGCCCGGTGCCCGGCATGGAGGCATGTTTAAATGGGTGTGAGCCATCATTTTGAAGGGTAATTAATGCTTTATTGTCAATTTTTCCTCATTAAAAATCTTTTTAATAGAAAGAATGCCTAACCAAAGCAAACTCTTGATTAAGTCTTTCCATATGCCTCGTGGGCAGCGAAATACTCAGAATGATCCGAAGGTTGCTCTAGCCAAGAACCTGTCCAGCTGGCCCCCATCACCCTTCCCACCGCCAGCTTTCGGTGACCGATCACTCCAGGCCACTGGTCTGGGCACAGCCCTCCACAGCCTCTCCCGGCGTGCGGTCATCCACCTGCAGGGACTCATTCTTGCAATAGGAGAGGGCGTCCCAGCTGTTGCCACCACCTGCAGCCCTACAGGGACCCTGCAGAGTGTGGTCCCCATGGCTGTTTTCCTGGTTGAGGCACCTGTACCCCAGTTGCCCCCGATGTGTCCCAGGAGGAAAATGCTGTGAGTGATCTTTCATGGGCACTGGCTTTGCTCAGTCTCTGCAGGAGATTAAGTGACTGGGCCTCCAAGGCTCTGATGTCATGTCAAATGTATGAACGTCTGGCCCAAAGCTTAATGTATTTCAGCCATCCTACATTCTCAGCTTTGCTGGGGCTGCAGATCCTCTGCTTAACAGAAAACAGTCACGGACCAGATGAAAGCAATCTTCCCGGACAGCACTTTCCTCATCTTTTCCCAGTCTCGAGAAAAAGTCCGCACCTCTCACCTTCACATCTCCAGCAGAACCAGGGGAACCGGGCTGTCTACTCGGGCCTCACAGGGAATGATGCCCATTCCCTGAATTCTTCACCGGACAAAGAGGCCTCCCTGTTTCTGCCACAGGCTGTGCAAACACAGGAAGTGTGCAACAGCCGGGGGTGAGGGGAGCAGAGGCTGTTAAATGGGTTGGAGTTGCTGGGGGTCAGACACCCTGGACATTTGACAAATTAAAGCTGAGCTCTTACTCGGTGGCAGGAAACGTGCTATGTGCTGGATTTAGAGCTGTGCCCGAGACACCCAGTACCATACCTTGGGGGGTCTTAGCCCTCTCAGGGAGAGGCAGCTCACCACGGACATAGCAAGGGGGCTGCACGCTGCCAAGGAGAAGGGCAGAGTGTGAGAGAATACAAAATACGGGGCCGTTTGGGGGTGGCTGGATGCAGCCTGGCAGGTTGTTAGAAGCTGCCCTAGATAGTGAGATTTAGTCACACTCTGAAGGGTGATTAGGAGGGAGCTTGGTAAAGAAACGCGCGGGAGAGCTTTATAGGCTGAGCTGGAAAACCACGGGACCGAGGGGAGCGGGTAGAAGCCTGCTGGATTCCAGGAACTGGGAGAAGTGCTAGGTGGCCGGCATGCCAAGGCAGTGGGCAAACACCAGAGCACACGTCGGCCTGCAGGTCATATACACAGTCTTCAAGACTATCCTTCAAGGCAGGGAGGCCACCGAGGTTTACGAAAGGGGTGAGAAGGTCAGATTTATCTTCCAGAAGATTATTTTGGCCAAATGGAGAATGGAATAGGGGCAGGCACGATCAGACCAGATTTAAACAAAAAGCTTCATGGCCACAGCACTATACAAGACTGCCCAAAGGTAGGAAAAACCCATGTGTCCATCGACTGATGAACAGAGAGATGATATGTGGCAGTCACACCCACACGAAGGAATATTACTCAGACGTCAAAAAGGAGTGGCGTGGGGGTACATGCTGCAATGTGGATGAAGGTCAGGATCGCTACGCTCCGTGAAAGGCGCCAGACACAAAAGGCTACAGACGGTGGTGATTCCACCTGCAGGAAATATTCAGCATGGGCAAATCCATGGAGACAGTTGCCAGGACCAGGGGAGAGGGAGGCTTGCAGAGTATCTCCAAAGCAGGTATGAGTTTTCCACACTTAACAAGAGTGGTGATAGAAAATTCTGGAACCAGAAATGGCTATGGCTGTACAACATTTTGTATAGTGATACAACTAAACTCCACACTTCCCCACCTTCAGGACCAGTTTTCCCTGGGGCTTCACCAACAATGTTTCAGGCACACCGACTCTCAGTCCCCTAGTTCAGGCCTCGCCACTCACTGGGGGCAGAAATGGGGACACCGAGCAGATCTCCTCTTTCCTTGCCTGACATAACCCCCACTTGTGGACATTCACCCTAGTCACGTTGAGAGCCCTCTTAGCATCACAGCATCTGAATGAATACAGTGCCTTGGTGTTTACAGGACATGCTCCCTTCTATCACAGCATATCTTCTCCACTCAGCACTCCTTAAAGGAGACGTTGTTAACTGCATCTTACAGATCAGCAAATTGGGTTCAGAGAGGTTAATTAACTTGTTTAAAAATCCCACTGTGAGCAAATATCAGAACGAAAATTGGACTGCAATCTTTGGCCTCCAAGCCCAATGCTCTTCCCAAGATATTACCACTTCCATTCTAGAAAAGCAGTCCTCCACATTTCCATCTCACCTGCTCCCCAATAAGGTGAAAATTTTGTCTCCCTCATGCAGCAAGATGAAGTGGCCCCAATTATTCACAAAAAGCAGCGCTTTTGCCTGACACACAGCGTTCAGCATTAAAGCAGCCTACACATTCCATTGGGTTCTTAATTGGAAAACATGCGAATATTTTCCAATTATTTTCTTTGTAAGGTCTCCAAGCTAGAGGCAAATCTCCCTAAGTTCATTGTAAGACATTGTGTGTGTGCGTGCACGTGGGTGAGTGTGTGTGTTCTGATGCTCTTAATCCTGAAAAGATCTGTCCTATTCCTGAGCACATCACAGGCCTATGATAAATGCTTGCTGACATGAAAATAAAATTCACATAAATTCACTTACATTTTACAAATAACACTTGTTTAGGTCATGTAACACTTTGGAGAGAACTAACTATCCAAATTTGAATCCAAAATGAATCAATAGGGACTTCCCTGGTGGTCCAGTGGTTAAGACTCCACGCTTCCACTGCAGGGGGCCCAGGTTTGATCCCTAGTCAGGGAACTAAGATCCCATATGCCACGTGACACAGCCTAAAATAATAATAATAATGTGTGAGTGCTAAGTTGTTTCAGTCATGTCCAACTCTGTGTGACCCTATGGCCTGTAGCCTGCAAGGATCCTCTGTCCATGGGATTCTTCAGGCAAGAAAACTAGGGTGGGTTGCCATGCCCTCTTCCAGGGGATCTTCTGGACCCAGGGTTTCCTGGGTCTTTGGCATTGGCAGGCAGGTTCTTTGCCACTAGCTCCACTTGGGAAGCCATAATAATACTAATAAATAGATATGAATTCTAAGAAAACCAAAATGAATGAATATCTGTAAGCTCACCACCAACCTCAGGAAAGGTTCTTATTTACCTAGGGAAATTACTGGTCTCCACCCTAGACAGTGCTCAGTTCATCTCAGACTGCCATATGGGACAGGGCTGCACACAGTACTGAAATCAGTGAAAGTGAAAGTCGTTCTGCCATGTGACCCCATGGACTATAGAGTCCATGGAATTCTCCAGGCCAGAAAACTGGAGTGGGTAGCCATTCCTTTCTCCAGGGGATCTTTCTAACTCAGGGATCGAACCCAGGTCTCCCACTTTGCAGGCGGATTCTTTACCAGCTGAGCCACAAGGGAAGCCCAAGAATACTGGAGTAGGTAGCCTATCCCTTCTCCAGAAGAGCTTCCTGACCCAGGAATAGAACCTGGGTCTCCTGTATTGCAGGTGGATTCTTTACCAACTGAGCTATGAGATCAAGCTGGACTCAGTTTTCTATTTTATATAAATGGCTCCTGCCCCAGCTTCAAAAATGATGAAGGGGGAAGTGAATGCTTCCAGGAGCAGGGGGTGCAAAATCATTTGCCTCTCTGACCTCAACACCCTCTCTCTGGAAACTTGGCTCTCAGGGACCAGCTACAGGGATGATGCTGAAACATCAAAGACAGACTGATCACCGGAGAAGCTGGACACGACAACTTGCTCAGAGTTATCACAAACAGGGTCACAGTCAGAGAGGGAAAAAAAGCAACATAAACACATAATTAAAAGAAAGATTTAAGGAAACCACAAAAATACTAAAGCTGCTGCTGCTAAGTAGCTTCAGTCATGTCCAACTCTGTGCAACCCCATAGACAGCAGCCCACCAGGCTCTGCCATCCCTGGGATTCTCCAGGCAAGAACACTGGAGTGGGTTGCCATTTCCTTCACCAAAGCTAAGTGAGCAGAAATGTATTGGGTTGCAAAGAAACTCCATGAAGTTCACATGTGCAAGTGATCTTGCCATGCATGCAAGGGGTCTTTCATTGCGAGAGCTGCACTGGCCATTTTGGAAAGAGGAACCAATGGGCATCTTTGGGGGTTTCTACTCTGCTCCACCAACAATGAACTACAAGCGTGGTTGCACTTGCCCTGAGCAAGCCATACTGGTTCTATGATTCCATCTTCTCACCCACACAGGGGGTATAAGTGTTGCATAAGATTTTTGTAAGGATTAAATAAGAAGATACCTGTGAAAGTGCCTAAAATATTAACTGGCTATAAATGTGAACAGACCAAAGTTCAAACCAAAGTGTTAGTCCCTCAGTAGTATCCGACTCTTTGTGACCCCATGGACTGTAGCCCGCCAGGAGCCTCTGTCCCTGGGATTCTCCAGGCAAGAATACTGGAGTGGGTAGTCATTCCTTCTCCAGGGAATCTTCCTGACCCAGGGATCGAACCTGGGTTTCTTGCATTACAGATAGATTCTTTACCATCTGAACCACCATGGAAGCCTTGGTGTGTATGGATAAAAGTGTGGATGTGGCTAAAAGAAGTGTTTTTATTTAATTAAATAATAATTAACATTTTTATACTTCTCTATGTACCCAGCTTGCACAAAAAGCTTTTATGTAATTCATCCTTCACAAAATAACTTTATGAGGAAGGAATGATTATTATGCCTCTTTTGGAAGAGGAAACTGACTTACAGAGAATTTCAGTAACTTGTCAGCTAAGGAGTCCTAAGGATGCAGCCTCAAGAGTCAGTGGGGTTTAATCCATGTTAATAACCACACAGTAATATAAATAATAAGGAAAAGGAGGAGGAGAAGCAGAAGGAAACTTCACATATCGTCTCTTTTGATCCCCATGAAAACCCTATGAGGTAGGTATTGTCAAAGCCCCATTTCACAGATGAGAACATTGAGGAGAGAAAGAAGATGGGGTCTTTGGATACCGCAAACGGTTTACCAGACCTGTTTGAAAAACAGCACAGGCAAGTGACCAGAAAAGTGGACTTTAGAGCCAGACTTTCTGGGTTCAAACCCCAACTCTGACACTTCCTTTCTGCATGACCTCAAGCAAGTCACTTTACATCCTGTGCCTCAGTTTTCCCATCTGAATAACAGGGACAACAATAGCACCAACATCACACGTGGTCGTGAGGATTAAACACATGAATATGTGCTAAGTGCCTGCTTCTTCAAGTGCAATCTGCCCACCATCACTACTGCCCTCCCAGTGACACCTGAGAACTTGTTAGAATTCTGGGGTCACCTTAGACCCCAGATTTGAGCCTGATCCTAGGGAATGTTTCTGCACATTGAAGAAAGCTCGGAGTGGTGCAGGGGTTTCCCAGGTGGTGCTAGTGGTAAAGAACCCACCTGTCAATGCAGAAGATGTAAGAGACATGGGTTGGTCCTTGGGTCCAGAAGATCCCCTGGAGGAGGGCGTGGCAACCCACTCCAGTACTCTTGCCTGGAGAACCCCATGGACAGAGGAGCCTGGTCGGCTATACCCCACAGGGCCACAAAGAGTTGGACACGACTGAAGGACTTAGTTCACATAGGAACAGAGTGAGGCGTGGTAGGGCACTGCTAGCTGATGTCTCTATTCTCGTTGGAGCTGATGACATGGAACATGAGTGAGGTGGGAGGGGCCAGGGCAACGAGCCTGATGAAGTAAGTGGCGGTAAACTGTGACGGGCCCTACCCTGGGAAACTGGGTGCCATCCTAAAGGTCCCAGAGACACAGATGGAGCTCTGGAGGGCTAGGAGTGAAGCCATGGTCAAGATCAGATTTCAAGGATCTTTTACAAATAAAGACACCAAACTAATGATCAAGCATTACATGAGCAAGTGTTGCTAGAGTCTCTGCAAACCAAACTTGTGTGATTGTCTGGATCCTCTGGAGGTCCTTGGGTCTCCCCCGGCACTGGGGAACACAGACTTGCTCAGGCCTCAGACCCATGCTGGCTCACCGAGGGGCCACCAAACAAGTGAAAGTGTCTCCTTTTTAGTCTTCCACATGGGTGGGTCGGGACCTACAATTACGCAGTGAACCAATTCATAAGTTGTGTTATAACTGGGAAACACAGTGCCAAAGTGGAGACTCCTTATTGGAAAATCAATTACTTTCTAAATAGAAAAATCACTAGGCCCTTCCCAGGAAAACCTGGCCCCTAAGATTCAGAACTTATTCCAAAAAATATCTGTGAGATTCTAATTCAATAACTGGGGTGTGTACATGGGGAAAACAGAATATGATAACTGCTAGGAAGAAAGGCCAAAAGTCTGGGGGTTTTTTGTTTGTTTTTGTTTGTTTGTTTGTTTTAAACATGCCTGGATTGTTTTTACTAAGAACTAAAATTGGCAGGGGTGGTTCTCAAACTTGAGTGTGCATCAAAATCTTCTGGTAACTTTCCCGACTTTCAAAGTTCCTGATTCCATGGATCTGGGTGGTACTCCATAACAGGCACCACAAGTGGAATGGCTTTCAGCAACAGAATTTATTCATCCCTCAGACGCCAGAAACCCGACATCAAGGGTTTGCAGTGTTGAGGGGCCCCGGAGAAACTGTTGCATGCCCCTCCCCCAGCTACTGGGCTTTGCTGACACCTCTGATGTTCTGTGTCTTAACGATACACCCACCCACTCTGTCTTCAAGTTCACATGGCATTCATCCTGTCTGCATTTTTGTGTCTAAACGTCCCCTTTTTATAAGGACACCAGCCATGTTGTATTCACCCAATTCACTGATCATCCAGGATGATCTCTTCTTAACCAGTTACACCTGCTGTGACCCTATTTCCAGAGAAGGTCACATCCTGGGACTTAGGGCCCCAACATATGAGTTTTAAACAGACACAGTTCAACCCACTTGTTTTTCAGTTGCTAAGTCATGTCAGACTCTTTGCCACACCATGGACTGCAGCACGCCAGGCTTCCCTGTCCTTCACTATCTCCCAGAGCTTGCTTAAACTCACGTCCATTGAGTCAATCATGCCATCCAACCATCTCATCCCCTGTTGTCCCCTTCTCCCATAAGAACTACCTTATCCTGTACATAACTCACAGCCCCCAATTTCTAATGAATCCAGATCACTGTAACAAAGAATGACCCATTGCGCATAACTTCCTTTCTTCTCTCTCTATTCAGCTTCCTCTAAATACATATTTCTCCACCATTGTGCCTTCCCTCCTGGACTCCTGCAAGTTCTCTGGGAATAAAGCCCTGGGCCTCCTCAGCAGGACTTTTTGGAGCAGAAGTCCATGAATGCCCATCTTTGTGAAGCCGGATTTCACAGGCTCAGTGGTGCTTTGTCGCTCAGAGCTCTTGGCCCTCCCAGGACCCCAGTGATCCGCAAAGAGCAACTGCCTCCCCGATGCCTCTATAAAGCTGGAAATCTGCGGTTACCATGGTTAATATTTCTGACTTGATTGGCACCACCAGTAATTGAACTGCAGTCTCTCAAGTGCAACACACTCTATTCATTAGCTCCTATTGTGTTGGACCATTGCATCAAACCACATTATTTTTTCTGCTTACAGAAAAAAAATAAATAAATAAATATAAAGAAAAATGAGGGAAAAAAAAAAAAGGAAAGAAAGGAAGGAAGAAAAGGCAGTCATGAATACAGCGCTGCGTTGCCATATGAGACGTTGCAGTTTTGCTTCGAGGGTGAAATCACTCTAGACGGAATTTCATGTTGTACCAGCTCTGGCCCCGTCAAGAATGGTGAGATGTAAAGTGAGAAATCTTAATTTTGGTGGCACTGTCGCAGAGACTCAGAGCTAGGAGTCGGAACTAGCCGAGTCCCAATGTTTGTGCCACGGAGGCAACTGCTCGCTTGTTTACCATCCTGTCAGCGTATAGAACCGTCTCTGAATCCATGTCTCCCGCACATCTATTTATACCCTGCCCCCATCCCCAGGATTCCAGAGAGCTTCTGTGAGCTTGCAGGAGTTTTTCCATGAGGAATTAATGAGAAGTGCATGGATTTGTAACGTTCTTGGATGTCAGGTTTCTATTTTTAATAATCAAGGCCGTGTTTTGTTTGTTTTTAAGTTGGAGACACTTCGGTTTTCTCTTTGGCGTTCCATGTTTTCCTTCTCTTTTTTTTTTTTTTTTCTCATTTACTTCACCACAGTTCCTGAAGCTATATTGATATCAAACTGTGTGTGTGCGCATGCTTGGTCTCTCAGTCGTGTCCGACTCTTTGCAACCCCATGCACTGTAGCCCGCCAGGCTCCTCTGTGCATGGGATTCTCCAGGTAAGAATCCTGGAGTGGATTGCCATTTCCTCCTCCAGGGGAATCTTCCCAACCCAGGGATCGAACCTGAGTCTCCTGCATTGGTAGAAGCATTCTTACTGCTGAGACACCAGGAAGCCCTTGAGAGAGAGTTTACAACATTAAAATTATATCCCCTCATCTGCAAAATAAAAAGAAAGAAACTTTTAAAATCTCTTTTTAAAGATTTTTTATATGGACCATTTTTTTAAAGTCTTTATTGAATTTGTTACATTATTGCTTCTGTTTTTATGTTGCTTTTTTTGACCTTGAGGTCTCTGGGGTCCTAGTTCCCCAACCAGGAATCAAAGGCACACCCCCCGCATCGTAAGGTAAAGTCTTAACCCTCCCGAGAGTTGACAGACTTAGCATCAATCGCAGCTACCAGTTTGGTTTGTCCTGCACCAGGTTAAAACCAGAGCTGATGTCAGGAGACCTCCCTGCATTCTCTGTTTGCTGCAGGCCCCACCGTTCCCTGTCGCCTGACAGCTTCTCGGGCTGCTTCTCAGCTGCTCCTCCTGAAGACAGTGCATTTTAACCCACCTACCTGGCCCTTCAGTCAGCTGAACACCAGCACCCTCCCCTCATCCCGCCTCCCTATCAGCCGTGCTACACTTGCTTGATTCCTTTCCACTGATCTCCAAGGCTGCTATTTCCTTTTCACAACCTCTGACACAAAAGCATGTTTCCAGGCTTCTGCTTGCAAGGGAGGCTTTTATTCCTGCCTCCATCCATCTAGACATGATCACTTTGCCATCCCAATCAAGTCTCTGTCCCTCTCTCGAACCCCTCTCTGTCATCTGGTCCATACCAGTTTGCCCAAATCAGCTCCCCGTAGCCTGGGACAGGCTTAGTTGATCTAATGCAAGAGGAAACTTCTGGCTGCCTCTGATCTCTTGGTGTATGTTGCTGCTCTTCACTCGCCCAGTCGTGCCCGACTTCTTTGCAACCCCATGGACTGCAGCACGCCAGGCCTCCCTGTCCCTTGTCACCTCCTGGAGTTTGCCTATGTCCAAGTTCAGTGCACTGATAATGCTGTCCAGCCATCTCATCCTCTGTCACCCTCTTCTCCATCTATCCTCCATCTTCCCCTGCATCAGGGACTTTTCCAATGAGTCAGCTGTTCACACCAGATGACCAAAACACTGGTGCTTCAATATGTTAAATAGCACTAAGTAGGAAGTCATTAAGTGCTCAGTAAATGCTTTAAAATAATTCATCTGCATGATGAAGACTATAGATGGGACATAATCTGCTCTATAAAGCACCTCCCACCACGAAATGCAGCTGTCCCTCTCCTTGGCAACCTGGAACTCAGGGCTCTGTCGTGCACAAAGTCCAAGGATGCTTGTGGAGTCTTCCCTGAGTCCCTTTCTGAGCAAGTGTTGGGAACCGGGTAACTGACTCTCCAGGCCCTCCCAGCCAGCGGCATCTGTTGCATCACATCAGAGTGAAGTTACAGGAGGACCCAGGACACTTCTGAGCGCAGTTCACACCCCAGCCCCAGCTCTCACCCCAGCAGGCTTCATCCTGCAGCCCAGACACGCCGTGTCCTGGCCCTGCCTTCACCTGACCTTGACGCCCCCTTTCTCGTCTCTGGACAACCCTGCCTAACTCCTGTCACAGGACTCTCCCCGGTTGCCACATCTCTGAGATGCTTTCCCTCAAGCTCCCTCACCCCAGCTGACCATTGCCACCTCTGTGTGCCCCTCTCCCCTAGCCCCTTGGACTTGTTTCTGGTGGGCACCCTCTCTTTACAGTCAGGATAAGATTCATCACTTTGCCCTCCTCCTAAGAATTCCTCACACGTCACACCCGCTTATTCTTTTTCCTTGAATTCTGAATCACAAACACCCAACTGAGTCTTCAGTGGGAACCTGGGGATGGGTATGAGAACACTGGGGTTCCAGAAAACCCCCTGAATCCCCCTGACATAAGCAGTCACCTATTTAAAGTTGCTGAGCCCAAGATCTAAAAAATAGGAGATGTCCACAAAATACTGATTGTAGGGGATATGAACGCTAACCCGATGACTTCCTAAGGATTCTAAATAATCATGAAATATTCCTTCCCAGTGAAGTCACACAGTCGTGTCTGACTCTTTGCCACCCCATGGACTGTAGCCCACCAGGCTCCTCCATTCATGGGATTTTCCAGGCAAGAGTACTAGAGTGGGTTGCCATTTCCTTCTCCAGGGGATCTTCCTGACCCAGGGATTGAACCCAGGTCTCCTGCACATAGGCAGATGCTTTACCATCTGAATCACCAGGGAAGTCCATTCTTTCCTAGGTAGACATTTAATGAATTTCCCTTTTACTCAAAGTTAAAATTTAAAGCAATGTTCAGTTTGCAGTGAAGACTATAAATCACAATTTGTAATGCATTCTACAATGAATTATTCTTTAATAAGCTATTTCTTTGCTCACATTTGCACTCTGGGAAAGGAAATGAGGCTTGATGGATGGGGACGGAGGGCCGGCTTGGGGGCCAGACCCTGGCAAGGCGCGTCCCTACCCTTTCCACCTTGACCTTGCCATCATTCTGCAGGGCTGCGTGTCACTAGGAAGTCGCTCGGGACCTTGCAGTCTGGAGGCTGGGCTCACTCCTGAACCTTTTTGCAGACATTTCTGGGGCTCTGTGTTTGTCATGTGCTCGGCGAGCGGCCTGGGAGCAGCAAACATGCTGAGAAAACTTGAGCGGCTGGTCTTTTCTATTTAAGGGAATCTCAAAGCACACGCCATAAATTATCCTCTCCTCGGTTTCTTACTCACACAAGGAGTCCTGAGCCAACCCTGGCCGTGGCCAGTGGCAGCGCTGATACACAGACGGGGGTGGGACGGCCACTCGCCCAGCCTGGGGCTTGCCAGCGCTCTGCAACCTCCTCCACTAGTGAGGTGAATGGCACGTGGATCCCAAACGCTTTTTAAAAAAGAAAAGCATATTTAGTTTCCAGGATATCACATTTTGCATTTCCCTCCAATCTCCCTGGGTCCAGTTCTCTACAAAGAGCTATTTACCTTTATATCTCTGCCTCTGGACAAGTGCCCACAAACAGTCCTTTAGAGGATTTTATTATTTTTTGAAAGAAAAGAATGCAAACAATTTTTAAGCAAACAGAGAATTCGTCTAACTCCGACATCTCTCATCTGCACCCTGGAGTGCTGGGGGTTAATATCTCATGAAGCCACAAAACAGCCAGCCCCCTGGGGTGTGCTGACCCTTCCAGATCTCCCCCCTTCCCAGGAAAGACCCTTCCAGAACCCCACAGGGTGCGGGATCCCACAGAGTTCTTTTCCTGACCTTCGGCTTTCTTTCCCATTGGCCAAAGCTCCCCCCACACAAATAGCTGCATCTCAAGAATAGAACAAAATTCTCGTCCTCAGCTCGACACACTAAACTACTGGCAGGGATGTATTCTCGGGGCAGCTTTTTAAAGTCTGTCTGCAAACAGCACCAAGATTAAAGGCGGCTCCGGAGTGGGGATGGAGCGGTTCTGCAGCCTGTGAGGACCACAGCCCGGGCCGCTCACACGTCAGGAGGTCTAGACAGCGGCCCTTCTAATTCTGGAAGTGCAGGCGATCGGCTAAGCCAGCGAATGGGAAGATGGCAGACCCATCTATTGTGGACACAACTGAGTAAGTGAGATATATTTATGAATTCAAGACTGCTTAGTCATTCAGTAAAATCAGAATTAAAAAATCCCAGCCAGAAATAGTCCTATAATTTCTCCTTTTAAGTTACGGGGTTTTATATAATGTATACGAATGAAATCTATCTTACAAAGCGAGAAGAGATTCTATGCGTTTAATTAGCAAGTGACAACATTTTGTCATGGAACAGACATGGAGAGAAAGGGGTCTACTTTTGGAGGTCGGTGTCCCGAGGTGCCCCACGCGTGATCCTGTTGCTGATTTCATTAGAACTTAGGAATACTTCTGTCTTGGCCTGACATCATTTCCAGATGCATCCTGGGTGTGATTTAAAAATGGTTAAGGAGAACGGCTTTCCTGCCCACACTTGTGCTTGACAGCACATATGTTAACTCTTTCCAGTTTTAGATGAGAGTAGGTGAACTTGTACTTACTGCTGGCCAGAGTCTGTGGATTCTTTTTAGCAGTTGATCTAAGAATTATCTTCTTAGAGTTGCACGATACTTCTGCAGGTAGGAAGAGTACCAATCTATGATTTTACACCCAAGGGGAATTTTTACCTTAAAAAAAAAAAAATCACCATTGTGAATATACAACGGAATATTATGCAGCCAATAAAATGAGGTTTATAAAAAGAGGTATGTCAATTTATATTTTAAATGCTAAGAAAAAATTGTATATATAAAGCAGTAGGAAAATGCAAAATATTCTATAAATATACACACTTGAGATTATTTTATATATAAAGAACTGTATAATTTTTAAGTGAAATTATATGTGTGTATTTCTAACTGTCTAACTATACATATAAACAATGACTATGTCTATGAGGAAAATCAGGGTTACTTTTACTTTTAAATATGTTTAAAAGTAAAGTTATATGTATAAAAATATGTTCTTATAGTTTCTGAATTTTTATAAGGATATCTTAGTTTTTAAACAAAAATAATCACAGTTCAAATAAAATATATTTACCTCTGCTATCTCATTATCAGTAAAGAAACAAAGCAAAATTGCCCAGTCCTCTAATTCTGAGGATTTTTTTTTTTTCCAAATAACAATCCACAGGGAACAGAAGAGAGAGCTATTTCCCAAGAGGCTTGTGAAATGCTTTCTTCCCCATGACTTATGATTTTTAAAATTACAGTACAAGATATAGTGCCTGGAGGCAGGGGCAATGGAAGCTTCCATGGCTGTTAAAATTTTCCTTCTCCACATTCTACTCTATTTTAGCATATTAAAAGCACCTACTATAAATTAATTGATGTTGAAAAGTGAAGGCTCAGCGAATTCAACATAAAACCAATACTGATAGGTGTCTCTCAGGAGCTCTCACCTGGGAGAGTGAAGGTGTAAGTGTGCAGAAGTGGGCACCCACTTCTAAGGGCCTGTTTGCTACAATACATCATTTTTGCTCTTGATTTTTTTAAAATCATATTGAAGCTGGAGAAGACTCTTGAGAGTCCCTTGGACAGTAAGGAGATCAAACCAGTCAACCCTAAAGGAAATCAACCCTGACTATTGGGACTGATGCTGAAGCTGAAGCTCCAATACTTTGGCCACCTGACGCAAAGAGCCAACTCATTGGAAAAGATCCTGATGCTGACAAAGTGAAGGCAAAAGGAGAAGGGAACGACAGAGGATGAGATGGTTAGATAGCATCACTGACTGAATAGACATGAGTTTGCGCAAACTCTGGGAGATTGTGGACAGAGGAGCCTGGCATGCTGTAATCCATGCAGTCGTAGAGAGTTGGACATGACAACGACTGAACAGCAATGACATTACTTTACTTTAGAAGGTAGATGTTCCCTAAGGATCTGAACAAATTAACTAGTTGCATCAAATGTGCATATCTTGGCTTAACAACCCCAGCTCCTCTTGCTTGTTTTCCCTGGTTTCTGGATAACAGCCTCAAATCTTTGACCTGCGTGCTTTCTTTCATTTTGCTTTTCATTCTTAGGGAAGTGTCCCAGATACAAAGTGCAGCATAGCGGCACCTGTAGAATCTGACCCACTGTCCACTTGGTCCCCAGCTGTGATGACTTAGGTTGCCACTCTGGCCTCTTCTCTCTGCATCTGTTGTAATTCACCATCAACTGGAAGGAAAGAAATTGGGACAGGGAGAAGGAACAATGAGTACACACTGCAATTTTCACAATACACCAGCAGTAATATTGTAACATACAGCTCAACAGTGGAATTCAGTGGTTCTGAACGCTCAAGTACAGTGAAGAACAAGACCTGTACTTAGTGAAAAGTGAAGTGAAAGTGAAAGTCACTCAGTCGTGTCCATCTCTGTGTGATCCCATGGACTATACAATCCATAGAATTCTCTAGGCCAGAATACTGGAGTGGGTAGTCTTTCCCTTCTCCAGGGGATCTTAGCAATCCAGGGATCGAACCCAGGTCTCCTGCATTACAGGTGGATTCTTTACCAGCTGAGCCACAAGGGAAGCCCAAGAATACTGGAGTGGATAGCCTATCCTTTCTCCAGGAGATCTTCCCAACCCAGGAATCGAACCGGGGTCTCCTGCATTACAGGCTGAGTCTCTACCAACTGAGCTATCAGGAAAGCCCCTGACCTGTACTTAAAGAGCTGGCAAATAGTCAACTTAGTGCACCCATGACCTTGAGCAACCTGGGTTCTCAATACTGATGTGTTGAATGGACAAGCAAATAGAAGAAAAATGTGTGAATGAATGAGAGCAGATAGTATTTGAGAAAAATCCAGGGGATTTTTTTTCTCATACATTTTTTGACAAAGTTCTTTATATATCTGTTGGGAAGCTTTTTATTTTTTTTTTTAATCAAATGTCTTTTATTTCAAACCATGGGCCATAAAGTAACCTCAAATGGACCACTGAAAACAAGACAGCTATAGAGTATTGAAATCATTATATATAAAGTTTTCCCTCTTTTTAAAAGTATGTTACTTTCATTATAAAAAGTACATGTAAAAAGTTACTGGAAATGTAAAAAGAGAAAGAAAGAAGAAGAATCATCTTTGGGTACTCTGGTCCTTTTTTCTTCTTTTTTTTTTAATTGGTGTATAATGTTTGTTGGGCTTCCCAAGTGGCACTAGTGGTAAGGAATCTGCCTGCCAATTCAGGAGACACAAGAGATGCCAATTTTGATCCCTGGGTTGGGAAGACCCCCTGGAGAAGGAAAATGGCAATCTATTCCAGTATTCTTGCCTGGAAAATTCCATGAACAGAGGAGCCTAGCAGGCTACAATCCTTGGGGTTGTGAAGAGACAGACATGACCCAGTGACTGAGCACACACACATGATGTTGTGTTAGTTTGTACAGTGCTATAATGTGTCCATATATCCCCTTCCTCTTGAGCCTCCCTACCATGGTCCTTTCCTTTCAAAACCACACTGGGCGACACTGTCTATAATGTTGTAATTACTCCATCTTTTAATTTAACATTATATCTTTAACAAACCCAGTGACATTCAATGTTCTTCAAGGACACAAGTTGCAATATATTTAACTATTCTCCTGCTGGGCTTCCCTGGTGGCTCAGATGGCAAAACATCTGCCTGCAAAGAAAGAGACTCATGTTCCATCACTTGGTTGGGAAGATTCCCTGGAGAAGGAAATGGCAACTCACTCCAGTATTCTTATCCGGAGAATTCTATGGACAAAGGAGCCTGGCAAGATTTTCCTAGTCTTGGATAGCTCTCCTAGTCTTGGACAGGTGTTTACCAACCTTTTGAGAAAATAAATAACATTGCATTAAGTGATCATAGAAATTTTATATTATGCTATTAAATTAATATAACATATAACTGAACATAATTTAATTTGAATTTAATCTAGTTTATTTTGGATGTTTAGCAAGAATATAATAAATCCTGGTTCCAACCATTCCTTCTTTTATGGAGGGTACAGAGCAAAGAATGAAGGACTTCCCCAGTGGTTCAGTTGGTAAAGAACTTGCCTGCCAACCTAGGAGACATAAGAGATGCAGGTTCAATCCCTGGGTGGGAAAGATCCCTTGAAGAAGGAAATGGAAACCTGCTCCAGTATTCTTGCCTGGAAAATGCCATGGACAGAGGAGCCTGGTGGGCTACAGCCCATGGGGTCCTGAAGAGTTGTACACTACTAACTGACTGAATGCATACCCATAGTTCAAAGAATGAACCAACCCCATGATAGTTCACCAGAGGGTTTGCTCAGATTCATTTTAATACATTAATTAATGTGTTAAAATTCAATCTGACTCTTATAGCACTGAGCTCATACTTTTTCTTCTTGCTCAAGAGACTTTAATAAATATTTTTTCAAAAAGTGTAATGGAAACTAAGTAATGAAATGAGCATTATTGCCCCAGTTTGCTAGTCTAACAGCATAATAAAAACAAACAAACTACAATATATTCATCACATGATGGAATTGTGTATAGTTCCTCTTGTCTCTTTAGTTAGACCTATTCCTTTACAAACCATATAATATCAATCAAGGTAGACTATGCTTCCATATATTAGTAAAAAAGAAAGACAGATGATTATGCTTCAATTTAAAAAAGAAACAAATACAAAAAAAAAAAAAAAAGACCAAAATAACAGTGGATGACAAAGACAAGTTTAGTTCCTCTCCAAGATAGCTGTCCTCCTGGAGTTAGCTGAGAATACCAGAGTACTTTGCCCTCTAGGTAGTCTCATGCCAACATGTACTTCTGCCATGGGGAGCAGAGAGGAGCAGGCTCAGAGCCATGCCCCAGTAATAAGAACTGATCTGTATCACCTCTTTCTGCACACCCACCCTCAACTTCTGGGAAGCAGAGTTCAATCCTCTGACCAGCTGTTGGGAGAACCAGACATCACTGAAAGCTTCTCATGCCGAACTTGGGGACATTCTAGAACCTTGCAGGAATCAACATCACCTCTCAATGTCTATAGGGGATTTCCTTTTTCCTCTTGATACACAGGTCCTCTGCCTTGGCGTGTTCTCAGCTCTGTGTGTGTGTGTGTGTGTGTGTGTGCTTAGTCACTCAGAGAGTCTTGTCTGACTCTTTGTGACTCAATGTATGTAGCTCACCAGGCTCCCCTGTCCATGAGATTCTCCAGGCAAGAATACTGGACTGAACCCAAGCCTCCTGTGTCTCCTGCATTGCAGGAGGATTCTATACCCACTGAGCCATCAGGGAAACCAAGCTCTCAGCTACGCAGCTGCCCAAATACTCCCAAATGTGGCCCAAATCAGACTTTACAGTATTATAGTGTGAACCTCAATTAATAAGTTAATAAATGAAGTCCTAGAAACAGGGAGCTTGTTAATCAGTTCAGTTCTGTGATATCTTGGTTGTGTGGCAATGGGGGTCTAGGAGGAGGTACCATAGTATGATAGGATCCAAATCCTAGTCCTGCATCACAATCAGGTCATAGGCTTGGAAAGTGTGTTCCTCTACCAAGTAGACATGGAACCAAGGTCATCTTACACCTCAAAGTGGAGACAACTATTGACTCCCTGAATATTCATTGGAAGGACTGATGCTGAAGCTGAAGCTCCAATACTTTGGCCACCTGATGCCAAGAGCCCACTCACTGGAAAGACTCTGATGCTGGGAAAGATTGAAGGCAGGTGGAGAAGAGGGTGACAGACGGTGAGATGGTTGGATGGCATCACCGACTCAGTTGGCATGAATTTGAGCAGACTCCTGGAGATGGTAATGGACAGGGAAGCCTGGCGTGCTGCAGTCCATGTGGTGGTAAAGAGTTGGACATGACTGAGGGATTAAACAACAATGACTGGTTCACTCTCAAGAATTCCTTTTTGGCTATGATTCCCAATATTCTCTGTGGACCACAGAGTTCCTCAAGGTGTGATAATAATATATAATATGCTTAATAACAATAATAATACTTACATGTAACATTCTTAAAGTCCAGGTGCTGTTTCACGTATATTACATGCATTATTCATTTACTCTTCACATCAACACTTGAGGTAAGTAATGCTGTTTGCCCCATTCTTTGGGTCATGCCAATGTCTTCCTGCCTTTGACCTCTCTTTGAAGATTTCTCAGTCTCCAGTGAAGTTTTAGCACTGCTCAGGAGGACTAGTTAATTCAGATCCTATCCACTAAAGAAACTTGAACCCCTGAAAGCTGACTCTCAGGTCTCCTGTCACTAACTGGAGTTCATGTTCTAGAAGGGCTAACTTGAACTTGAGGTTTCCTGGCAGACTTATGCGCTGGAGTCTTCCTTTTCCAGGTGGGATCCGCCTTTGGTTTCACCTGAAAATTGAGGAGAACCACATTTTCCCCTCTCTTGGGACTGCTGGACAGTAGGCTTGAATAGAAGGAGCAGCACAAAAGACTACCTCCCTAGCACAGGGTCTCAGGGCATCCCCATGTCAGTGGAGGGTGACCACAAAAGTTCCCAGCTGATGGAGGACTCCAATAAGCCTCTCATTCGCTGGTTGACTTTCAACCCAAATTTTGCCAAATGCATTCTTTTCCTCATAGAAATGTGGAGCTATTGCCATCAGTGGCAAATCAACTTTTGATGAAATATGCAGGATAGCTAGAAGCCAAGCAGTGTAATTGAATTCACAACTACTTGCCACAGGACTATAATTTAATGGAAGCATTATAATTTACTAAATACCATTACTGTGGCATCGGAGCCTATTCATCAAAAACGGAAAAGCTGTGTATAGCAATTTTTCTTCACTATTCATAGGGGCTTATTATTGGGTGCTTACCTCTAGAGTAGAATGCATGCTACCTTTTTAGTTTCCACATTAAAGTATACTAAAAATAAGTCAAATCTGAGTCCCTCCAGATTTAGGACTTCCACATCCAGTTGGTTCCTCCACTTTAAAGTCCAGTTTCTAAATGTCTCCTTTAGCGCGTCACCGTCACCATATAGATGGCAGCTCTAAAAGAGCTTCTATTTGTATAAACCAGTAGACAATAAGAATTGGGCTTCCCTTGTGGCTCCATAGTAAAGAATCTTCCTGGAGACCCTGGGTGGATCCCTGGGTGGGGAAGATGCCCTGGAGGAGGGCGTGGCAACCCATTCCAGTATTCTTGCCTGGAGCATCCCATGGACAGAGGAGCCAGGTGGGCTACAGTCCTTGGGGTCTCAAAGAGTCAGACATAACTGAAGCAACTTAACATGCATGCACGCAGACAATAAGAATAATATATTGAGGTGCAACCATGTACCAAGTGTATAGGGCCGGATGCATTATAGACACATAGAGGGGGAAGCAGGAGTCAAGGGTTGGGTGTGTGTGTTCTAGATGGAACAGTAGTCCTAAAAGGAAGACATTATCTCTGTTTTAGAAGTACTGAGTTCATTTTTTTTTTCCTTTATTTATTTATTTTTTTTTCAGTGGGTTTTGTCATACATTGATATGAATCAGCCATAGATTTACACGTATTCCCCATCCCGATCCCCCCTCCCACCTCCCTCTCCACCCGATTCCTCTGGGTCTTCCCAGTGCACCAGGCCCGAGCACCTGTCTCATGCATCCCACCTGGGCTGGTGATCTGTTTCACTATAGAAAATATACATGCTGTTCTCTTGAAACATCCCACCCTCGCCTTCTCCCACAGAGTTCAAAAGTCTGTTCTGTACTTCTGTGTCTCTTTTTCTGTTTTGCATATAGGGTTGTCGTTACCATCTTTCTAAATTCCATATATATGTGTTAGTATGCTGTAATGTTCTTTATCTTTCTGGCTTACTTCACTCTGTATAAGGGGCTCCAGTTTCATCCATCTCATTAGAACTGGTTCAAATGAATTCTTTTTAATGGCTGAGTAATATTCCATGGTGTATATGTACCACAGCTTCCTTATCCATTCATCTGCTGATGGGCATCTAGGTTGCTTCCATGTCCTGGCTATTATAAACAGTGCTGCGATGAACACTGGGGTGCACTTGTCTCTTTCAGATCTGGTTTCCTCAGTGTGTATGCCCAGAAGTGGGATTGTTGGGTCACTGAGTTCAGAGCCGTGCAAGGTCATTCAGTTACAGGGACGGTGGAGGTGAGTCTGGGGCCCGGCCATCTCTGACATGGAACTGCCTATTTCGCCTTAGTCTACTCGGGCTGGCAGAGTGAAATGCCCCGACCTGGGGGACTTACAGCTGAGGTCTTCCTAGAAATTCTGCAGATGGAGGAGCCCAGGACCAGGTGCTGGCAGATCCAGGGTCTGCCGAGGGCCTTCTTCTTGGCACCAGATAGTGGCCTTCTTGCTGCTTCCTCGCCTGAGTGGAGAAGTTTTGGTGCTTTCCCTGTCCTCCTACAGGTACTGATCCCAACACAGTGCTCTACCTCATGGCCTCATTTAAACATACGCATCTCCTAATACCCTCACATTGCTCTTCCCAGGTGACCCAGTGGTAAAGAACCTGCCTGCCAATGCAGGAAACACAAGAGGCCTGGGTTCAATCCCTGGCTCAGGAAGATGCCCTGGAGAAGGGCCTGGCAACCCCCTCCAGTATTCTTGCCTGGAGAATCCCATGCACAGAGGAGTCTGGTGGGCTACAGTCCATAGGGTCACAAAGAGTCGGACACGACTGAGCAACTACACAACAATGACAACACAATACCCTCACATTAGGTGTCAGGGCTTCAACACACGAATTTTGGGGGAAACAGCCATTCAGCCCACAACAACCTGTTCCTGTGGGGCCTCCCCAACCCCAGGGTAGACAAACATCTAGTGCTTCCCCCAAAACACTGCATGAGAACCTACCCTAACGGGTGACTTCCTGCCTGCCTCCCTGATTGATGGTGCACATGGTGGAAATCCACGAAGAAAACTGGCAACTAGTGACAGCAGCCGAGCATCTCATCCCTCTAACCGCCTGGGGAGGCACAAGCTTCTGCTTCCTCCGTCCCCAGGGAAGATGCTAAGGTTCCTCCAGGGGAGCCACTTACTATGAGGAGTAACTATTCTGAGTCAGTATCCCCATCTGTTAATATTTACATAGTGATGTACTCTTAAAACAGAACTGCAGAGATTTTGTATTTTAGAATTCGTTTTAGAATTATGAGCATTCTAAGTACCTGCTCCTTGTTTTTGTTACCAGCTGAGCCTGACTTCCCCAGGAATCTTGCTTCCGAGGCCTGTTGAGAAGAATACTCTCCTCTTGCCCACGTTATTATCAAGCTTTCCCACAACTCGCTTCTGCTTCCTCTTCTGACAGGTCTCAGCCTTGAAAAACTGCAGGCCTCATGCTTGGGGGCAAAGGTAGCATATTTTGAATAGTGCTAATCTCGGAACAGTCAGAGCTCCACCAACATACTGGGTGTCCAAGGCAACGTGGGAAAACACACGTAACCCCAGGGTTCCTGGGCCACCTCGACTCGGTATGAAAAAATGAGGTCAAAAAGAAGAAAAATGGGGGGACTTTTGGGCTGCAAAATTTGTGTTGCTCCTCCTCCGTGAAGCAGAAATTATACCCCTTGGAAAAATGTTCTCTGTTATTTCTGGAAGGCCTGAGAATGCCCTCTATGACATTTGAAATAAATCCCATGGGCCACGGCCATTAGTTATCCTCATCTTCCTCTCTGGCACTAAGCGGCCTTGATGATAAACCTGCTGAGGGCTGCCCAGGAAACTGCCCTGGGGTCACCAGGTCCCACAGTCCCTCCCAGCCAAGGCCCAGGTGTCGGGTACCACATGATAGCCTCAGAAGGGGGTGGGTTCAGAAACCCCTCAAGTGCTGTGTCTGGATCCAGCATTGACCCAGGAGAAGCAGGCATCACTCCCGCTACAGCCAGGAGAAGGTCCACATTTTCCATCCCATATTTTCCTCTTTAAACACCATCCTCCCAGCATTCACAGACACCCGCTTCTTGCCACCTGGTTCACATCGCTGATCTCAGTCACAGACCCCCAGAACACACACACTCTCCCAGCCTCACACTCGTGCCCTGGTTGTGTTCAACTCACAGAGAAGCCAGGTGCTTGTCTTTCAGAAACCTCCCTGCTGTGGGTCTGTTGGGCTTCTGCTGCATTTCCATCACACTCATCACTGGGCACCTGGCCTAGGGCTGCCCCCGCTGCCTCTAGGCTCTGGGCCAGCTGGCATCCCTGATGTCCCACACCAGGGGTGGTAGGACAGCCATGTCCACCTCAAGTCCCACGTGATCAGAGAGCTTCCAGAGTCAAGCAGCCCTGACTTCAGGGTCTTCTTACCTCACAGATAGCTCAGGACAAGCCCCACAGGGTATAACATGATAGCATTTTCCACACAGAGAACACACCAACCTCGCTTCTCTCCTTCTCAGCTTCTGCTTTTCCAAGATCACATTAGGAGGTCTGGGTAGCATGCACTGGGGTGGGGAGAAGGGGACCAGCACAGTGAGCAGAGGTAGATTACAAGGACGTGCGACGTGGTAGGAACAAAGGTGAAGGGTAGAAGCAAAGTGTGTAAACATGACTTAAATCCTGGGCCTGGTGATGACTCTCTATCCATCAACAGTCACATTGCTCTGTTTTTATGTCTTTGGTTTCCCCATCCATGCCTTGCTGGGGCTGGCCTCAGATGACTTTGATCCCACCCACATAACTCTGACAGTCTAGGACCTTGAACCCCAATATAATATCTTTAGAATCACTGAGATAAAGTCATGATTGGGAGTGGAGAGTAGAGATAATCTCATTTTTTAACAATGATGCTATGAAGGACACAACTAGCAACATATAAAACACCAAGGCCAGGGAAGAGTAGAGACCCAGATAAGAATTTAATCTTCTTTGTCTAGAAATTTTCTTTTATTTAAAAAAAAATTATTGAAGTATAGTTGTGCACAATATTGTGTCAGTTTCTTCTGCACTGCAAAGTGAACCAGTTATCCAAATACATATATCCACTCTTATTTAGATTCTTTTCAAATGTACGTCAGTACAGAGAACTGAGAAGAGTTCCCTGTGCTGTTCAGTAGGTCCTTCTTCACTATATTATATACAGTAGTGTGTATGCTTGAATCCAGAGAAAGACTCAAGCATAAATAGAGACTGAGTATGTGAAAGAAAGATGCCATCTCAATTCAGCAGAGAATAATTCTTTAACATGTAAATGATGTCAGACAAATTCTTTGGCAAGTGGGAGAAGAAGGCAGGGTCTTCAGCTCCTTTCTTTTTTTTTTTTTTCTTTTTTTTTTTTTTTATTTTATTTATTTATTTTTTTATTTTTTTTTTCCAGTGGGTTTTGTCATACATTGATATGAATCAGCCATGGATTTACATGTATTGTTTCCAATAGAATCAAATATTAAAAAAAAAAAACACACACACAGAAATAAGGCAATACAGTAAGTCCCTTACAGCCAAACCTTCAGGTTTCAGACTTTCAGAGATGGGGTCGTGAGTCCCCTCAGCGTCAGGCGTGAGTGAACCTGCAGCTCGTCCTCCGTCTCCTGTTGCTGACGGCCCTTCAGCTCTACCATCTCCCCCTCCTCTCCCTCCTCCAGTCTGTAACTCCTCCAGTCGAGAGGAGTCAGTAACCCTTCTTGCCTTTTCGCTTGATGCCAGCCTCTGTGTGCCAGCTGGTGCACTGTACTTACTACTGTACTTTTCAAGGAACTGGACCAAAGATTAAAAACTGTTTTCTTTATTTTTTGTGTTTGTTTTTATGTATTATTTGTGTGAAAAGTATTATAAACCTATTATTGTACAGTTCTATATACTGATTGTGTTAGTTGAACACCTGGGCTGACTTTGTGGGACTTAAGAACAAATTGGACTTATGAACATGCTCCTGGAATGGAACTCACTCAGATGTAAAGAAAATGAAAGGAATTTCTTACTGTGAAAGAAATGCACACACAACAAATGTGAATAATATTTTGTAACTTTTAGGCAGAGAAGGATTTTTTACATAAGCCTGAAAAGTAAATACACCTAAAGGGAAAGCTGTATATTCAACTTCAAATACAGGTTTTATGCAAATAAATATGTTTATACAGCAGGATAAAACAACAAACATTGTAAGACAAATGGGAGATGAGAAAGAGTGTGTTGAAGACATATGTTACCAGTCAAAGAGCTGAAGTCTGTACCACACCCAGGCCTAAGATCCAGGACTTGTTCACAGCATATTCTGTGTGAGACGTAGCCCCTGCAGTGTTTCAATGAATAACTCTGAAAACAAAACAAATAAAAGTTCAGAGAGAAAAATGAGACTGTTCTTTAGACAAGGTCTGAACAGGCTGTCATGAGGGGATGGAGCCAGTGTGCTGTGCATGAGAAGTGACTAGGAATTTCAGAGACAGGATTGAAGGAAGGAGGGATGATGAGGTTGAGGAGAGAGGGGTGAGTAACATGGGAGAATGGCTACATGACCATATAACAGCATTCAAAATTCATGGCATCATTAAAAAATTGACCAAAGACCTAACAGATACTTCACCAAAGAAGATGCACAGATGGTATATAAATCTATGAAAAGATGCTCCACATCATATGGCATGAAGAATATAAATCATACAACAATGAGCTATCCCCACCTACCTGTTAGCATGGCCAAAATCCAGAGCACTGACAACACAGAATGCTGGGAAGAATGCGAAGCAAACTGTCTTCCAAATGGGCTGCACAAAATTAGATGTCCTCTTACCATCTGATCCAGCCATTGTGCTCCTTAATGTTTACTCAAAGGAGCTAAAAACATATTCACCAAAAAAACCTGCACACAGATGTTTATAGAAGCTCTATTCATAATTGCCAAAACTTTCCAGTAGTCATGTATGGATGTGAGAGTTGGACTATAAAGAAAGCTGAGCACCAAAGAATTGATGCTTTAGAACCATGGTATTGGAAAAGACTCTTGAGAGTCCCTTGGACTGCAAGGAGATCCAACCAGTCCATCCTAAAGGAAATCAGCCTGAACATTCATTGGAATGACTGATGCTGAAGCTGAAACGCCAATACTTTGGCCACCTGATGCAAAGAATTTACTCATTTGAAAAGACCCTGATGCTAGAAAAGATTGAAGGCAGGAGGAGAAGGGGATGACAGAGGATGAGATGGTTGAATGACATCACTGACCCAATGGACATGAGTTTGAGTAAACTCCAGGAGTTAGTGATGGACAGGGAAGCCTGGCGTGCTGCAGTCCATGGGGTCACAAAGGGTTGGACAGGACTGAGTGACTGAATTGAACTGAACTGAAGCAACCAGAGACATTACTTTGCCAACAAAGGTCTATCTGGTCAAGACTATGGTTTTTCCAGTGGTCATGTATGGATGTGAAAGTTGGACTGTGAAGAAAGCTGAACCCTGAAAAATTGATGCTTTTGAACTATGGTGTTGGAGAAGACTCTTGAGAGTCCCTTGGACTGCAAGGAGATCCAACCTGTCCATCCTAAAGGAGATCAGTCCTGGGTGTTCATTGGAAGGACTGATGCTGCTGAAACTCCAATACTTTGGCCACCTCATGCAAAGAGTTGACTCATTGGAAAAGACCCTGACGCTGGGAGGGATTGGGGGCAGGAGGAGAAGGGGACGACAGAGGATGAGATGGCTGGATGGCATCACTGACTCGATGGACATGAGTTTGAGTAAACTGCGGGAGTTGGTGATGGACAGGGAGGCCTGGCATGCTGAGATTCATGGGGTCGCAAAGAGTCGGACATGACTGAACAACTGAACTGAACTGAACTGAACTGAACTGAAGCAACCAGAATGACTTGGTAAGAAGATACACCAACTCTGGCACGTGACAATGGAATGTCATTAATCACTAAAGTGAAACGAGCTATCAAGCCATGAAAACATAAAGAGGATACTTAATGCATATTACCAGTGGAAAAGGCCTATCTGACAAGGTATATACGATATGATTCCAACTATAATGCAATTGACCCTTGAACAATGTGGGTGGTAGGGATACTGATCCTGCTGGCAATCCATGGATAACCTTATAGTCATCCCTTTTTATCTGAGTCTCTGTATCTGCTGATTCAACCAACTTTGGAGTGTGTAGTACTGTCATGAAAGTGAGTGTTAGTCGCTCACTTGTGTCCAACTCTTTGCAATCCCGTGGACTATAGCCTGCCAGGATCCTTTGTCCCTGGGATTCTCCAGAATTCCGAAGTGAGTTGCCATTCCCTTCTCCAGGGGATCTTCCCAAACCAGAAATTGAGCTCTGTCTCCTGCATTGTAGGTGACAGAGGCCTTTTCCACTGGTAATATGCATTCTTTACCATCTGAGCCATGTATTGTTGTAGTATTTATTGAAAAAGCCAGCCTGTATGTGGATCTATACAGTTCAAATCCACGTTGTTCAAGGGTCAGCTGTATATGACATTCTGGAAAAGGCAAAACTGTGTAGACAAGAAGACTGGTAGCTGTTGGTAAGGGTATGGGAGAGGGCATAGGCACAGCTCAGGATATTTTTAGGGAAGTGAAAATACTCTGTATGATACCAAAATGATCTATTGATTTCATTGTGCATTTGTCTAACCATAGAACACACAACATCAAAAAGGAATGCTCAAGTAAACTAGGGACTTTGGGTAATCATGATGTATCAATGTAGGTTCATCCTTGGTAAAAAACGTACTAGTCTGGTGAGTGTTGTTGATAACAGGGGGGCTATACATGTGTGGGGAGAAGGCAATGGCAGCCCACTCCAGTATTCTTGCCTGGAAAATCCCATGGACGGAGGAGCCTGGTAGGCTGCAGTCCGTGGGGTCGAGAAGAGTTGGACTCGACTAAGTGACTTCACTTGCATGCATTGGAGAAGGAAATGGCAACCCACTCCAGTGTTCTTGCCTGGAGAATCTCAGGGGTGGTGGAGCCTGGTGGCTGCCGTCTATGGGGTCGCACAGAGTCGGACACACCTGAAAAAATGACTTAGCAGCAGCAGCAGCAGCATACATGTGTGGGGACAGTGACTATATGGGCAATTTCTGCACCTTCCTCTCAACTTTGTTATGAATCTAAAACTACTCCCAAAACAGTCTTTTAAGCAAATGAAATGAGAGGTGTCAGTCTACTTAACTTCAAGATTTTCTGTAGCTACAGTGATCAAGACTGTGTGGTATTTGTGGAGAGATAGAGACTCATAGGCAAAAGAAACATAATATAGACTCCAAAAACAACCACACAACTGGTTTTTGAGAAAGATGCAAAAGCAAGTCAATGAAGGAGGGATAGTATTTTCAGCAAATGGTACCAAAAAATTTAACAAACATATATCAAAAGAAAAAAGAACTGAGAACTTAACTTCACATCTTGGAGGCTGTGTTTGTGCTCAATCGTGTCTGACTCTTTGCAACCCCCATGGACGGTAGTGCACCAGGCTCCTCTGTCCATGGGATTTTCCAGGTGAGAATACTGAAGTGGTTGCCATTTCCTATTCTAGGAGATCTTTCCAACCCAGGGATTGAACCCGCATCTCCTGTGTCTCCTGCATTGGTAGGTAAATTCTTTACCACTAACACCACCTGGGAAACCTCAAAGATAACTCAAAGCAGATAATAGAATTAAATGTAAAACACTAAAATTTTAAGAAAAAATAGGGGAGATATTTAGACTCTCAAGATAGGTAAAGAGTTCTTAGACTTGTCTCCAAAAATAAAATCCATAAAAGAAGAAACTGATGATTTTGACTTGATCATAATTAAAAACTTTTGCCCTGCAAAAGACTCTGTTAAAAAATGAAAAGACAGGCTACAGATAGGGATAAAATATTTGAAAATCACATAGTCACCAAAGGACTGCTTTCTAGAATGTATAAACAACTCTCAAAATTCAACAGTAAAGAAATAAACAGTCTAATTAGAAGATGTATAAGAGACATAAAAAGACATCTCACTGTAGAAGATATACAGATGGCAAATAAAGACATGCAAAGCTATTCAATGTTATTATCTGCTCATGAAATGCAGGATAAAAGCATTCATCAGAATGACTAGATCTTTTTTAAAATGACAGCATCAATATTGGCACAGATGTGGACAAACTGGATTATTCATATGTCACTGGTGGCAATGGAAAATGGTATAGCCACTTTAGAAAAGTCTGGAAGTTTCTCAAAAAACTAAACATTCAACTACCATATAACCAGCAGTTGCATTCCCAGGCATTAATCCCAGAAAAATACGAAAATTTAAGTTCACTTGAAACCCGTACACAAATGTTCATAGCAGTTTTATTCATAGAGCCCAAATCTGGAAACAACCCAGATGCTCTTCAATGGGTTAAATAAACTGTGAAACATCCATACCAGGAAATACTACTCAACAGTAAAAAAGGACAAATTATTGATAGATGTCTCAACCTAGATACATCACTAGAAAATTATGTTGAGTGAAAGGAGAAAATTCCAAGAAGGTATTTACTGTATGATTCCATTTACATAACATTTTGAAATGCTGACATTATACAAATGAAGGGCAGATTCCTATTGTATGGGGTAAGAAAGGGGCATGGTTGGGAGCGAAATGGGTGTCCTGTGAAGGGTCACACAGCTTGGTGGTGCAACCATCTATATCCTGCTGTACCAGTATTAATATTATGATTGTGATACTGTCTTGTGGTTTTGCAAAGTGTTGTCTTTGGGAGAAACTGGGTAGAGACCACATGAAATCCCTTTGCGCTGTTTCTTGTTGCAAGTCAAGCTACAATTATTTCAAAATGAAACAGTTTAATTAGAAAACAAACTGGAAATACAATTTAAGGAACATTTGAGATAAATTTAAATGAAAGATTAAAGAAAATATAGAACTAGTTGCAGTATACATCCGAATACACAAAAAAATATACATGAACTTATAATAAGTCACAAAATAAAATATAGCAGGTTTTCAGGTGGCTTGGTGGTTAAGAATACACCTGCAGTGCAGGAGACACTGGAGACTTGGGTTCAATCCCTGGGTCAGGAAGATCCCTTGAAGGAGGAAATGGCAACCCACTACTGTATTCTTGCCTGAAAAAAAATCCCATGGACAGAGGAGCCTGGTGTGCTGCAGTTCATGGAATCTCAAGAGTCAGATATGTATGAGTGACTGAATATTCCAATATATATAATTGGGGTATATATAAAATATATAACCCCAAAAATATAATATATGATTCCAGTAGAAAAGAGAAACAGCAAGTCTCAAAATGATACCACCTGATACCAACTAACTTCTATGTGTGTTTAGTCACTCCGTCATGTCTGACTCTTCGTGACACCATGGACTGTTGGTAGCCTGCCAGACTCCTCTGTCCATGGGGATTCTCTAGGCAAGAATACTGGAGTGGGTTGCCATGCCCTCCTCTAGGGGATCTTCCTAACCCAGGGACTGAACCCAGGTCTCCCACATTGCAGGTGGATTCTTTACTGTCTGAGCTACCAGGGAAACCCAAAAATACTGGAGTGGAACCTATCCCTTCTCCAGGGAATCTTCCTGATGCAGGAATGGAAGCAGGGTCTCCTGCATTGCAGGCAGATTCTTTACCAGCTGAACTACTAAGGAAGTCCACCAACTAAATTAATGGCACACAAAAGCAAAAACAGATCACTATAAGCACACATTCAAACACCAAAATACAGCAAACAACAAGACATTCACAATATATGGTATCTATTAAAAATTTACCAGTCTTGTAAAAGAGTATAGTTTTTCTATAACCAGAAGAAAAAAATAGACAGATTCAGACATGACAGATATGAAGGAACTAACAGACTCACAAGTTAAAAAGCTAATATAATTTTATTCCAAGGGCTTACAAAGGTGGAGGAAAGCATGACCATGATGAGAAGGGAAATTATCTAAGATGCAAAAAAATGGACCTAAATAAGACTTTTAGAGATAAAAATTGTAAATTAAAAATAAAAGCACAATATTAAAAGCAGATCAGATGCTACATAAGAAAAGATAACTGAATTTTTAAAAATAGCAGTGGAAACTATCCACAATAAAGGACAATGTAAGTGAGCTATTGAAGGAGAGGAAAGAAAAAGAACAAAAAATATTTTTGTAGAAATATAAAGACTTCTTTTCATCAAATTGCATGGGAATTATAAATTTACAGATCCTAAAATCTTAACAAACTCAAGCAAAATAAATGAAAAGGGATAACATTCAAAGTCAAAAATTTCTGGAAATAAGCCATGAGAGATATCTTAAAAAAAAAAAAAAAAAAGGTAAAAAAGATACAGTAAATAAAAAGGTGCAAAGATACTAAATATAGCAGACTATGCAAGCCAGAAGGCTACAGAGAAACCCATTTAAAATATTGAAAAGTTGTCACCTTAAAATTCTTTATCCAGTATAAAGCCAGGTTTTTTCATTTCAAAAATGAAGACATTTTGAGACAGAATATGAGAAATTAACTACCATCATAACTACTCTATAGGATATTTTTAAAGTTTTTTTTCAAAAAAGGTGGTGTTTCTTTAAAAAGAAGGAGATAACAGCAGAGAATAACAAGGGGAGATAAGAAGTCTTTTTTAAGGGAACAATGCAAAAAAATAGAAGAAAACAATAGAATGGAAAAGACTAGAGATTTCTTCAAGAAAATTGGAGATAACATAGGAACATTTCATGCAAAGATGGGCACAAAAAAGGACAGAAACAGGAAAGACATAACAGAAGCAGAAGAAATTAAGAGGTAACAAGAACACATAGAAGAACTTTGTAAGAAAGGTCTTAATGACCTGGGTAACCACAATGGTGTGGTCACTTGTGGTCACTCACCTATCCTGAAGTGTGAAGTCAAGTAGGCCTCAGGAAGCATTACTACAAACAAAACTAGTGGAGGTGATGGAATTCCAGCTGAGCTACTCCAAATCTTAAAAGATGATGATGTTAGAGTTCTGCCCTCAATATGCCAGTAAATTTGGAAATCTCAGCAGTGGCCACAGGGCTGAAAAAGGTCAGTTTTCATCCCAATTCCAAAGAAAGGCAATGCCAAAGAGTGTTCAGACTACCATATAGTTGTGTTCATTTCACATGCTAGCAAGGTAATGCTCAAAATCCTTCAAGCTAGGCTTCAACAATACATGAACCAAGAGTTTTCAGATGTTCAAGTTCGGTTTAAAAAAGGCAGAGGAACCAGATATCAAATTACCAACATCCACTGGGTCTTAGAAAAATCATGGGAATTGAAAAAACTTCTTCCATTTCATTGACTACGCTAAAGCCTTTGATTGTGTGGATCACAGCAAACTGGAAAATTCTTAAAGAGATGGGAATACCAGATCACCTTCCCTGCCTCCTGAGAAACCTGTACTCGGGTCAAGAAATAACAGTTAGAACTGGACATGGAACAATGGACTGGTTCAAATTTGGGAAAGAAGTATGTCAAGTATTGTCACCCTGTTTATTTAACTAATATGCAGAGTACATCATGAGAAATGCCCGACTGAATGAATCACAAGCTGGAATCAAGATTGCTAGGAGAAATATCAACAATCTCCGTTATGCAGATGATACCACTTTAATGGCAGAAAGTAAAGAGGAACTAAAGAGCTTCTTGATGAGGGTAAGAGAGTGAAAAACCTGGCTTAAAATTAAACATTCAAAAAACTAAGATCATGGCATCCAGTCCTATCACTTCATGGCAAATAGATGGGGAAACAGTGGAAACAGTGGCAGATTTTATTTTCTTGGGCTCTAAAATCACTGTAGACAGTGTCTGAGGCAATGAAATTAAAAGATACTCTTTGGAAGAAAAGCTATGACCAACATAGAGAGCTTATTAAAAAACAGAGATACCACTTTGTGCACAAAGGTCTGTATAGTCAAAGCTATGATTTTTCCAGTAGTTATGTACAGATATGAGTTGGACCATAAAGAAGGCTGAGCACTGAAGAGTTGATACTTTTGAACTGTGGTGCTAAGAAGACTCTTCTTAGCTGAGAGTCCCTTGGACTGCAAGGAGATCCAACCAGTTCATCCTGAAGGAGATCAGTCCTGGGTGTTCATTGGAAGGACTGATGCTGAAGCTGAAGCTCGAATACTTTGGCCACCTGTTGAGAAGAGCCAACTCACTGGAAAAAAACCCTGATGCTGGGAAAGATTGAAGGCAGGAGGAGAAGGGGATGACAGAAGATGAGATGACTGGGTGGCATCATCGACTCAATGGACATGAGTTTGAGCAGGCTCCAGGAATTTTTGAAGGACTGGGAAGGCTGGCATGCTGCAGTCCATAGGGTCCCAAAGAGTTGGACATAACTGAGTGACAACAACAAAAACAACATGCATATAAACATCTTGAGTCATACTTTCATCTCTAAGAACTTAGCATATTCTGCTGACTTTCACATTTAAATGCTGTGAGAAAGCCCGAGGGTCACCTTACCCTTTTCCCCTTAGAAATAACTTGATTTTTCCTCTATGCCACAGAATCATCTCCATTCACTTCATTAAATCATACTAGAATAGTTTTATTCTGAACTTGTTTTTCCTGGGACATACTGTAGTCTCTCAGTCTCTGCATTTCAACCTCTTTTTTTTTTAATTTTTGGAAATCTTAAAACTCACTTAAAATATTTGTCTTATATTCTCCCTTCTTTTTTTTTCCCCCAGGGGCTATTACATGACCTATCTTCACTACCAATTTCTTCTAGAAAATTTTGTAATGTGTTTCTTTTCCATTTCATCTTGCTTATTTTCTCAGCCTTACTTTTTACATCCCTGAGTGAGCTTTTAGCCACATACAGGTTTTTTTTTTCTTGTAATAAGAGTCTCATTTCCATAATGGCTTTGATTTTCTCACTTTTCTACTCAGAGGCGCTATAGGTCTCCTTGGAGTTTTACTCTCAGAAAGGTCACCCTTTCATTAACATCTTTGCCTTCATGAAGAAATAGTTGCTTATAATTTTTTTAAGCTCCGTGACATTGTTTTTTTCTGGTAAATATTCTATATGAACCTTTTACTTTTCATGTTTTAACTCTGCATTTCTGCTTGGAGTCAATCTGCAAAGATTGTACCTTATTTCAGGACAGTTTTTCAATGAGTCACCTATTTGCAGGATAGTGTTGGAGGCAGCAGAGAATTAAGTTTCAGTAGCTGAGGGTCTGAACTGTAAGGCGATTTCAGCTTTATTCTTCCAAGCCCTCCCAGACCAGAGGGCAGCATTTCCTATCTACCTTTCTACACCAGTCACCTGTTTCTGTCCAAGGTGCGATCACTGTGAAGTTCCCCGCTCACTTCTAATTCTGCTCCGCTTTCATCAAACAGGGAGATAGAAGTCTCCCAAAGGCCAAGGCATGTAAATCTTGTCCTTGAGCATTTTCTACCTGCTGTGGAGAATTCAGGGCTTCCTTGACAGCTCAGATGGTAAAGGAGCTACTGTTCCTCATTTGGTTCTCTTTCTATTCACCTCAGTAAACTATTCATCTCCAGTAAAGGTAGCCCTAAGCTGTTCTTCCGGGGCTTCCCAAGTGGCTCAAATGGAAAAGACTCTGCTTGAAATGCAGGAGACCTGGGTTTGATCTCTGGGTCAGGAAGATCCCATGGAGAAGGGAAGGGCAACCCACAAGACAAGAGCCTGGTGGGCTACAGCCCAGGGAATCCCAAAGATCAGACATGATTGAGCAACTAAACTACCTGAATGGCATCCCAGACAATCCCTGCCTTTCCTTCTGTTCTACTTCCTGGGACATCAGTCTTAAGCCGTCAAGGGCACCTGAGAAACCCGAGCAACTTGCAGGAAGACTTCATTCCTCTGCCCCCAGAGCTCCAGGTAGGTGGAGATGGACCACCCCCACCCCCCGGGTCCTCCCTTGTCCTGAATATGACTCTGTCATTGGTACTTACCTCCCTAAAGAGTTTTTAATGCTGTGGGGGAATGTTTGGGGGCAAAACAGCAAATTATTTAAAAGGATGCAAAAAAAAAAATCTCTTAATTATAAATGGACAGAAATTATCAAAATAGTAATGACAGTTATTATTTCTGAATAGCAGAATCAAGAATGATTGTCATTTTTTGTAGTTTTGAATTTCCTACAGAAGCTACATAATTACTTGCATAACCAGAAAAATATAATGCATTGAAAAGAAGTGCAGCCTCTTGGCTGAAGCCAGTTCTACATATTTTTACCAAATTCACATGTATATTTTTACCAAATCCAGGCGTATGTTCCTCTCCAGCTCCTGAGCAGACATGCCCCTCACCCTCCATCCCTAATCTACTGAATAGGCATGAGGCTAAACAAGGTTAGCAAGGAGCTCTCCCACAAGCCATGAAAGAGAGAAGAGGAAATGCCTTGAGCTTGCTGAAGGGTCAAGATGCTATCATCATTATGAGAGCCATTTCCAACCATCTTAGATAAACTGCTCATCCCCAGCTTATCCTCTGCTTTTTGCTTAGCTAAACCTCTGAGATGAATTTTCTTTGTTGACAGAAGCAGTGCAAATGGATGTAGAAATCTCCTTCTAGGGAGTGGACCTCACAACAGCCTTTGCTCAAGGCTTTGAGCCTAGATCCTTCCTTGTCTATGTTACCTTTCTCAGGGGAAATGCAAGCCAAAGAGTACGACCCTCACTACTCAGAAACAGGAACAAGAGGCTGAGACTGGAATAGCTGACAGAGACAGAGGCTGAGATAAGAGGCACTTCAAAAGTAAGGGGTCAGCTCAGCTTAGTCGCTCAGCTGTGTCCAACTCTTTGTGACCCCTTGGACAGTAGCCTATCTGACTCCTCTGTCCATGGAATTTTTCAAGCAAGAATAATGGAGGGGTTGTTGTTTCCTCCTCCAGAGGATCTTCCTAACCCAGGGATCAAACCCGCATGTCTTGTGTCTCCTGCATTGGCAGGCAGATTCTTTATCACTGTGCCACCTGGGAAGCCCGCTTGCTACGCCTGATCTTAGCCCAAAGGCCAAGAGAAAATAAAAACACAGCAGCTGGCAGAAACTGGGCAATTCGAACTAAATTGAATGTTGAAATATTTTAAATGCCCGAACATGCCACAGTCTTGATACCAGATATATACTTACATGCATGTGCATGCCATTTACAGAAATCCAGGTTTTTTCTTAATACAAGGAATACTTTAACACATAGAGATTCTACTGGTGAACAGTGTGGCTGGCTGATGATGGAGAATGTCAAATGAGTGCACCTACAGGTAAATTTACTGCTCAGAGTTGAGTCAGTGCTGTGTAAATCTTCACAGTAAATTCTGCCTTGACTCATCTGTGTGATAAGATCTCTTTACAAGTTATATTCAGTAATTTTTAACTCCAACAAACCCAACCCCATCACATATTGCCCTTCAACTCAGCCACCAAATCACAGAGCATAGCCAAAGGCAAGGATTATCTCTACATTATCTCTAGAGATTTTTCAGAATCCCTCACTGGAAACAACGAGGAGTCTGAAAATGTTTAGAGGACCATGGATGGCCAAGATTTCCACTGTTGGATCACTTCCTGGAACTTCTGTGCAAAACATTAAGTTTTAAAACGAGAACTACTGTTTATGGATAGCAAGAAAAAAAAAAGACTTTCAACAGGCACCTCATGTCATTGGATTAATTTACCATGCACCTCAGGCAATTCTATTCGTGGCAGAGCTATTCCTCGAGACCTGTCCCCTAGCTGGCACTATAATTAAGGAAGCCTTCCGTCCCCACAGACGCTACCTCTGCAGACTGGAAGGCAGAGCCCATTACGTCTGCCCCGGGCACCTCTGTCTCTCTATCTCTGTGCCACGAACAAGGCAAGCGTGCGCGCTGAACATTAACACAGCCAGGGAGAAAGCATCCCACAGGGCGCATCAATACCCAGCAAAGGATAATGGGATTCCTGTTCAGGCAGCTGTGTCCTGCCCCCTCCCATTAACACCTGTCAGCAGAGCGGTCCACGGGCAGCTCATGTTACAGCTCCACCTCGGACGATCATTAGTGCCAGCCAATGCCGAGGCACCCCACACGGCCAAATAGTGTCCTTTTCTCCTTAAATGCAGACAAACAATGCCTTCTCCTCCAATAGCTGGCACAGACCTTGTTAATCTTTCTTGTTTCACTCCTGTTTTGCCCTGTGTGCAGTGTGTAAGGAGAGATTCTGGGAAGGTAGAAATTAGGTTATTCAAGTTAATTTTAGGACGGGGTCTACTCAGGGGCTTAGAGCCCATCTGAGCTGGCTTGAGTCCCTTAGAGGTAATCGCAGGATGAAAAGAGTGCTCCACTGACTGTGTCAGCTGGTAAACGATCAACATCTACCCTTTGGAGCTTTTTTATAACCATTTGCTAAAAATACAACTGAATGAAGATCCCACGTAGCTAAATATCTCTCTGTCTCTCTTCCCTCTCTTATTTCCCTTCTTCTCTTTCTTCCTTTCCTCCTCCCTCCCCTCTTTCTCCCTTTCTTCCTCATCCTCCTTTTATTCCAAAGTAGAAATGGATAGCCACTGAAAGGAACATTTCTGATCACACACAGAATTAAATGAACTCTGTGACCTAGAACAGAGACCAGAGCCAGGCTGGGCACTGCTCATCTGTCCTTACAAGTGAAACTGCTTTAGAAATATCTGTATGGTAAAAAGTCCAGAAATTCTAACATCTTCCAGATAATGAACTGAGATTTTTACCCAGACATTATTTTTTATTCTATCCAGGAGAATTGGGAAGATACTTCTAGACTCATTCAGCAGAATCCATTCAAAATTTTCCTTGTTATCTTTTTTGACAAACTAGATTTTCCTCTTAGTGCTATGTGTATATGTATGGACTTACAATTCTGCCACATTCTCTCTTAAGGCAATTCAAGTCATTTAGTAATCAGGAGGAAAAAAGCAAAATTTCAGAATGCATTACACATTTATTATTTAATCACTGTCTCCCTCATGTATTTGTGTATTCACTCATTCAGCCACTCACAAAGATTTATTTGGCATCTACTAAATGCCAGAGGTTTGCACATAAAGGATCTAGTTGTGGGTATCTATTTGGGGAAGGGAAGAAAAGGGTAAGTATTTTTACCAAATCTGGTCACTTATAAAGAATTCTGGAAACCAGAGACGCAGAATTTTCAAATCTACTGGCAAACCATGTAGATCAGTTCCAGACCCAGTACCTCTTCACAATGAAGGAGCCTGGAGCAGCTAGAGAAACTTTCTATCTCTCTTTCTCATTCACATTCTTCATAGAAAGTATGAATAAGAAAAAAAAAAATCAAATGCTGATGCTAACCATCCAGAACTTTTGGCAATTATCTTTCATGTGCATGTGTATATGTGTGTTTTCACTTATACCCCAAGTTGTTTGAAATTGCTGATGTCAAACAATTTGACATGCAAAATGGCAATGTGATATGGCTCAACCTAGTACTGAGGATAAGGCTTCCTGAGTGGCTCAGCAGTTAAGAATTCACCTGTAATGCAGGAAATGCGGGTTTGCTCCCTGGTTGGGAAAGATTCCCTGGAGAAGGAAATGGCTACCCATTCCAATATTTTTGCCTGGGAAATCCCATTGACAGAGGATCCTGGTGGGTTACGGTCCACGGGGTCGCAAAGAGTCAGACCCGACTTAGTGACTAAACAACAACTACAGTACTAAGGATAGATTTAAGGAATGGGAGTGTAGCATTCATGCTATTTATATCCTGATTTTTAAAATTTAATTGTGAAGCACACTCTCCTTTTTCTGACATTCAACATTTTAACAGTTTAAAAGTAAACGAACTGAGCATAATAATTTCCAGTAGCTCAACACTTTCCATTTTATAGATAGAAGATGAATGGATAGTCGTAGCAAACTATTAACTTTTTCTGCATTTTAATATTGTTTTGAAAAGCATCCATAGCTCAAGTTTCTTCCAGTCACATCATTGAAACTTTAAGGTTAACTTCAAGATGTACTCATCAGCCTCCAATGAAATAGCACACATGTTCACTTAGAATTTTTATATTCAGCTCAATTTTTGAATAATGCTGATAAATCAAGGACTGTTAGTATGTACACTTCACCCTGATCTCCCACAAAATTAGTTTTTGTAATCAACAGCTTGTCCTGCCTAAACATCTACCTGCCATCATTGCTAATATACACGTTGCCATCTATTTGTTGAAATAGTCTTCCTGATTCATAATAGTGTCTTCCCCTGGGGACACCCCACTGCTACAGGCTTACTGGCTGTGTTCTCTGACCCCTGCCAGCACCACTGAACAGGTAAGTTCAAATACCCATACCTCAGTTACCTGGAAACAGTGGGACCTTTGTGAATAAGACTGGAAAAAGGAGGTGGGACCACACAAAGAGAAAAAAAAAAGATGAAAGCATTCATTTACATTACATTTCTGGGATCATTAAGTTGAAAATCTGAAAGAGAGAAAACGCGTCTGTTTCATTTAGGCAAAAGCTTTAGTGGGGTACAGTGGGGGGAATTCTGCATACCCACTGCCTCTCAACCTTCCCTAGGAAATCTTCTTATGGACATGAATCACCCGCTTTCCATCTGCCTTACCATATTTCACCAAGCATGTGATGGAAAACAACTTAGAAAACCCCCACTGGTGGCACATCAAGCCCTCAATGAGCCCTACCCATTTTGCACATGGTGGAAATGGGAATTCCAATGGTCGATTACACAGCCTTACTATGATACGTTCTTAAATGGTCACAAATAAAACATAAAATTCTTTTAAGCAATTTCAGTTCCCCAAAATTGTAGAGAATGAAGATACTGGAAAATGGTTTTTGTCTCAGATAGTTCTTTAGGTTTAAATTTGAATTAAGTGTCTATTTGCTGAGTTATATTCACCCTGTACAGGCTTCCCTTGTAACTCAGTCGGTAAAGAATCTGCCTGAAATGCAGGAGACCTGGGTTTGATCCCTGGGTTGGGAAGATCCCTTGGAGAAGGAAACGGCAACCCACTCCAGGATCCTTGCCTGGAAAATCTCAAGGACAGAGGAGCCTGGTGGGCTGCAGTCCATGGGGTCACAAAGGGTCAGGTATGACTGAGCGACTAACACTTACTTATTCACCCTATACATCCCTACACATGGAGGAATTTTAGCCAAATAGCCTGACACTTCAGGAGCAGATGTAGCTCACATTTTCTTAGCCTCTGAAAGTAGCACTACCAATGCTTCATGTCTCGACAACATCCATTTCCTTTAGGACCTTTGAGGATGGTTTCGGTGCCCTTCCAATGTCTCATCCAGAAGTGAGAGAAAGAGCCTCAGCTGTTTGTAAAGAAAAGGCAGCAACTGAGACACAGTGACAATGACAGTCATTTGCAAAATGGTTTGAAAATATTTGCATTTGAAATTGTAAACTTACAAGTATTGTTTCCCTTATCTTTCTTAGGAGCAAAACAGAGACAATCCCCCAAGGTAGTAAGCTAGCTGCAAAGTCGCTAGCAGAAGCAATCAGCCCTAAGTCCTCTTTTTCATCTCCCCTGAGTCATGGAGCACAGAGAATGCATCGTTGGGGCCGGTCAGCTGGCAGGACAGCACATACATAAACCTCCTGTGAGCACATGGAAATCATTGCTGGTCTGGGAAAAAGTCTTTTGTTGTCCACGAGATGATTGATCACATGTTCACAGCTGGAGATTAAACAGACCCCAAGATGTAGCAGTCACCACCTTTTGCCATTATTCCAAAAGTGTAATAAATAGGAATGACCAGAAACCACTCCTCCTCCACAAGCCCAGCTGCTTCTCCTACCCACCCCCTACTGAATGCTCAACACTAATTGTGTTTTAAAATGTCAAATGTTATTTATTTCGACATTTTTTTAAAAATGTCTTCTGAGAGTCAAAACAGTATCTTTAAAGATGAAAATCCTGATAGCAAAATTTACAGCTTTAAAGTCAACATATATTTCTCCCTCTGCTCTGCTGGTGGGTTTGGAAGTCTCCTGCAGAAATAAGAAGACATTGGTCTTCTGAGATGATGTTTCAGTACACTAACCAAAAGTTTAACTAACGATCCCATAGAAACCCTGTTTACTCTAGGTATTCATACAAATACAATATAGGGCTTCCTCAGTGGCTCAGAGGATAAAGAATCTGCCCGTGATGCAGGAGACCTGGGCTCGATCCCTGGGCCAGGAAGATCCCCTGGAGAAGGGCATGGCAACCCATTCCAATATTCTTGCCTGGAGAATCCCACAGACAGAGAAGCCTCCCTGGCTATAGTTGGTGGGGTCAAAAAGAGCTGGACACAACTGAGCGACTACCACTTCCACTTTCATTCAAACAAATACTCGTGATCACATAAACATCATAGAAAATCAATACATGCTGAATGCATTTTCTGTTTTTCATCAGTGTTTCAAATTAAACACAAAGTGTTTGCACTGTGAGACTATCTAATTTATTGGGACAAACTGGGATTTCTGTGTTTTTGTAAGTAACGTTTTATTGGCACCCAGCCACATCCATTTATGTATAGACTGTCTATGGACAGCCTTCATGCTACAACAGCAGAGTTAAGTAGTCAGGACAGAGACCCTACACCCCACGAAGCTGAAAATTTATTATCTGACTCACTACTGCAGAAACATTTTGACAATCCTTGGTTTACTCTACGAAATAAGTTGGCCATAGAACACCCTAGAAAATTATAAGAAGAGAACAAATAGTCACCCATTCAAAATAGATGCACATGTGACTTGATGAAAAGTCAGAGGTGGCTCAGACAGTAAAGCGTCTGCATACAACGAAGGAGACTGAGGTTCAGTCTCTGGGTTGGGAAGATCTCCTGGAGAAGGAAATGGCAACCCACTCCAGTACTCTTGCCTGCAAAATCCTATGGACAGAGGAGCCTGATAGGCTACAGTCCATGGAGTCGCAAAGAATCGGACACAACTGAGTGACTTCACTTTCACTTTTTGCCTTTTCTGACTGGCTGTCATCCATGGCATCTACTTACCTATCTCTGGGACCATCAAATTGTTCACAAGGTGAGCATCCATCACTCAGTCTTTCTCGCTAAAGCATGTACAATCTTGGACCTGGGGGTAAAGACAGCAGCAGAAGTCGTCTGATCTAAACTTGCATGTATAAAGGAGTCGCATCCACAGAAGCCATGTGATGTCATCATGGAATTTCTGCTAGAGCAACACCTGCCACACCGCAGTGCGTCCCATCCCATCCCTGGACAATTCTACCTATTTACAAGGCTTCCCCTAAAGCCCACTTCCACCCTCATAGTAACTTGGCAGATATTGGAAAACCGACAGCTCGACTTCCTGGAAAGGCCCCCCAGCCCCATGGCCTCCCTCCTCCAGGCTGAGGAACCAAGCTCCTCCCTCTGTGGCTCACTGATCACCATCTTGACATGACACACCTCTTGACACTGCTCACTTTTTCCAGCCACAGTCCGAGTCCCCTTTCCTGCATTGCCAGAGCGTCTCTCTTTCTTCTGTTTATTTTCCATTGTCATATAAGTATAGTCGAGCCTTCCCCCAGTGTGGGCTCAACAAAGGAGGAGGAACTCAAGACTTGGAAAGAAACTAAAGCAAGTTGCTTTGCTGTTGTGACCTGAAGTCATGACACTTCCACATCTCATTTTGATCTCAATCTCACTCACTAATGAAGGGCAATGTTAATTGCTCTATGAAATCAGTGCTGGGCTAGGACCCCAAGGACTGAAGGTCTAGTGCAGTATCTGCAACTCCCTGGGCTTGATGAGCTCAGAGAAATTTCCCCATCCATGTGAGTCCCTGTTTCTCGATCTATATAACATTTCCCTCATTAAGAAAGGACAGTAGGTATTCCCCTTTCTTCAGCTAAAGACTAGTTTGAGAATCCAACAGAGTCTTCATTTCCTTCCCCTGAAAAAAAGAAATATAAATCTCCTATGGATTGAGAGATCAGGGAATAAGAGGCAGGTGGTTTTCTGATCACTAAAATCATCCTATAGATTTTACCGAGAAGCTTGCGTTTTGCCCAGAAAGCAGTGAGAGCCTAATTAAAACTTTTTAAATGGGGAAGTGGCATTATCATATTTTTACTTTAAGAGATTAGAAGGTCATCCACATTGAAGAGAATGACCTGCAAAGGCTGGTGGAGGTGTTATGCAGGGCAGAGATCAGGAAGTGTAAGAGGAAGGTGGAGGATGTGAGACAACGAGTTGCTTGTTGGGATCATTGCTCCTTGAGACGTGGGCCTGGAACCCACTGCAGCAGCACCAAGGAGCAGGCTAGCAATGCAGAGTCTCAAACGCCATCACGGAATTTCAAAATCAGGGTCCAAACTTTAACGAGATTGCACCTTAAGGGGAAAAATATCTCATTGGCTACCTCTTAGTTAACAGGTCTTAGAGATGCTAAGGGCAGAACCAAACTTAAGGCAATGCAAATTAAAACAACAACAACAAGTTTGAGAGTTATATACAAGGCAAGACTAAACAAAGTTGATAACACTGGATGTGAGAAATGTAACAAAGAAAGAACAAGGAAATACCCATGATTCTAGCTTAGAGGAGGAGGTGGGTGGTCCTGCCATTTGCTGAAATAGGGAACACAACGAGGAGCAGTTTTGAAGACATTATCAAATTCCCCTTGTGGCATCTCAACTTGAAGTTCCTAGACAATTTGCTGGGTCGTGTCCAACGAGCACTTGGAAGATAAGTTTAGAGCTCAGTACTCAGGTCCTTGGTAAAAGTGAAGCTTTGGGAGTCAAGGCATAGAGACAGCACTTGAAGCTGGGGAAGATGATGTCACACCAACAGTCAAGTGAGATAAGGACTGAAAGTCTCCCAATTTGGGGAATATTTAGACACCTTAATAAAAGCAGGGAGGGTGAAGTAGCCACAGAGTGAGCTGAGGTGAGTGGAAGATGAAAAAGGGAAGATGTTCAGTTTAGAAAGATTCTCCAGGTTTTTGCAAAAAAAAAAAAAAAAGAAAGAAATGAGAGTGGAGGGTTCCACCTTGAGGAGGAAGCTCATTAATAGGATTTTGTTTTATTCCATTTCATTGAAATATGGTATATACTTAATATGCACATAGGCTGAGAGGAAGGAGTTACAGAGAAGCAGGCGGGAAGAGTCAGGGGAGACAGAGAAGATGTCAGAGTAAGAACTTAAGAGGAGGAAGGAGGAGTGGGGTGAACAGGGCAGGTGGGGAACTCACCTGGAACAAGGGTTACCTGTGGCTGCACGGAGCCCAGGCACCAAGGCTCATTATGAACCATAAAGCAAGTCACGGGCTGGCGAGGCCATCCCCAGGGGAGCCAAGGTACTCACATCCCTTTGGCAAACAATGCATTGATCCAAAGTGGCAATTAGTGCCAAGGTACCTGAATGGCGGGGCTTCCCTGGTGGCTCAGTGGTAAAGAACCCACTTGCCAATGCAGGAGACACAGCTTTGATCCCTGGTCTGGGAAGATCCCCTGGAGTAGGAAATAGCAACCCACTCCAGTATTCTTGCCTGGAAAATCCTATGCTGCAGTCCATGGGGTCTCAAAGAGTCAGACATAAGTGAGCAGCTGAACAACCTGAGTGGCATTCCAGACAATCCCTGCCTTTCCTTCTGTTCTGCTTCCTGGGACATCAGTCTCAAGCCGTCAAGGGCACCTGAGAAACCCAAGTGATCTTTCAAGACACTCTGTACATATTTGCAAAAAAAATCCCATTTGTCTTCTAATTAGACTTTAGCTGTTTAGCTTATAAACATGTGCAGTGCTTTCATATCTGTATTTAGACAAGATATAGAGAAAACATCATGTTTCATAAAAGGTGAAAAGCCTGGAGACCAAGAAAACAATTGAATTGTCAGAGGAGAAAGTACTTTTGGGAGTTGACACCTACTCCCTGTTTACAATGGAGCTTGTTCAGGAAATCTTCCATGACTCGTACAGAAAACAAAATCAAGAAATGACTTTGTCAGAATGTGCAAATTTAATCTCCAGGGATGTGGGGAGGGGGGCAACAGGAGCAGTCCTGTAATTACAAGTCACAGGGAGGATTTCATTCTTGGCAGTGATGAGATTGTGCAAATTGGAAAGTATGTAGTGACAGTTGGTGGCAGAAATCCTAGAGAAAACGCAGCCTGCCAGGTACCAATCCGTGCATGGCAACATCATCACGAATGCATGGATGAGTCACATGTCCCCTCACAATGTAAAGCTAGCTCTGCGGTGTGTGATTTTCAAGATTTCATGCTTATTGCTGGCATCACACAGGGTCTCAGGTGACACCAGCCACTCTCTTGTGCTGTTCCTTCTTCCTCTCTAGTCCAAGATCCGGGACATGAAGAATAATAAAGAATTGAGGAAGTTAAACCATCATTTTTCTTGAGAGTAATGGAAAGAGTTAAACTCATCTGGCTTTGAAATTAACAATGAAAAATTAAATTCAAATATGCAAACAACAAACAAAAGGTGACACGTTAAACATCCTTTTAGCAATAGACAGTGACTGAGCCCTTATTCCACGTGAGGGAAAGGACTGCGTCAATCTCTGCGTGACTTCTTCTTTTTCATATTTAACAGATATTCACTGGGCACTGTAGGCTTCCTAGGTGGCTAAAATGGTGAAGAATCTGCCTGCAATGCAGGAGACCTGGGTTCAATCCCTGGGTCAGGAAGACCCTCTAGAAGGCAGTGGCTGCTCACTCCAGTATTCTTACCTGGAGAATCCCATGGACGGAGGAGCCTGGTGGGACTGTAGCCTGCCAGTCTCCTCCGTCCATGGGGTCACAAGAGTCAGACACAACTTTCTGAGTGACTAACACTTTCACTGTTGGGTACTGTGTTAGCTATCTGCTAAGCTTATAGATCGCTGCCTTCATTTTCACATTGTGTTTGTGTGTGTGTGTGTATCCGAAATCCCTCCTTTGACAAGGACAGTAAAAAGGACCACAAACTGGGTGACTTGAACGAGCAACTTATTCCTCTGCAGGCTGGAAGCCTAAGATTGAGGTGTCTGTCATCGGGGTTGACTCCTCCCGAAAATGTTAGGGAGTCTTTTCAGGCCTCTCCACCAGCTCCTGGTGGTTTGCTGACAATTTGAGGGGTTCCTTGACTCACACATTTCTGCCTTCATCTTCACTGAGTGTCCTCACTGTGTGAGTGTCTGTAATCCAATTTCCCCTTTGTATAAGGACACCAGTCATATTGGATCTGGGCCCACCCCTACGACCTCATCTTAACTTGATTCCCTCTGTAAAGACTCATCTCCCAATAAAGTCACGTTCTAAGGCACCGGAGTTTAGTACTCCAGCATATCTTTTTTGGGGGGTAGAGGGAAACACAATTCAACCCATAGCAGGCACTGGTGCTGACCTGGGCACTACATTGGGTACATGTGTGTGTGCTCAGTATCAAAGTCGTGTCCAATACTTTGGGACCCCAAGGACTGCCACCTGATCTGTGGGATTATTCAGGCAAGAATACTGGAGCGGGTTTGCCATTTCCTCCTCCAGGAGAACTTCCCGACCCAAGGATCGAACCTGAGTCCCCTGCATCTCTTGCATTGACAGGTGGATTCTTTACCTCTGAGCCACTTGGAAAGCCCACACTATTGGGTACCAGGTGGATAATGATGAACAAAAGAGAGACTGTTTTTGTCCATGAGGAGCTTAGTATTAGGGCAAAAAGATGGATGTAGAACCAGCGCTTAAATAATTACCCAAATAATTCCAGTTGTGATGAGGTCTCTGAAGGGTTCTGTGAAAACGTATAATGGTGGCAGGAAGACCATCCAGGGGGCTGGCCAGCCACCCCAGGAAGTGACGGTGAGGGTGAGAGCGGCGTGGCCACGGTGGGGCGGGTGTCTCAGGCGGAGGCTGGTGGGTAGAGGAGGTGGATCTTGGCAAGTTCCAAGACCAGGAGGCGGGAGCATATGTCTCAGTGATACAGTCATGAAAAGAGAAAAAGAACTCACCATTTCTCACCGACTGCTCCCTTATCTCCCCACACCTACTTACTGTTCCCCGGGTTACTCACTCCCACTCCCTTCCTCCCTCCTTTCCTAATGTTTCATAGTGTTCAGTTTTGTGTTTTCTCTTCTTTTTCAGGAGTACATTCATGAGCTATCCAAAGCTGGTGACCTGTCTCTACAGATGGTGAGTCCCTGGGTACCTATTTATAGGAAGCAAGCCTCAACCATTCCCAGTCTCCAGGCTGGACCAGGGCTTCTTCTGCATGTTCCAGCATCTTCTATGGCACCATCATTAAGAGCCCAGACTCCGGATCAGACTGCCTGGGTTGGAGTCCTCCCTTTGTTTTCTGTGAGTAGTAGATTGCATGCGTCCTGGGCTGTTAGGCCTGAGTGCTGAGAGTTCAGACTCTGAGTGTTATGTCACAATGACTTGTAAGGATCAAATGTCATCCATGGACAACACTCAGAACAACTCCTGGCATATACAAAGTACACAGTATATATTGCATATTTAACCTACACTTGACCGACTGCTTTGCAAGTTTCTTCCACTGGATTTTAAATGTCTTAAGAACCATTTTACCCAGTGCCTAACAAATGTAGTATATACACAGTAAATGCTTGTTGAATGAATGAATGAATGGTGTATAGAAGCTATGCCTGAAATACCATCAATTTCCTTTCTGCCTCAAGTGAGAGATGGTTTCAAGGAAAAGACAAAGACCCTTTCTAGCTTTAAGAATCTGTTCTTTAGAGATTTTGTTATTGTCCTTCAGTCACTAAGTCATGTCCGGCTCTTTTCAACCCCTTAAGCTGCAGCATGCCAGGCTTCCTTGTCCTTCACTATCTCCTGGAGTTTACTCAAACTCATCTCCATTGAGTTGGTGATGCCATCCAACCATCTCATCCTCCGTTGCCCTCTTCTCCCACCCTCTGTATTTCAGGGTCCTTTCCAGTGAATCTTCTCTTCTCATCAGGTGGCCAAGTATCGGGGCTTCACCTTCAGAATCAGTCCTTCCAATGAGTAGTCAGGGTTGATTTCCTTTAAGATTGACTGGTTTGATCTCCTTGTTGTCCAAGGGACTCTCAAGAGTCTTCTCCAGCACCACAGTTTGAAAGCATAAATTCTTCAGCACTCAACCTTCTTTATGGTCCAACTTTCACATCTGTACATGACTACTGGTACAGTTATACAAAAAAAAAAAAAAAAAAAAGCATGCCTCCTTTATTTAAAGTGTCTTAAGATAATAATTATAGGTTTATCTTTTTTAAAGAGCCATTTTTATTATATTTTAATATTTATTAGGCTGGTTTGGGTCTTAGCTGCAGCATGCAGGATCTCTCTTGTGATACATGGGCTTCTGTATCTGTGGCATGCAAACTTAGGACATGTGAGATCTTAGTTCCATGACCAAGGATTGAACCCAAGACCCCTGTGTTGGAAGCTCAGTTCAGTTCAGCTCAGTCGCTCAGGCGTGTCCAACTCTTTTCTACCCCATGGACTACAGCATGACAGGCCTCCCTGTCCATCACCAACTCCCAGAGTTTACTCAAACTCACGTCCATCAAGTCGGTGATACCATCCAACCATTTCATTCTCTGTCATCCCCTTCTCCTCCTGCCTTCAGTCTTTCCCAGCATCAGGGTCTTTTCAAATGAGTCAGTTCTTCGCATCAGGTGGCCAAAGGACTGGAGTTTCAGCTTCCGCATCAGTTCTTCCAATGAACACCTAGGACTTATCTCCTTTAGGATGGACTGGTTTGATTTCCTTGCAGTCCAAGGGACTCTCAAGAGCCTTCTTAACACCACAGTTCAAAAGCATCAATTCTTCAGTGCTCAGCTTTCTTTATAATCCAACTCTCACATCCATACATGACTACTGGAAAAACCATAGCTTTGACTAGAGGTCCTTTGTTGGCAAAGTAATGTCTCTGCTTTTTAATATGCTGTCTAGGTTGATCATAACTCTTCTTCCAAGGAGCAAGCGTCTTTTAATTTCATGGCTGCAGTCACCATCTGCAGTGATTTTGGAACCCCAAAAATAAAGTCTGCCACTGTTTCCACTATTTCCCCATCTACTTGCCATGAAGTGATGGGACCAGATGCCATGATCTTAGTTTTCTGAATGTTGAGTTTTAAGCCAACTTTTTCATTCTCCTCTTTCACTTTCATCAAGAGGCTCTTTATTTCTTATTTGTTTTCTGCCGTAAGTGTGGTATCATCTGCATATCTGAGGTTATTGGTATTTCTCTGGCAATCTTGATTCCAGTTTGTGCTTCATGCAGCCCAGTGTTTCTCATGATGTACTCTGCATATAAGTTAAATAAGCACAGTGACAACATACAGCCTTGACATACTCCTTTCCTGATTTGGAACCAGTCTGTTGAGAGCCCCATGAACAGTATGTTGGAAGATGGATTCTAAATGACTGGATCACTGGGGAAGTCCCATAGGTTTATATATTAAAAAAAAAAAAAAAAAAGAAAATAGCATGACTACTAAAAGTTAAGAGACATTCTGAAAGTTCCCTGACAAGGGCCCTGCGTCAATCAGCTGGGCTCTAGGTTTTTTTCAACCAAGTGCTTTTCAACTAGTGCTTTACTACTAAGCACTAGTAATTCCCATACAGTGGGTTAGGTGCTATGAAGGATAAAGATCTTCAGGAGGTAACAGGTAACATGCATTGAGTATCAGACCTTGCACTATCTCATTTAATTGTCATATAGTCACCAGAAGTATATTTTATCATCACACTACAAAACCCTGAGTCTGACTTTTGAGCCCTTTAAACCAGTGGATATACGTATATTTAGGGCTTCCCAGATGGCACTAGACGTAAAGAACCTGCCTGTCAATTCAGGAGCTGTAAGAGAGACACAGATTTGATCCCTGGGTCAGAAAGATGCCCTGGAGGAGGGCATGGCAACCCACTCCAGTATTCTTGCCTGGAGAATCGCATGGACAGAGAAGCCTGGCAGGCTACAGTCCACAGGATCACAAAGAGTTGGACGCAACTGAAACAACCTAGCAGGCATGCACCCATCAGTTAATAGTCAATTGTTAATTCAGAGCATACAAAAATGCCAATACCAATTCAGTAAACCACCAGAAGAAACTAGAAAAAGAATGTCCAGGCCAAAAAAGTAAAGACAGTCATAAACCCTTCCCTACTTTATGTTTGTAAGTAAAATGTTTTTAAAACTGCGATACAAATCAAAATGTTTTTATCCTATAGAATTTTATATGCTATGACATTTGGTACAACTGGCTAATCAGTCCTGGCAGCCAGAAATGTCAATGAGTCATTTTATTGTCATGGGAATTTTCAAAAATTTCCCTTCATTTAGAATACCCACCCTGAGAATAAAGACAGTGGGTTCTTAGGAAGCTCCTTTGTTTTCTGAGGAGGGAATAAAAGGGAGAGGACCTGGAGGAAATAAACTGGAGAAGAAAAGACAGAGCTTAATTGTTACCAGGAAATGACCTGGAAGTAGGTGGCTGGAACTCAGGAGATAGAGAAGCTGCCTGAGAGGTGGACAAGAACAGATTTGGAAACAAAAAGGATGGCTCCACTTTAGAGAGAACAGCAGGAAAAATAACAGGGACTTTCAGGGAGGATGCCCAAGGTGTCGTCATGTGGCTACAAGGATGACCGTTTCCTGGGTCTTCCACAGAACCCTTAGTAAAAGCCCCACTTTCTAAGAGTTGCCAAGAAAAGTCAGAAGCTTGCTGCAATCTGGTAATATTACAGAGATTTCAAATTGTAAGCCACAGGCAAATATGTCTATTAATGAGTGAATTAAAGGAGTAAATTTGATACACATCTTAAGAAAACTGGTTCTATTTATTTATAATGACAAAAAGATTTAAGTTAAAATATTGTGTCACTATTGCAGTTCATTTAGCTTTCTTCTAAAGCTTTTAAATGAAAGACCACCTTGCTACTTCACTAAGATCTACTTTGATATAGTGATTAATAAGAAGGACATCATAGAAGCCATGGAGTTGTCTGGCCCAGCGATGTAATTCCCTCGGGGCCTGTTCCCCAGAGTTCTGCCCAACAGAATAGGTACCAGGAGATCCAGGGGACCACATGTGCTGAACAGCCTCCTTGCAGAAGCCTAGGTACTTCAAATATCAATATAATAGCTAGTTAGAATTTCATCAGATCTTCCCAGGACTGCCCTCCACTACCCCCACCACCTCATGCTGATTAAGAAAGAGACCCACAACCTCACCTTTGGTAAACTGACCCTGGAAATCAAACCTAGGTCAGACTTTTCTGATATATCCCATTTACTTCCTGGATGACTCAGAAAGGGGTGGGGGATCCCCCTGCATGTCACAGTTTCAGAGTGTCTTGATTGAGGAGCAAGAAGCCAGCTGTCCAGGACACACTCTCCCCTGGAATGAATGCAGACATCACTGGGTTACCTGCACAAAGTTATCCCCAAAGGGATTAGATTTGAATCCTTCAACCTACCTTTCTGCCAATGGGAAGTGCATAGTCACTGACACTCCAGTCACTTAGGCAATCACTGGCAATTGATAACCTCCCCAAATATAGTGAAGGACAAGGAAGCCTGGTGTGCTACAGTCCGTGGGGTCACACAGAGTTGGACACGATTGAGTGACTTTCACTTTCACTTTTCATAGACTTTTGAATGGCAAGTCCTTTGCATTTGAATATTCATTTCTTTTCAATTACTCCTGGTGGGGAAGGGGGTGCTACTTTTTTTAGATGATAGTAATAGATAATGCTATTCTGTATTCACAGTGGATAAAAAAGAGGAAAAATAAGACAAAAAAAAAACCTCTGTATAATCTATTTAACTTTCCAAGGACACATTTAAAGAGTTTGGGTACCAAAGCACTTTTTTCCAGATGATCAACCCTGTCACCTCAAAATATTCTCCTAAGGAGCTTCTGTTCCTCATCTCCACTAAAAGCAACCGCTAATGTGTTCTTCCAAAATTGGAACTACTGGGATCCATTAGTCGTGATTCTATGTTGATATGCAGATTTCATTTCCCATGATTTTCCCAGTAGATTCCTGCCTTTGGGGCCCCTATCTTTTGAATGTGTTCCGGTCTGTTTCCACTCCTTTCCCTCCAGAATCAATAGGGGTGGCGCCCACCCCGAGAGGGAAATGGACTGGCATCTCCTCCATCACTGTTAACACTACCTCCTGTCACCAGGCCACTCAAAGCCATAGAAGTACTCAGGATTCTACACATATGGGAGGTCTCTAAAAAACTGCTTGCCCTACAAATGTAATATATCCTGACCATAGCCGTGAAGACAACTTAATTCTTCCACACTCCATTCTATATGATCTTCTGAAATCCTCAGTCACTCCAGTGTCACTGTAGATCTGGGCTGGTGATATAAGCAAGTGGAATTTTATCTTGTCATTTCAACCCTACATTTCAAAAACCTTGAAGGAAACCAACGTCTTTACTAATTATTTTCCATTTCACAAATATTTGAGTTTTGCTGTTACAGTTCAGTTCAGCTCAGTCGCTCTTTGCCACCCCAGGGACTGCAGCTCGCCAGGCCTCCCTGTCCATCGCCAGCTCCCATAATTTACTCAAACTCATGTCCATTGAGTCGGTGATGCCATCCAACCATCTCACCCTCTGTCGTTCCCTTCTCCTCCTGCCTTCAATCCCTCCCAGCATCAGGGTCTTTTCAAATGAGTCAGTTCTTCACATCAAGTGGCCAAAGGATTGAAGTTTCAGCTTCAGCATCAGTCCTTCCAATGAATATTCAGGACTGGTTTCCTTCAGGATGGACTGGTTGGATCTTCTTGCAAGAGACCATATAACTTAATGTCCAAACTGCTGCAAGTTTGAGGAAGAACTGCGACACTGTGAATGAGAGGATTTGAATGTGAGAGGATTAGAGGCAAGAGCAGAGACTGTCCTGAGCAAACCAGGCTGTATGGCCGTGCTGACTCAAGCTTCCTGTTGCCAAAACTCTGTTTCAGTGCATGCAGTATTTTATAATAAAGAGATAAAAGCTGATGACTTCTGCAGCTTATTCCATTTTCTCCCTCATTCCTTGGCATTCCTTGTGCATGTGTTTTTAAGGAAGAGAAAATTTTTCTCTGGTCCACTATTTTCATTTTTGGTCAATTTTTTTTTTTCTATGTGAGCTAGCTTCTGCCTAAATCACACCCCTTTCTTTTTCTCTTTGCCTATATCTCTTTAATTGTATCTCTATTTTTTGACTCATGTAGAAATGTTACACTGTAGGTGTTTTTGAAATCATGTCATCTCCATTGGGGATGGTATCTTTTATTTTAAAAACTCTAGAGTTGCTATTTTGAGATCTAATTGTACAGCACTGAATATGTTCATTGCTCATTTGTTTTCACGAAAGCATCCTTAAACCCAGGCTTCTGGGTTAGGACACACCTGCTTGGAAACATTCTGTTCCAGCCAAAGTGTGTGAGGGAGAGAAGAGAGGAGAGGACTGCCAAGCAACATGTGAAGTATAAAGAAGCAGGTGGACCTTCCCTCGGGGGTTGTGCAACGGGCCTGACCTGGGTTTCAGAGTTTTTATATGATGAACGGAATTTATGGTCCACGAAAATAATTTTAAAAACCAGTTTGGTGAAGAATACCAAATACAGTGGGGAGAATTTCATTGAAAAATCTCAATGGAGATTAAATTTGGGGCAGAGCAATGCCTTTGCTGGAAAGGATATAGACAACCAGATTTTATCCATGAGTGTTGGCCAATGAAACAACTGACGTCACTTCCCAATCTTGCCCCTACTCCTACCAAAAGTCACAAATGAATGACACATTTTGTAACTTGTGAATGGAATAAATGGAATATCTCTCCTTAGGGTAGAAAAGCTGCTTTAAGACACCTGGACTTGGACTACCCTGGTGGCTCAGTGGTGAAGGGTCTGCCTGCCAATGCAGGAGACACTGGTTCGATCCCTGGTTTGGGAAGAGTCCACATGCCTCGGAGCAGCTAAGCCCATGTGCCATAACTATTGCGCCTGTGCTCTGGAACCTTGGAGCTAAAACTACTGAAGCCTCTGCACTAGAGCCTGTGATACACAACAAGAAAAGGCATTGCTGTGAGAAGCACACGCACCACAACCAGACAGTAGCCACTACTCGCCACAACCAGAGAAAAGCCAGAGCAGCAATGAAGACCCAGCATGGCCAAAATAAATAAATAAATACTCAAACTAAAGCCCCATCAAGGGGGTTTGCTTTTTAATCTCAAAAAACATGTGGTACTGAAAGCAATTTTTAAGCCAGAAAAAAAAAAAAAAATATGTTGGCAAAGATTTTAACAACATAGGAAGGACTTACTCTGTAATACTGAGTTCAAAGGACAAGATTCAAGTTAAATAGACAGTACAGTTTTAGCAAAAATGTTTTATACACACACACAAACACACACACACACACACCCCTTAGTAATCTCCCTCTGAAAAGAGGAAAGATGAATAAGCCAAAATATTGATGGTTGCCCCTTGGTGGCAAAAACACAGACCATCTTTTTCTTAGATTCTTTATACTTTTTAGAACTTTTCACACTTCCTGTCATGAGCATATACTACTTTTAAAATACTTTTATTACAAAAAAATAAATAAAAGGAAAAGTAGCAGCAACCAGAAGACTAATAGCTTCCTGAACACATTTTAAACAAAAGGTTTGAGTCTCAGCATCTGTCCATTTTCTCCTCAACACCTCCATCTCCCCAACTGAGAAATCTTTAATATTTTTAAATGATAAGAACATCATACATGATGGCTAAGAAAAATGTCTATATTAGCTTGGCAAATGCTATCAGAACTACAAAAGTGGGATCAATGGCCTTGGCTAGACACCCTCTAACAATGCCAAATAGATGGAAGTGTCACGTCCCGGCCTCACAGAAGACAAAAACCACCAGTCCTAACTTGAGAAGCTCAGCTTGTTTTCAATGGCTTACATTCTTTGCAACATGTTAAAGGTGCTAAATTCTCATGCTAAGCCAGCAAGTACACCACCCCAATCACAGGCCCCCATCCATCACCTTCATCCTAATGAAGGAGCACGTAGGAAGTCACGCTTAAAGGAAGAACATCTATAAAAGAGTGTATTTCAGAGCCACCTCCTCACACCAGCTATAGGGACCATGCACTATACTTTTCAAAGACCCACATGCAGTCTTTCTATTAAGAAAGCACATGCTGTCAAGACAGACGCCACCATCCTGAATCTAGAAGGATTCAGAAACTGACTGGATCAGCAGTTTCTCCCAGAGGAGAAGAATATGCATCCAGCTATATGCCATGTGCCAAATTCATTTCTGTGCATGCAACAGCTGAGCCTCTTTGAGTTCCAGGAAGCAGTTAGTGGAAGGGTTCCTCTCCCCAGTCCTGCCCCCACTCTATTTTATTGATAGACACAGGCAGAAGGAAGGCCTAGTGACAATGGAGGCTCATTTGTCAAAGAAAAGAAGAGCCACCATGATGTTCCTTTGCAAACCTCACTGGTTTCCTGCTGATTATGACTCTCACTAGCCTGTGCAGATGTATGACCTCCAACTTCCAAGGTTTGTTGTATGGCAGTCTTCAGTTCAGTCGCTCAGTCGTGTCCGACTCTTTGCGACCCCATGAACCGCAGCACGCCAGGCCTCCCTGCCCGTCACCAACTCGTGGAGTCCACCCAAACCCATGTCCATCGAGTTGGTGATGCCATCCAACCATCTCATCCTCTGCCGTCCCCTTCTTCTCCTGCCCTCAGTCTTTCCCAGCATCAGGGTCTTTTCCAATGAGTCAGCTCTTCACATAAGGTGGCCAAAGTATTGGAGTTGCAGCTTCAAAATCAGTCCTTCCAATGAACACCCAGGACTGATCTCCCTTAGGAAGGACTGGTTGGATCTCCTTGCAGTCCAAGGGACTCTCAAGAGTCTTCTCCAATACCACAGTTCAAAAGCATCAATTCTTCAGCGCTCAACCTTCTTTATAGTCCAACTCTCACATCCATACATGACCACTGGAAAAACCATAGCCTTGACTAGATGTGGAGGTCTTAGAGGAAGGTATTTCATCTACTAAAAGGGGTGCCTTAATCATTAATCTTCTCCTGCCTTTCTATTAAAGTTAAGGAAAAACTGAAAATCAAATGGAATCCTGTCTTTCCAACACCCCCAATCAGCTTTACCCTGACGATACCTAAAGCTTCAACATCTTTCCACTCTCAAAGCAGGAGCCATTTGGATGAGCTCCTGCAAGAACAGCTGGTTCTATTAGCTAACATTCAAATAATCAGACCAAGTTGGGGTGGGCAAGTTACAATGTTCATATTTCAGAGATAAATGACTAGGATTGAGGTCAAAATTGCCAATAAGACAGGGGGGACTAAAATCTGGTTCTCAAAATATTTTCTGGCCCGTTTTTATCTGTGCCACTAGCTTTATAAAGAAACACAAGTGTTCAACAAAACTACTTGAGATAGCTCACACACATCCTCTGTGCCTCTTTCACGTCCTCCATGAGGACATATCCTACCTGTGAGAATAAGATCTATCTAAGCTCTCTTGGGCTTCTTTATGTCCTCTCAAAGCAGGAGCCATGTCTACGGTGACCTTTTACATTAAATCTGACCTATAGATGAACACAGTGAATGAGAGTAAGGAGCACAACTTCACAGCAAGATCTCAGCTCCAGAGTCTAAAAGACCTGCAGCTCTCAGTGTAACTCACACCATCATTTACCACATTTGTTATTATGAGCAGGATTCAGGTTCCTCATCTTTATTTATTTTATTTATTTATTTATTTTTTTGGCATAGATGATTTTGTAAAGTCTTTATTGAATTTGTTACAATATTGCTTCTGTTCTATGTTTTGTTTTTATGGCTGAAAGGCATGGAATCCTAGCTCCCCAAACGCACCCACCCAGCATTGGAAGGCAAAATCCTAAAGTCCTTGGTGCCTCATCTTTAAAATGGGAGCATAATTTTGATCTAGAAGGTAACTGTTTAGATCATCAGAGATAATGACCGGGTGACCCAGACAACAGCAGCTGTAGCTAGCTGTCTTTCACCCACTAGAAATAAAGTTTACAGGTCCTTGGGTAAGATTTCTCATCACTTCTACATCACTACTGTTTTGTTTTGTTTTTTTTTTAAGTTCAGCACTTGTTGCATTGCTATTGTTTCAAACACTAAAATAAATCTTTAACAAAGCCCCTAGTGGCTGGTTCTTTGGGATATGGACACAGAGGAAAGTGCTTGCCCTCAGGGAACCTGACTCTCGCAGCAGAATCAAGTCTAGGGTGACTCAGTGACACAGGTGATCCACATCAAAAGCCAGGGTGCGGAGTAAGCGCCTTGCCTGTGAGAAATGATTGCTAAACGCTTGTGTATTGAGTTGAGTGAAGGCAGAGACAATGTACAAGAGGACAGTGAGGACATGGTGCATGGCCAGGACCAGAAGAAAGCATTTGGGGTTCATTTCATCAACCTCCTCACCCAGCACAGGGCACTTGGATACTCGGGCTTTGCAACATATGAGCAAATGAGTAAATGACGGGGGCAGGGGTGTCCAGCGGGTCCTGAGTGTTGAGCAAGTGGCTGCATGAAAAGCAATAAGCAGAAGCATCCTTTTCAGAAAAAAAAAAAAAAAAAGTTTGGGATTCAGAAAGAAAGCACACTTAACCTGTTTTTCCCGGGTCTGGTGGCGAGTATCATTTCACTGATGTTGGCTCTGAATACCATACAGGAGCCTCTTCCTGTCACCTGAGCTTGACCAAAACTGTGTCCCCAAGGACTTCCCTGGTGGTCCAGTGGTTAGGACTTGGCCTTCAAATGCAGGGGATGCGGATTCGATCCATAGTCAGGGCACTAAGCTCCCACATGCCTCAAGGACAAAAAACATCAAACAGAAGCAATATTGCAACAGATTCAATAAAGACTTTAAAATGGTCCACGTTAAAAAAAAAAAAGCTATGTCTGTCACAGGGAGGTAAGCTGCCGCTGGGTAAGCCTGCCCTGTACCCCTCCCAGAATCCAGATCTGGAGTTGGGGGCCCTGCGTGTGCTGGCTCGGCGCATGGATGTGTTGAGACAGGGGCCAGCAGCGTGGGGGAGTGCCTGGGTGCCTCTGATGAGCACCAGACAGGAGACTGGGGACCTGGTCTGCTTCTCGCTCAGCCACCAACGCCATCTCCAGGCCATGGGGCTACCCTGAACCTGACAGCTGTCACCCTCACCCTGGTCAAGGCCACACAGCCACCCGGAGCCACCACGTGCGTGCTTCAACAAGGCATCCAAGAGGAGATGGCAGAAGGTGTGGCCGGCGGAGACTGGATCACTGCCCTCCTGCTAGTGTGCGAGGGAATCACAGCATTCTGGAGCCAGAAACCCCCTTGGAGGCCCCCCTCCCCAGCCCCTTGCTTCCCAGGGGCGAAGACTCCGGCCAACTGGCCGTCTGGCCACAGCGGCAGGGCAGACGAGACATTGGGCAGACGAGGCGCCAGTGGCTGCGATGCTGGCAGACGCCCTCCTCACCGGGCTCTGACAACATCATCAGCTGTTATATTTAACATTGTCACACTTGGCCAACAGCCGACACCCCAGCCACAGAGGCTCCAAGACCTTCTCACAGAGCTTCAAGCCCGGTACCCATGCTGACTGAGGTCACAGTCTGGAAGCACCCAAAAATAAGACGTCATGATGCTGCAGGCGCAGTCTGACACGAGCCCGTCCGAGTGGGAAGAGACCTGTTCATGGAGCTATTGGCCGGCGCTTTGCAGCCAGGAATTCCCTGAGGCAGGAAATTCGGAGAAATTAGTAAATTCCCCACAGACTCAGCTTTCATCAGTTAAAGGGCCAGACTTTGCACTCTGTTCTGTATAATGCCAGTGTCAGAGGTGCTCTGCTTCCTTTTGTTCACTCACCCAAACTGCTTCTTCCTCTCCTGCTGCCTTGAAACTCATCTTGAATCCAGAATGGGTAAGATGCCAAAATCAAAGTTTACACTGGAACTTCCGACTATCTCCAGCTACTCACTCCTGGAGGGGAAGGAGTCCTGTGCGGTTTCATTGGGAAAAGACCCATCCATTCTTTGTGCTTTCATTCCATTTGTCCAGTAAAGGCCTGGCTCTGACAGTATCCAGGACCATTGTCAGGCTAAGAACTCACTGATATGAGCTCAAACATCTCTTGGATGAGGGCACTGGGGTCCCTGGGCAGCCCTGCTGCATGTGGTCCTGTGACATCATGGCTCCTTTTCCCCTTGTTTCTCCTCTGTGGTTTTACAAGTCCCATGCAACTTTCCCAGAACCCTCAGTTAGGGACTGTCCCCTGCATGTCATTTTCTCATATGCCCTGCCATCGATATACACCATTCAACCCTTCCTCCCCAAGCTACTTCCTAAGTTACATAGCAATAACCTTGATTTTGCCCTTTTCTACAGTTACTGCAAAAGAAATTCAGGGGAATCTTTAAACAGCCTGGACAGAGAGAGGTGTTCCCTGCGGGGTTGACTTGAAAAGTGCCCAAATTAAAGGAGGTGTAATAAAACTAGCTCTGAACTCTCCCCAGGAAATGCTCCCTGGTGAGGAACTGAATTGAGGAAATTGCTTGTGTTCAAGCTGTACCTCTGAATCACTGGGTCATTATTACACCCATTAAAACTCCTATTGTGCTTTAGACAAGAATTCCAGGACTTCACAGCAGGGGCCTGGAGGGGTTCCCAGGGGAGGTTCCCTAGCCCCGGAAGGGCTTTCTGACCAGCCTCCCTTTGTAGCATTCTGAGCTGACTGGGTCATTTCCAAATGTGATTGACCTGCATTTTCAATTATATTAAATCACATCAAATCAACAAACACAAACTCTGTGCCTCCCACGTGCCAGGCTCTGGGCATGACCAGGGAGTGAAAAACCTGGAGAGGTTTCCTGGAGAGAGAAGGGACTCCCAACACCTGAGGTTTTGAATGAATCAAAGCACATGAGGACTGTGCCAATGGCTAATTATCGAATGGGACACGTGGCCAAGAAATTCTGATGCAGAAAGAAAGAAAAGACAGAGGAGCTGTCTAGGAAGATTCTGGAAGGATGGATTTAAGCTCAACCCACAAACCAAGGGAAACAAAACAGTGCAGGTGGAGAGAAGAAATGAGACTCTCCAAAAAGGACACCTGGCAGGTACAACCTCAGAGGACACGAAGAACAGGAAGACTTTTAAAAGTATGTCCACTCCATTGGCTGCAATTTTACCTCCTTAACACAGCCCCAGGGCCTGAAGAGTCTGAGTTGCTGAGAAAATTACCCATTTGCCAACCTCAGGGTAAACAGCCAGCCTTGGAGGGAAAGACACAGGGCAGTTAAAAATGGCACCATCTTCATTAGGAGACAAAGGAACTGCAGTGACCATTGGCCCCAAGACTAAGACACAGGCTATACAAATTCTCTGACTTTCCCTCTCTTCACTCGTGAGCTGGGGAATGAACCAGCAGGCCTTCCTACCACATGGGACCCTTGCAGGAATCACACGAGGACAGGGATGTGACAGGGATAGGACCTGAGGGGCTGCATGAGTTAGCAGGATGAGCAGGAGAGGGGGACATGATACACTGATCCAGGCACCAGCTCTGCAGCAGAAGACACTGCCTGCGTTTTAACCCCACATAGACACCAGCTACCAGCAGAGGCTACTTCATCCCTTGATACCTCAGTTTTCTTCATCCATTAAAAGGTGATGAATACAATCCCTACACTTCATAGAATTGCATGAACCAATACCTGTGAAGCTCCCAAGGCATGATTGGTAGAGCATAAGTCTTCAATTAACATGAGTTGTTTATTATGACTGCTATTTTTCTTATTATTGAGGAGGACCAGTTACTGATATCACTCAGAAGCTTCAGGCTGATATAGACATCCTGGCTAGAGACCCTGGAGATGACATTGCAGTCTGGAGGCAGAATTCCCTCTTCTTCCTTGGAGATCATGCTTTTTCTCTTAAGACCTTCAACTGATTGGGTGAGGCCCTCGCATATAATGGAGGGTAACCTGCCATCTGCTTTCTCCAAAGTTTACCGATTTAAATGCTAACCTCATCTAAAGAAACCTTCTCAGCCACCTCTAGACTCATCTTTGCCCAATATCTAGGCCAGATGGTCCACTCATGATGACATACAAAATCATGTACCACCGCAAGGCCAGACTTCTCTTGTGAACCTCTTTTTCCATCTCTCTACAGAGACTCTGGTACTTAGCAGGTGCTCAGTGAACACTTAGCATGTGAATGGTTGGATAGGTTAGTGATTCTGTATAATCCCTTAGAAGCTATTGTATTTGACATAAGCTTCTTTTTTTCATTTTTTCTTTTCAAAAGAAAAAATCATCCATGTCTGGTTTTGGCATGAAACAAATGGACTTATGGGGAAGAGGGGGGGGAAAAAAAAAGCATTTGCTGTTCTATTTTGAGTCTTCCCCTGTGGACCCCAGAGGCTGACAGCATCTACGGTCCAGCAGACCAGCCCTCCCTGCCCTGGCTCACACCCCATTACAAAGAACATCACTGTCTGGAGGGCAGAATGGGAAAGGGCGGGAGGGTTAACTCCTGCCAAGAAGCTAGCCACAGCCCCTCTGCCTCAGGAAACAGCCGAGGCAGAGAGGAAGCTGCTGCAGGTGTCTGTTCCAGGGGCTCCCACGTTTATGCGAATCCCCAGGATTTAGGAAAACAAGGCACTGATGGCCTAGCCAGTGTTTACAAGTTGCTTAGCAAACATATTTGTATTGAACTTGGACAAAAAAGTTCATTCAGCATTTTCTACAAGATGTTACGGAAAAAAAAAAAAACTTGAACAAATTTTTGGACAGCCCAGGAAATGTCTGATCAATAATTCAACCAATGTGCTTCAAATTAAATGTGACCCCAAGCCAACCTGATCCAGCACTGGTGTAGTCTGTCTCTGTCTTCCTCTTGTAACATCTAACCCATCATATGGGATAAGGCTTGGGATTACCAAAGTTTGTGGTACAGAGAACTGTATATAGGATATAATTCAGATTAGAAAATTACAAGATTTCTGAACTGGAATGAAGTAAGACATCCAAACCCCGGAAGCAGGCCCCGGGTGCTAGATGACGTGCTCAGAGTCACAAAGCTGAGTAATTCTGGGACCCAAATCAAGTGGGTCGGCTCCTCTTGGTCCAGAGACTATGGACCACTGTGGTTTGCCATCACTGAGAGAGGTTATAGGTGGGGAGGACTAGTAAAAGGTAACCAGTTATGCTATAGTTTGCAACTGTACAAAAATGCCTGCTGGTCTAAAATTTGACTCACAGTTTAGCTCAGAGATAAATTCCATGATTTCCCTCTGGCCAAAACCAGTATTTATGGCATTTGAGTGAGCAGTAAATTACCAGTTTCAAGCAAAAAAAAAAATGTCCTTTCTACATGTTCACAAACATATCATCACCTCCAAATACTACATCACTATAATAAAATACATGGCAAATCAGCTTATTATATTGGGGGTAATTTAATCAACTGACATATATATTCTACCAACTCATGTATGTGACATAATTACAGCATATTTACAAAAATGACTTCATATTAATGAGCGAACAAAATGCTTTAAATACTAACCTCATCTCCTCTATATATGTTTATCAATTTATGAGAGTGAGATGCTATCTAGATGTGTAAAATTACACTTATCTATCATAAATTTCCATAACATTCAGCTTGAGAATGATGATTAAAAAAGATCAGGACCCAAAGTATGTAAAAATATATCTGAACAAGAATTTCACACTTAGGTGCTTAGGCATCCCTAACATAGTTTTAATTGTGATTGCCATGAAGAACATTATATGTGTTCATAAATATCTCCAGTGTTCACCATACCTCCGTCCCTGAACCAGAGAAGATCCCAGAGGGAGAAAACTTCAGTCTTCCTCTAGTGAAATACCCAACAAATTCCATTGTTTAACCAGAGATGATAACCAGTGTTTTTACGTGAGAATTTCTTCCCTGCTTTTCTCAGGAAATTTATGTTGTTCTAAATCTGAAATTCTAAGAAAAATCAATTGTGAACTCAGGAAAACCAGAATAATTCTGATTTTCCTGCAAGGAATAGAGTTAACAGGTAAGACACTATTAGTTCAATTGAAGTCTCTAATTCAAGTAAAAAGCAATAGCAGGAAGTGTTACGTGGGGAGTCCAAGGTTAAGATCTATTAATAAGTTTCGGGAAACTGGGATCAGAGCAAGGAGCAGAAGAGTGTTGTGATTTAATCAGTCCCTGTTGCCTGTGACCATTGCCATGTTATAAGACTGTATTCTGGTCCTATGTGCTCCTAATAGTACAGTTATTGCAAAGAAAATAAATATTAATATATAAATAGAACAGGATATACTTTATACAAATCTTATGAGTGTTCCCAGAAATAGCAAGTTTGAAATGAAAAATAAATACTTAAATTGGCAATATTGACATGTGTTTCTTTGGTGCTGTGAACCACACCAGGAGAGCTAAATGTTACATTATTCAAATATACTCAACATTCTCTAGTGTTCTCTAGTGTTTGAGTATTTGCTATAGACTACAGTTCTTTCTAAACATTTAAACAGAAGAAATGCAAAGAGAAAATGTCAGTGCAGTGCTGTGGATGACTACATGTGAAATTTGAATTAGCAAAACAAAAAATTTAATTAGCATAACTGATAGTGATTTCAACAGCAACACCAAAATCAGGGCAAGTAGACAAAACATTTTAATTGTTAAAAAAGAAAACCAGTGACGTATGCCTTCGTGCTCAAATGAAGGTGCTTTTGAACAAATAATGATTAGATCAACTCAAGACAAAATGCAAGAAAAGTGTCTACATCTGGAATATTTGTTGCAAAACAAAGATCAAGAGTGTCACATGGGGAAATTGACACTTTAGGTGTGATTTTTTACATGGAATCTTTTAAATATCAGATATTTGGGATAGTGGGGCTTCCCCGGTGGCTCAGATGGTAAAGAGTCTGTCTGCAATGCAGGAGATCTGGGTTCGATCCCTGGGTTGGGAAGATCCCCTGGAGAGGGAATGGCTACCCGCTTCGGTACTCTTGCCTAGAAAATCCCATGGACAAAGGAGCCTGGAAGGCTATAGTGTATGGGGTCACAAAGAGTTGGACATGACTGAGAGACTAAACACATTTGGGATATCTTTCCATTCTGAAATGATTTTTGTTAGGTAAGTATTTTGTCTTAATGTTACCTTCTTTGAATCTTTTCTATTATCAAATATTTCTATCAGGAAAATATCCCTTTTACATGTTATCAAAAGATGTAATCCTATCATAATGCATCAGTTTATAAAAACAATAAACCACACATTTATTATGATAAATTTTGCTTGCAGAAAGCCACTCAAAGTTTTAGTATAATCCTATTGCAATAAAAGTTATTCATTGCTAATTGAGTATAACCCTGTTATAATAATCATTCATTATTTATCCAGTTATTATTGCAACCCTATTATAATAAAAATAATTCATAATTAAAAATACTTATACAAAGCAGGAAAAATAAGCCTCTCTCAGACTTTCAGAGATTCCTTAGAATTCCCAAGAATTCTGATTTCTCATTCTCAGATCCCAAATATTAATATTCATTAAAGATTTGTTGGGAGTTTGAAAACACTATACCCAATGGTTAAGGTAGTAAGAAGACACACTTTATAATGTAGATTTTGTAAGGCAGGGAGTAGACTTCTGTCAAATAATGCTATCCACTGTAATAAAAGTTAACATGAAAAGGTATACCAAAGTTTACTGGAAGATGAATAAATTGTGTAAAATAAAAGCCATGTTGCTTTGGTAACGTGATCCAAAGGTAAAACATCTCTTCTAATTTTTAGTACCTGTTTAGAGTTAATGTGTATTTCACTTAGAAACATTTGACAGAGTTGGTTTCCTTAAATAATATTATTATTAATAATCAATTAGTAAATATTTATAATTATTATTTAAATAAAAATCAATCTTTTAAAATGTGGGTTCTAAACTTACAAAAGGCATTCTATTCTTTTGTCCTTATACACCTAATGTCTTGATACTGGTGGAGAGTAGAAAGAAAAGAAAGAAATAGAAAAGAAGAAATTCTTATACAACCACACAGAAAGATAGATTTCCTTCAAAACTGGAGCAAAACCTTGGGTCCCATAAAATAAACATCCTCTGAGCTATTCCTAATTCATCTTTACTTAATGGTGGTTGTGACTGGACTCTCCAGGAAGCAGGTTCTGGGATGGAGTTGAAAGCTCAAGAGGTTTATGGGGAGTGAAATATCTATCAAGAAAGAAATGGGAGGAAGCAGGATTGGGCAGAGGAGCTGGCAGGCTGCAGTGACAAAGGGCAAGGCCACGTCTTCCCAGGGAGCTACAGGGCAAAGATCACCTTCAGGAAGTCCCAGTGGAGCAAACATGAACAGACCCTTCCTCCACCCCTTCACATGGGCATCAACAGACCCATGGTTGGAAAACTGAGGCATATCTCCAGGAAAACTAACGGTCAGCCAGCTACACTCACTGCAGTGGGAAGCATTCTTGTTCTCAAAAGAGCATTTGGCAGCACATCTCTGTATCAACTACATAGCAAATATGACCCCAAACTCAAAAAACTCAGTAAGTATAAGCAAGATCTCCTTAAAGTCCCATTGAATTTTAACATAGCGCCCTTGTTAAAACACTTACTCCTTGAAAGGAAAGTTATGACCAACCTAGATAGCATATTAAAAAGCAGAGACATTACTTTGTCCACAAAGGTCCGCCTAGTCAAGGCTGTGGTTTATCCAGTGGTCATGTATGGGTGTGAGAGTTGGACTATAAAGAAAGCAGAGTGCAGAAGAATTGATGCTTTTGAACTGTGGTGTTGGAGAAGACTCTTGAGAGTCCCTTGGACTGCAAGGTAATCCAACCAGTCCATCCTAAAGGAGATCAGTCCTGGGTGTTCATTGGTAGGACTGATTTTGAAGCTACAACTCCAATATTTTGGTCACCTGATGCAAAGAGCTGACTCATTTGAAAAAATCCTGATGATGGGAAAGATTGCGGGCAGGAGGAGAAGGGGACGGCAGAGGATGAGATGGTTGGATGGCATCACCGACACAATGAACATGGGTTTGGGTGGACCCTGGGAGTTGGTGATGGACAGGGAGCCCTGGCGTGCTGCGGTTCACGGGATCACAAAGAGTCAGACACGACTAAGCAACTGAACTGAACTGAACTTGTTAAAAGGAGTAATCTACATAATAGATGGAGTTGTGCTGTTGCTGTTCAGTCGCTAAGTGGTGTCTGACTGTCTGACCTCATAGCCTGTAACACACCAGGCTCCTCCGTCCTCCACTATGTTCTGGAGTGTGCTCAAATTTAGGTCCATTGAGTCAATGATGCTATCTAACTATCTCATCCTCTGCCATCCCCTTCTCCTTTTGCCTTCAATCTCTCCCAGCATCAAGGTCTTTTCCAATGAGTTGGCTTTTCACATCAGGTGGCCAACGTTTTGCAGCTTCAGCTTTAGCAACAGTTCTTTGAATGAATATTCAGAGTTGATTTCCTTTAGGACTGACTGGTTTGATCTCCTTGCATAGATGGGGTCGATTTCTACATCTCAGAGTCAGGACCAATAACCAGTATGTAGTCAGTTACTGAAAGGGCCAGATCTTAGTGGCTTCTTATATCCCTCTCCAAAAGCAACAGAATGACAGTAATCACTTTCAGAAGACTCTCTTAACAAGTACAGTACAAATGTGCAAATGTTTTTAAGAATTATAACCATTATGGATATATATGTTTTAATAAAATAGCAAAACTAGATGTTGAAGTGCTAAATTACATCACGGATTATTGACTGATTCAATAAAGTTAAATGTCTTACTGGAAGAAAAAGTGCAGGAATGTTGGCTACACTACTGGCATTAATTGGTGTGCAGGAAATAAAACTATTTATTTTCTCCATCTGTTTCTGGGGTCATCTTATATTTGCAAAGGCTCCCGATGAGATAATAGGCCTGATTTGTAAAGGGGACTCCCCACTGTCGTCCGGGCAATTAAATGGAAAGAGAAAAACTGCCCCCAAAATTGCCTAATTGCAGGTGCAATCAGTAGCTTGCAGGTGCAATTAGCCAGGACCCCCTCTTTCAAAAGCTGTGAGTCACAGGTCAGTCAATTATTCAATAGCAGACACAATCATTTTCACATGCAATTTGGTATTCAAAGCTATTCATAGACCCTAAAATTGATAAATAGTGGGAAAGTCTCCTGAAAAATTTCTTTCCCAAATGAGCTGTCATCTCATAAAAAGAGACTGATTTAATTCTTAGGTCTTCCCAGGTGGCACTAGTAGTAAAAAAAATCCACATGCCATTGCAGAAGACATAAAAGACTAGGGTTCAATCCCTGGATCAGGAAGATCCCCTGGAGGAAGGCATGGCAATTCTTGCCTGGAGAATACCATAGACAGAGGAGCCTGGTGAGCTATAGTCCAAGGGATTGCAAAGAGCTGGACACGACAGAAGTAACTTAGCATGCACACAAAATTTGATTCTAGGCCCTATTTGTGAGCTTGAGTCAACCAAAGGGAGCAGCCCCACCCTTGGCTTCACTCAGATTCCTGTAGAACCCTTGGCAGAAGGGAATATCAGGACCATCTTGGACCCTGTGTGGCCACTCCTGGCCTTAGCAGACCTCTTCTCATACCTAAACTCATGCCCTTGGGGCTAATCTAAAACCTACCATTCATGCATCATTTATTCAGCAAAAAAAAATTTTAAGAGTTGTTTATGCGATTTAAGAGTTCATAGGACATGATCCCTGCCAGGAAACTGATATTCTCCCAACATATGTAAATGAGCAGATTCAATACAATGTAATAATTGGAGAGCGATGAAGATGGGAATGGAAGATGAGATATCCTCCCCCTGCCTGGAGGAGATTGGAAGGAACTCAGGAATGATGGGAGCACTGACCGGTCTTCAAAGCAAAGGATGAAAGCTCACTGGCAAAAATAATCAGCCATCAATCAACAAGAATAAAATGCCAACCTAATAATAGTGTATCTCTTTTCACAAGTTGCCTTTAGAAAGTAACTACTTTTTTCCCCTCCTTTTAAGATTATTCTCCTATATTAGTTAGGCTAAACTAAATGATTTAATACATAAATCTAAACATAAATGCTGGCTCAAATGCCCTCATGTGCAATTAGGTATGACCATGTGATTGAGTTCTGGCCAAGGAAATACAAACACCAACTCAATGACAAGGAGGATGGAATGGAGGTATAATCAGGAAACATCCTTTATCATTGAAAGAGCAGGTGGGAGTCAGTGAGCAGCAAGACCAGCCAGTCTGCCTGGACATGAAGAAACCCCCTTAGTGCATTAAGCCACTGAGACACAGGGGGTTTACCTGTAACAGCAGCTGGTGATGCCTTAACGGATGCTGAAGCAGAAGTCTATGCTCAGGAAGAGGAAATGAGTTCATCAGTTCAATATTTTTTCATACAGAAGTCATTTCCATATTGGTTCTGTAGAAAGTACCAGGTGCCTCATGGGCTACTGAATCACTTTCAGTACTTGCAATAGTATCTTTAAAGTAGCTGTTCATTTTTTGTCCAGTATAAGCCCCTAGAGTATGATGAAGGTGAAAAGCTCCGTGCAGTTTTCCCAGCACTCTAAAATAGCATTCAGTTCAGTTCAGTCACTCAGTCATGTCCAACTCTATGGGACCCCAAGGACTGCAGCACTCCAGGCTTCCCTGTCCATCACCAACCCCTGGAGTTTACTCAAACTCATGTCCATCGAGTCGGTGATGCCATCCAACCATATCATCCTCTGTCACCCCCTTCTCCTGCCTTCAGTCTTTCCCAGCATCAGGGTTTTTTCCAAGGAATCAGTTCTTCACATCAGGTAGCCAAAGCATTGGAGTTTCAGCTTCAACATCAGTCCTTCCAATGAATATTCAGGATTGATTTCCTTTAGGATGGACTGGTTGGATCTCCTTGCAGTCCAAGGGACTCTCAAGAGTCTTCTCCAACACCACAGTTCAAAAGCAACAATTCTTTGGTGCTCAGTTTTCTTTACAGTCCAACTCTCACATCCATACATGACTACTGGAAAAACCGTAGCTTTGACTAGATGGACCTTTGCTGACAAAGTAAAATAGCACTGGCAAACAGTAAATATCCCATTGCCTCTGTCCTGAGCAGGTCTAGCCCCGCACGTGAAAAGGAAAGAGACCTTCAACAGAAAAACTGAAAGGGATTAGATTTGTGACTTCTTTACTATCAGCTATCTGCCAAATAATTTTATAAAGAAGAGTAAATGACGAGGCTAAGAGAATAATCAAGCATGTTTTCATTTAAAAATGTAAGTAACCACAGAGGATACTTGAAAACAAGCCATTGGAATTAGACCCCTGAAAGAAAAACACCATAAAAATTGTTCCAAGGACTCTAGCTTTTATCTAAAGTCTCTACTCTTGACTATTCTAGGCAAAAAGAACATCAACAATTCTCATAACCAGTGGTTGGGCTTCCTTGGTGACTTAGATGGTAAAGAACCTGCTTATAATGCAGGAGACCTGGGTTCGATTCCTGGGGTGGGAAGATCCCCTGGAGAACGGAATGGCAACCTACTCCAGTATTCTTGCCTGGAGAATCCCATGGACAGAGGAGCCTGGAGGGCTACAGTCCCTGGGGTCGCAGAGTGTTGGACAAGACTGAGAAACTAACACACTTTCTTCCAGCCAGCCTACTGGGCACTGCTTCTGGTGTCATGTACCACTTGAAGACCTTGACCATGCAACTTCGCCTCAGTGCCAGTTATGAGTGTATTGCCTTCAGCTCCAGATCCACCTTTCACTGACCTGCTTTCTGAGGCTCTAAGATTCAGTGCTCCCATCTGAATGTTAGGAGATTGATTGATACTTGCTTCCTTGGGTTTCAAAGGATCGCATGCGTGCCTGCTAAGCCACCTCTATCATGTCTGACTCTGTGCGACCCTATGAACCGTAGCCCACCAGTTTCCTCTGTCCATGGGATTCTCTAAGCAAGAATACTAAAGTGGGTTGGCATGCCCTCCTCAAAATCAGAATATAAATAGTATGAATGCTATCTCCCATTCCCTAAATCTATCCACAATACTGTTGTTGTTTAGTCACTTTGTGTCCAAATCTTTGGACCGTAGCCTGCTAGGCTCCTCTGTTCATAGGGTTTTCCAGGCATGAATACTGTAGTAAGTTGCCACTTCCTTCTCCAGGGTTATTCCCAGCCCAGGAATCAAATCCGCATCTCCTGTATTACATGGGGATTCTTAACGCTGAGCTACCCAGGTAGCCCTTTCAAAGGATCACTTAAGACTGAACTCAGTTAAGTCCTAGAATTCCTTCTACGGTGAACAGACCACATCTGCGTGAGCCAGAACTGTCACCCTGATGATGTGGAACAACTTAGTGCCAAGCCTGTGTCACAAGAGGGGGATTTTGTCCTGAAAAATGTCAGTGCCTGATGACATACAGTCATATGGAAATAGGAAGCAAGCGAGAATCTCTCCTCTCTGCAGCCAAATCAGCTGTTTTCTTGTGCTTCTGCTTCTGCACCTGCTCCCAACGCTGACAGGCACATGGAAAGTCCACCCGCCACCTGGTTCCAGTGGGAAGAATGAAAGGAAGGAAGGAAGCGCTTCTTCGTGCCCATCTGACAGGTGTGGGGACCCAGGGAGCAGAGGGTGACTTTCACTCCCTCCTCTTCCATGGAAATGAACTCCCCAGTCCTACCGTGAAGAGGTGAAGCCAGCCTTGCAGTGTCATTTCTGGGGTTATTTATACACCCACGGCGCTCAAGGCTTGGGTGCGGCCTTGAATATGAGGTTCATCCATTGAACTCTGACGAGGCCGGCTGAAAACTTCCCCCCATGAGTTATTTTCACCGCAAAGAAGCGCAGGTGCCTGACTTCCTGTGTCGAGATGACTGGCCTGGTGGCGATGACTCAGTGGCGTGTGTCGTGGTGAGGTGTGGGCAGGGACACTGGGGGAGATCTCTAACCACAAGCAGATCAGCCCAGGTCCACATGTCCCTGGGACTGCCAGCACACCAGTCTCAGGCTCCCCTTTGCAGAGCTGAGACTCACGGCTCCTTAGAGGGAGGGGTGGTAACGAGGTCTCTATTGTTTTTACAGCAGTCCTCTCATTTTCTATACTGCAGCCTTCAGTCCATTAAATGCAGTTTCCTGGCCTCACCCAAGCTTGAAAGGCCAAACCAAAAGTACCAAATGTCCCGGCTGAGTGGCCTTGCTCAGACTGAATAGGTACCATGGCCCTTGCAAATGATTTCTTCCATTGGAGAACTGGAAGCACCCTGGATGCTTCCTCTCTGTGGGACTGTCTAGATTGATCTCCATGCACTGCACGTGTGAAAACATTTCCATAATGCACGCATCTCCCCTTCAACCAAACAAGCCTACCCTTGCTTGGTACCATGCCTATGCGGTACATGAACGGGGTGGGGCCTTCCGGAACTGGAAGAAGAACCCAGAGCTCTCAGACCAACAGTAGGCTACAGGTCCCTTTCACAGGCCATGGCGGGAGATCACATGGAATCATGGGTTTGAAGTCACATTTGGGGAAATACAGTGGCCCGGTGACTGTATCCTGTGCCTAAGATCTCATTTCAAGATTGCATTTAAGGAACCTGAAAGGAGGGGCCTGAGTGCTGGGAGCACAGCAGATGATGAGCAGAAAGCAGCAGCAGCTGCAGCAGGGGGCAGGCAGCAGAGGGGAGAGGGGAGAGGCTCACTGAACCACGGACCGCCAAACCGAGGACCATCAGGACTCCTGCAGCACTGGGCGGAGACACTGAGCAAAGATGAACCACGATGGCCACCAGCCTCTTTAGTCTTCCTGATGGTGCTGACGACACTCACCATCAAATTTGCTCAAGCCTGTAAAAATGTAGCAGAGGCAAAGAGCACTGAACCAAGAGCCAGAAGCCTGGCTTCTATTCCTTCTCTTCCCTCCACTGCTCAAGGCATCTCTTCCTGTTTGGCCTCAGTATCCTCATCACTTAAAGCCAAGATTCGGAATTCTGACTTCCTACCTCCAAGGGTTGGGCTTCTCTGTCGGTTCAGTTGGTAAAAAATCTGCCTGCCAAATGCAGGAGACCCAAGAGACTCGGGTTCGATCCCTGGGTCGGGAAGATCCCCTGAAGAAGGAAATGGCAACCCAGTCTAGTATTCTTGCCTGGAAAATCCCATGGACAGAGGAGCATGGCAGGCTACAGTCCATGGGGTCGCAAGGGTCAGACACAACTTAGCAACTAAAGCATCACTTCTGAGGGTTATAGGGAGAACCAAATGAGATTAGGCAAAAAAAAAAGGAAAAAAGAATTTTAAAAACTTTCAGAAAGGTAAAACACTAAGGCAGATGGAAGAACTTGTTTTTACCAATTAAACAAAATGACCAAAAACTGAAATAGATTATCTTGACAAAATCTGAAATAGCCCAAGAATCGGAGCTCTCCCTCGACTAGGACCTTGGTGATAGTTTTCCAGAGCATCTTAGGAAGAGCCAGCCAGTCCCAGGAAGTCACTCCATCAGCAACATGTGCCTCCAACTTCAGCTTCCATCTCGCTATCTTCTGTCTCCAGGAACGGGAAAAACCTCATCCTCTTCCTCCAGTCTGACTCTTCAGTAACAATTAAGTTTGACCAAAACAAGTCTGTTAAGAAATACCTACATTTCCACAGGAGTTTCTAGAAGCCCATACTGTCTACAGAACCCAAAGGAATGAGATTGTGACATAGAATGACATGCAGGAGGGTTGATATTTTGTACAGATAAATGTCCTGTGTCCATCTGTATCATCCGTACCACTCCTCCATAATAAAGCCCTGAATGTAACCTCACTTCACGAGAAATATACGGTCTTGTTGCTGCAACAAAAATTACTGTCTTTTGAAATTCTTTCATAAATAGACTCATCTGAAAGCAAAGAGTCTAAAATAAATGGCAAGACCACCAACACCAAAAGAAGAGAAGATAGCAATTTTTTTTTCCTGAAACTCAGAAAACCAAAGCTTTGGAAAATCCAAGTCAGAAATGAGTGTGTGATAACAGGCAAAAGTGGGATCTAATTCTTTAACTTTCCTCATTCCTGGTGTCCTTAATGTCCCAGTAGTTTTACACAGGGTCCTGCGCCAAAAGAAATAGCTAATGTTTCCACTCGTTAAGTAGTTAATTTATAAGCATACTTGTCCTAGGAAGTTAGTAGCCACTTAAACACACACACACACACACACACACACACTAACTGAAAGAAAAAAATAACATTTGTTTTTCATTTAAAAATAGCCACTTACTAGTGGGTGTGGGCCCCATTTGGGCTCAGCACAAGTTCTCAATCCTTGGACTCTGAGTAGACATGGCCTACCCTCTTGTCCTGCTTCCTACTGATTTTCATGCAAAAGCTACTTTCATTCTCAGCAGCCTTCAAAATCCCAGTTCTAGAAAGATATGTCATTAAAAGGAATGCAGCCTGGCTCAACATGGAAACCGAGCTTTCTCAAGCTACTAGTCTAGACGTTGTCTGATGGATCAGAGCATCATTGTGCTCCCGTGCGTGTTAGTCACTCCATCGTATCCAACTCTTTGTGACCCCCACGGACTGCAGCCCTACAAAGCTTGACAATTGCAAACACCCTGAAGGGCCCGTGTGAGTTCACCGCAGCAGCCTGGGGTTACTTCAGGGCTCAGAGATGGAATCACAGGTCTAGTGAAAGATCCCTGGGCCTGGCAACCTGAGTTCAGGTCTTGATTCAACCCCCAACAAGCTGTGCAACCTTAGGGCAAGTAGGAAACCTCTCTGAGCTTCCAGTCTCTATTTGTAAAAGGGGAGGAGAGTGAGGCCCTAAAATCACACATTACTTAGAATTCATTCCTATCAAGACACTAGCCCAAGGGCATTCACACACATTTTCAAAAGGCTGTAGACAAAGCATGACCCTCAAACTACGCTCTCATTCCCCTAAATCCATCCACAGATCTCGGTAAAAAAAAAGAGGGATGGTGCTGCCGCTGCAGCAATCAGATCTGAGATGGGATCTTGAACGGGTATTTTTTTGTTTTATTAAAGTTCCTCCAGATGATTCTGTTGCCTGGATTAATTTAAGAATCATTTCCTACTGACAACACAGCAAAAATGAGAGCCTCGTGCTCCAAGGCCCAAAGTCAGCACAAAACGTTTGAGCATATTAACATCCATCTCATTATTTGCTTTTAATGATACTTCATCACATTCCCTTATCCCTTTTAATTTGGTCACATCATTTAAGTGAGTTTAATTCCAAGTTTCTCGTTCGGATGGTCTTGAGGCCTCGCCCTGTTATTACAGAGCTCGATTCACCCGGTTGTGGTGGGCACCCAGCCCCCAAGCTGTTCCCTTGACAGAAGATAGACATAAGCTTTCATTTTCATAATATTTTCCTTTAAAAGAAAAAAAAAAGACTTCTGATGTTAATATCATCTTTAACATTTTGACATCTGCGACACACAAGTTCAGAGTCAAGACTGAAAAAGATAATGAAGATCAGGCCACCTGCTGCCCTGTGTTGGCCTTGCTTTTCCTACTGATCTGTGCAAAAAGGGACATGAAATTCTGATGCAGAAAAATTGTTCCTTTCTCACCAAACTCAGTTAGAAGTCAGTAAGGGACACTTGGAAGGAGGGTCATCAACGACAGCAATTTTTTTTGAATGTGAAAAAGAAGAGAATTTTAAAACAACATCCAGGGAGTCAAAGTTTAGCTCCATTTTAAGGCAGCCCCTCTTCATTGAAGGAGGGATGCTGGTTACAAAGTTTAATGTTTAGGTTTGAGTTTGAGAGATTTTTGTTTGTTTGTTTACTGGTTATACAAGAGCCCTAATCTATGAAATAGAGCAGATACATCCTGGGCCTAGTTCTCCATGCTTGCAAACATTTAAAATTATACTTGTGTTGCATAAAAGATTTATAATGATCTCACCCACAGATATAAATTTGATCCCACACAGGATAGAAAGACCTAGAAGCAGAAGCAGGGAACAGCTGAATGTGAGCACAGAGTCATAAATTCATAACACTTACAGCTTTTTAACAACCCCATCATAAACATGACTGATTTCAATTGAATTTATGGGATTTTGCAGGCAGGTCCAGGAATGTTCTTTGAAAACTAAAAATTTAGGAACAACAACATATAGCTTGGATTTCCATGATAATGCCTATGGTGTCGGGTAGCCGACAGGATGACGCATGAACAGTCCTCTGAGGGTGGCAAAACCCCCGATATCATTGCGGCAAACTACAGGAGTCCATAAGACTCAAAACGCCAATGTTGAAGGTACACAGAACAGGGGGTTTATAGGGAAACCATCCAGGAGAGCAGGAAAAGTCCTATTTTATGTAAGACAAATCAGGATACAAAATCCTCCCTAGCTAAGTGATTAGCTGGCTAAGTCACTCTTCCCTAGCTAAGGGACTGCACCCTCCAAACTTTTGTTTTATTTTATGTATTTATTTTTAAAAGTAATTAATTTTTTTGGCTGTGTCAGGTCCTAGTTACAATATGTGGGGTCTTCGTCACTTCATGCGGGCACTTCTGTTGGAGTACATGAACTCTAGTTGTGGCGCACAGGTTCCAGAGCGCTGGGGCCTCAGTAGCTGTGGCTTGTGGGCTGAGCTGCTCCTCAGCACGTGGGATCTATTTCCCTGGCCGGGATCAAACCTATGTCCCCTGCATTGCAAAGTGGAGTCTTAACCACTGGACCACCAAGGAAGTCCCCTCTGTTTTGCATAAGGTACAAAATACTGTCTTATTCATTATCACTACAATTTCATGATACTTCTTAATCCCATCTTGTACATGAGAAAACTGAGATACACAGAAATTGGCCCCTTTCCTAGATTTTCCAGCTAATATAATGAGATTGATACATAGGCTGGATGGCTCCAAAATTCTTGACTTGGCTATTATCCTAAAGCCCTTCACTAGACAATTCAAGGAACTGGATCCCCTTCAGAAAAGGATGTTCAAATATATAAGGGATCCAGGACAATTCTTCTTACTTCCCTTTTCTGAGATAAAATTTATCTCATCCACAACCACTTCCAGCAATTCATTGCATTAGGTGACAGAGTCTGCCAAGCTACTGGCCACTTATCCACCTAAAACTTCTTCTTCTCTTAATCAGGCATAGCCCTGTTCCAACCTGAGAATCAGAGTGTGATGAACCTTTGTCCCAAGCAAACTGAGAATGGCCTCATCAGTCCTGAATTTATTGGATCATATGTTTTAGGTTTTCAGTGAAGGTGCGTCTTATCTTCCAAGAAGAGCCTGTGTCTGTTCTGGACACTCTGGACAATTATCACTCACACGAGGAGCAAACAAGCATTGGTCAAGCTCCCAGGACGTGTCAGTTACCACACTACTGGCCAGAATATCAGGTGGACATGACCCAGATGCTGCCCTTAGACCTTGTGATCCAGGGGAAGATGGAGCAGGAGCGAGCAACAGGACATTGTATTAATACAAGGAGCTCATCAGAGGAGCCTGGGGACAGGGAGAGGTTCCTGGAAGATGCAATCCCTGAGCTGCACAAAGCCTGGGAAGATGCCCAGGAGAAAGTTCAAGAGAGGCACACAGGAAGGCAGGACCATGACACTCGGCCAGCCACGAGGCTGAGCTCTCGTGGGAAAGAGGGTGTCACTGGGGAGCTGAGAGGCAGGAAGGGGTTTTAGTGGTTGCTGGTAGCACAGGCACTGGCAAAAACTGGACAATGAGGACAGGAATGAGGAGACAGACGTAACAGCGTGACTGATATCAAACATCTTACCAAGACGAGGGTTCCTCCCTACACTCGATGAACAAACTCCACCAAGTGCCATAAAGTGTGTGTTTGCACTTCTGTGCCTTTACCATGAGCACCAGAAATAGAAAACACTCAGCACAAAGTGAACGCACGTCTCTTTGTTCTGGATACAGCCCAGTAAGAGCTGAATTAAAAGACTTGAGAATGAATCAGGAAAAAAAAATAAAATGATGCACTCACAAAACTTTGGGTATCAAATTTGATTTGCAGGAAAAGTTCCGAAGATTTCTCCTTCCCTCTCCCCAAAAGCCAGGGCCCATAAGCAGTAAACATTCTGTGTCCCTAAAAATGTATTGCAGATAATGTATTGTGTAGGTCTGATTAACAAGCTTGACGTGTATTTCCGTACGCACAAAGCAAAACTCCATGGAGTACGAAGTGTTCAGTATCTCAGGGGAAGGCGGCAAAGAGTAATAACTTTTCTTTCCTCTGAGGCTAGCAGTTAATTTCCATGCTGGACAATTTTTAATAACTTGGGATGCACTATGGGATTTTATGAAGTTCTCATTTAGTTCTGAACCCTCTCAAGTTATCATTTTCCTTCTGTCTCAGATGGAGCTTTTATCTGTTGCACCCTTAATACCCCTGCTAACCTTAGTATAGGAAAGCTTCATAATTTGAAAAGGAGACGTTTAACAAGACATGAAGCTGATTGTTTGCACAATCAGAACATCTAATTGAGCTATAGTATTCCAAAACATGCTTGCATGCAGGGAGGTAATTTTTCCTTCATTTCCTATTTTATCAGAAAATTAACCTTCATTTAAAACACTGTAGTCTGAAACACTTTTATAGCTATGCTCGCTCTGCTGTTCATGAGCATTTGAATTTCAAATTTGCCATCCCAGCCTCTAAAAATGACACACACTGCGGAAGCTTCCAGGCCAGGTGTTTATGATCAGAAACAGACATCAGAATGTGACCCGTGTCAAAGCACAACACTGCTATCCAAGGGACCATGTAACCAAGCCCCTGCTTACTTTTCCAGCCTTTAGTAAAGGAGTGAGGCTCTGACTTTGCATAGCAATCTTCTTGTCAGAAAACCTGAGCCCCACAGATATTTCATTTAATTGTCTGAACACTGAAAGTATTTAGTAAGTGTCTCTCCGCATGGAGAGCTCAGCTTGGCCCGACACAAGCCAGACTCGGATCCTGTGATGGTGATGCAGAATTGGCTGTAGGACAAGTGGAGTTAGGTAATGCATTTGATAAACAGCGCTGAGCCCTAACCACTCATGACACATATGTAACCAGAGCGAGCACAAGTTCGTCTGGGGTCACTTGTCTCATAGTAGCCCAATAAAGTAATGAGTACGCACTCCAGCCTCACAAATTGCTAATGCTTCTTCCAATAATTCATTCTCCCTCCAGAATATTGCTCAAGATTCTGAGAGAAGATTGTGATAGAAAGGGACCCAGTATTACATCTGGGCTTCCCAGCTGACACAGTGGTAAAAAAAAAAAAAAAAAGAAAAAGAAAAATCCACCTGCCAATGCAGGAGATGCAAGAGACATGGGTTCGATCCCTGGGTCGGGAAGATCCCTTGGAGAAGGAAGTGGCAATCTGCTACAGTATTCTTGCCTGGGAAATCCCATGTTGGTGGCAAAGAGTCCAATAAGAGTGAGTCACTGAACACGCATGCACACTCTCGCGTGTCACAGGCTGTTTCGTGTCCCTAAAAAGAGATATATTCCAGTTCTATCCCCCAGTACTTGTAAATGTGACCTTGCTTGGAAACAGAGATTTTGCAGATTATTCAAGTTAAAATGAGGTCGTCTGGGACTTACCTGGTGGTCCAGTGGTTAAGTACCTACCTCACAATGCAAAAGATGCAGGTTCAATCCCTCATCCAGAAGGAGATCCCACATGCCCTGGAGCAACTAAACCCACAGGCCACAACTACTGAAGCCCACATACTCCGAAGGTCAAAGGTCACAACGAGAGGCTCCTTGTACCACATGAAAGATCCCTCATGAGGCAACTAAGACCCTGTGCTGTGCTTGGTCGCTTAGTCGTTTCTGATTCTTTTCCACCCCATGGATTGTAGCCAGCCAGGCTCCTCTGTCCATGAAGATTCTCCAGGCAAGGATACTGGAGACAGTTGCCAAGCCCTCTTCCAACAGAACTTCCCAACCCAAGGATCGAACCCAGGTCTCCCGCATTGCAGGCAGATTCTTTACCATCTGAGCCACCAGGGAAGCCCAACGCAGATCCAATGAGGTCAAATAAATAAAAAATACTTTTTTAAAACTTTAAAAATAATAAGATGAGGTCCTCAGGGTGCATCCTGATCCAGTATGACAGGTGTCCTTATAACAACAGGGGGATTTAGACACACACAGGGCTGACACCACAGGATGACTGGGTGTCATCCTAAGACTGGGGCTGTCAGCCACGGATGTCACGCCAAAAGCTGGAAAAGACAAGGCAGGATCTTCCGATGGGTTTCAGGAGGACCAAGGCTCTGCCACCACATTTTAAACTTGCTTCTCCAGAACCATGAGGGGAAAATTTCTGTTGTTTTAAGGCACCCAGTTTGAGATTTCATGTAACCACAGCCTTCCATCTCAGCCATATCTTTATACTCTGCTCTGAAATTTAAATGTGAGTGCAGGTCTTTAATTCCCCAGAACACTCCTAACCCAGTGCTACTTTGTGGAACAGACTTTTACTGAAGGTTTGAGCATAAAAGGAGATCCAACCACTCAATCCTAAAGGCAATCAGTCTGGACTATTCTTTGGAAGGACTGACACTGAAGCTCCAATACTTTGGCCACCTGATGCAAAGAACTGACTCATTGGAAAAGATCCTGATCCTGGGAAAGATTGAAGGCAGGAGGAGAAGGGGAGGACAGAGGATGAGATGGTTGGATGGCATCACTGACTCAATGGATGTGAGTTTGAGTAAGCTCTGGGAGTTGGTGATGGACAGGGAAGCCTGGCGTGCTGCAGTCCATGGGGTCACAAAGGGTCGGGCACAACTGAGCGACTGAACTGAACTGCGCATAAAAGAGGAAAATAACTGCACAGAACCAGGAATAATATCCATGTGCCTGATGCCAAAGCTTACAACCAGCACAGCATTTGGAAACCCTGGTGCAGGTCCCAGGCTGCCACCTTGCTTCAGGGCCAGTGTGTCCCCGGGAAGCTTCTCCCACTGCCCACTGCCAGTCCCAGCTGAAACTCCCATCTCTAGGATTTGCCTAGAAGCCTCTGATTATTTTATAACAGACCCCAGAGAGGCATCATGCATTCTTAACCACTACAATATTGTAAAGTAATTAGCCTCCAACTAATAAAAATTAAAAAAAAAAAAAATCCAAAAAAAAAAAAAAAAAGAATTGAACCCCCATGGTCTCTGCTTCCCGATCCTAAACTCTCCCCACAGCCACCATCCTATTAGTAAACCAAAAGCTTCTTCCCCACAGTCTCCTAAATCAACAGAGAGTGTCCTCATCACAGAGACTCTGGGAAATGGTTTACAAATCAGGTGGAAAGGACCCATTGCATAAGAATCACCTGTGGAGCTTGATAAAAGTGCAGGTTCCTGGGTTCTGCCCTGGTGAATTACAATTATATAGGACAAGTTGAAGAACCTACACTTTAAAAGGATCCTGGTGACCTGGTGAATTACAATTCTATAGGACAAGTTGAGGAACCTACACTTAAAAGGATCCTGGTGACCTAGCGTCACAGTTTGAAAGCCACCAGCACAAACTGCAACCAGCCTTGACAGCAGTAGCATTTCCTTCCTTCTACATGGAATCAGCATGCAAAAGGAGAGAAACTGACAAAATCTTCTGCTGCCCTTAGCAAAGTCAGCCTTTCCAATGACAGCCATCCTCACCTACCCTCCCCTTCTCTGCTCCCCCAGCATACATGACCTCTCTCCATGCATCCTCCCAGGGCCTCTGTTTGTGGGGCCTTCAGCCCCTTTGCTCTTGAACTTGACCCCTGCCACTTCTTGAGGAAGACCAACCCTCCTACTTCTGTTCTTCTCCACTCCAGGGGCCCTGCCAGACACTCTTTGACACTGACCTACACACACATGTGTGCAGATCATGGACCTCCCTGCTTGCCGCCCCCCAAGTCCAGAGATCCCCCTCACTCTGGTCTTCCTGTGCTCCAGTATCTATTGAGATTTGGTAAAATCACCAACATGTATTTCCTGAATTAATTTAACGAAATGATTCAAATCAAGTTATTTGATCTTAATAGAATTTCGTTCTCAAAACAGCTCTTGGTCCTCAGTTGACGTACCTGCCCCCAGAGTATGTGGAAACATACAAATTGTGGCCTGAGCTGTCGTCACCTGCTCTTACCTTTCTCTTTCTGTCCTGTCCATCTGTCCAGGTAAGAGGGAGTCAGGCATCCACCCAACAAATACCGAATTCCTACTTTGCTCTCATGATGGACATCCATAACCTAAGACTCTACTGCTCATGAAGTCATAGACTTTGAGAGAGAAGTAAACCAGCCAATGATGTGAGATAGAGATGAGCTGGTCCTATTGGGATCAAGAGGAGGGAATCATCCAATCAGTCAAGAAGGACATCACAGGGTAGAATGAACCTAGTCTGACATCAGGAGCTCCAGAAACTGACAACATGATTGAAATTACTCAAGGGACTATGTGGCATCAGCATTAAAACCCTGACAATCTATTTGCTTAAAGGAATCATGCAAAATTTCTGAGCCCCAGTTTCCTCATCTGTGGGATATGGGTATAATATAAGCTTTTGAAACAAAATGCTGTATGTGAAGTCCTTAGCACACAGGGTGTAATAAGCTCTGAAAAACTTCACATTATTATTAAAGAAAAGGGGCACTTTACAAAGACAGGTCCAAGAGCAGAAGGAAGATTGATAATCCAGTGCTAGGAGTCAGAGAGCCAGGGCAGCTGTCCACCCGGTCCGGCCCTTGGACGGCTCAGCTCCAGACACCTGCAAGCTCGGCTCCGTCAAGTTTTGCAATTCCCAGGAGAGATTCTGATTGGCCAGCTTGGGATGGGGGGTCATCACAGGGATGAGGCTCCAGGGGGACCAAGGCTCGGCTGAGACACTCTGCCAGGACGTCCCGGACAAGGGCACAGACAGATCATGGTTTTGGAAGCACCTAGGATGTGTGGTAGCACTGGGGCTTGGGGTTTGTGTGGAGGGGGCAGGGGAAAAGATGTTGGATGTTCTCCTAAAGGCAGTGTTGATAAGATGGGAACACAGAGTCCTGTTTCTGAGACACGGATGTGGGGTGGCTCCTTGAAGGCACCAGGAGGCATTGAGGCTGGAAACACCTCACTGTCCCCAGGGCCCAACCCCTGCCAGAGGGCTCAAGCCAAGAGACACTCGGGCTTCCTCCAGGAGTGGCCTTCTCTGGCCCAGGGATGGCCAGCTACACTGATAGATATGTGTCCAGGCTCAGATAGCCTCCATGCAGGACACGGGTCATTGCGAAATGGCTCTCTGCTCTCCTGTGCTCACATATACACTGCATTAGCTCCTGGGATACAGGATACAATTTTCAGTCTACTTGGCCCCCAAATTCAACAGAATTTGGATCTTTTCAAGTGTTTTAAAAACAATCTGTGCTAATGGCACAATGTTCTCGCTAATGCCCTTTAAGGGCCAAGTTTTCAAAAAACGGCAAATAAATTTGTTTGTGGTTTCCATGTGTGGTTTTATGGGTGGATATAAATACTGTAGCTGAAATGACAAGCTGATTTTTCCTTGTAAACATTGACACAGGAGATCAGATGAGGTGTGTGTTGGAAAGGTTATCATCCACGTCTAAGGAAAGGGGCGGCACTGTGCTCAGCCCAACAGGGCCAGAAAGAATGTTCCCTTTATATTAGTCCTTAAGAGAAACTGGCTGGCCTGTCTACACAGCTGACCACAGGACACCAAATGTGGCTTGTCGCCCCTTCTCTGTTATCCTGCGTTGTCTCGGGTATCACCCCAGACCACCAGCACTTGACCCTGCACCTACCAGGCTCTCTGTCGTTCAGTCTCTCAGTAATGTCCGACTCTTTGCGACCCCATGGACTGCAGCATGCCAGGCTTCCCCGTCCATCACTCTCTCCCAAAGTTTGCTCAAACTCATGGCCATTGAGTCAATGATGCCATCCAACCATTTTCATTCTCTGTCCTCCCCTTCTCCTCCTGCCTTCAATCTTTCCCAGCATCCGGGTCTTTTCCAATGAGTTGGCTCTTCTAATCAGGCAGCCAAAGTATTGGAGTTTCAGCTTCAGCATCAGTCCTTCCAATGAATATTCAGGACTGATTTCCTTTAGGATGGGCTGGTTGGATCTCCTGGCTGTCCAAGGAACTCTCAAGAGTCTTCTCCAACACCACAGTTCAAAAGCACCAATTCTTCAGTGCTCAGACTTCTTCATGGTCCAACTCTCATATCCTTACATGACTACTAGAAAAACCATAGCTTTGACTTTGTCGGCAAAGTGACGTTTCAACTTTTTAATACAGGCTCTCTAAGCTCATAATTACCTAAATTTGTTCCAGGACATCCTTGTTTGGGATCAGACTTCCAGCCTCAATGCACTTCTACCCACACTGAGGAAGGTTGTTCCCTCCCTCAACCTCTGAGATACCCAGGAATCCAGATGGGGCCCTGACTGCCAGCCTGAGCCCATCAGAATCCCACCTGCCCTCATGCAAACCCATAGCGTCTTAAGATCCACATAAGCGTGTGACTTCCGATCCCCTAGTCCGGTCACTCTTCCTGACTAGGAGAGTCAACGCAAAAGCAAATGACAAGACTGAAGGCTGGGGCAGGGTCTCTGTGGTCCTCTGTTCCCAAATATATGAGATGAGGCTACAGTCAGGGCACGCCTCCTGGGGTGCTCCAGGACTGTGGGCCCAGAATCTCGGAGCTGCCTGGCATCTTTTTCTGACAGCAGGTTCTTCCCTGGACTCCGACAGCTGTTCCAGCATCGCCCACCCTGGCTGCAGCCAGTTAAGAGGGAGAAGCAAGTGAGATGAGCATCGCCAGCATCACACACGGAGGGGATGATGGAAGTGCTTCAAATATAAAGAAGTCACAGCAGTGGCCCAAGGGGGCTTGCGTGTGCTGTGTCTTCCCTGGGGAGGAGGGGTGGGGGGCGGGGAGAGGGAGCACTGGCCTGAGGGGAGAGCTTGAGAGCTCGTTTATCCGCTGTTGTCATGCAGGTGAGCAGGGCAGGGCCTGGGGAAGGGGGCTCTGCGGGCACAGACACAGCGGGAGGAGGTGGCCGCTGGAATCCAGGCCACACCACCCACAGGAATGTGCCCAAGGAAACCAGGGGGCTCCTGGAAGACAGAGGGTCAGGTCTTCCCTTCCCTGCCCCCCTTTCTTCCAGCCTCACCCAAGTGTCTGTTCTCTACATCAGCAACTTGCAAGCCAGGTCTTCATCCTCAGCAGTCCTCCCTGTAAACGCCTCCTGCATCCGTCTGCCTTGCATCCCCGCACCCTGCCGGCTGCCTTCCCTCCACATCACACAGCAGAGACAGCCAAAGCTCGCTGAATACACTGCACGTTTTCTTTCTCAATCCAGTCTACATTCCTATCAAAGAACCTAAGCATGAGGGCAGACACTGTTGCTTCACTCTTATTCAGCGTTTATTTGGATCATGAGGCTTTCCTGCCAGACACACACACAAAAAAATTTCTTCCATGCAGAGAATATCAGATTCTTAGATAAACTTCCTTTTATTGTCACCCATAAAAGCACAGCTTATTTGCATGGCAGAGGTGAGATCTTATTGGACCCCTACACTTAAATCCGTTCATGAAGAATTACTCAGCAGAGGTCTGGATTTGTAGGTATGTTTCGTTTGGCAGTTCCCAGCTTCACAAAAGTTTGTTTCAGGGACTCGGAATTTTCTGGTACATTTTCTCGAGCCTTAAATACATATCTGATCTGATCATTATTTCTCTCTCTCTCCAGAGTTTCTTCATTTAGCTTCAGGATTTATCAATGACGTTTTCTCTAAGGAAAAGGGACTCGTCAGCCAACAGTGTGTCTGGTCTAGAAACGGAAAGTTGACGCCTGTTCCTTGCTTGAAGCCATCGGTGAGTGTCAGCTCCTTGCTGGGAAAGTGCTAGATTTCCTGGGATGGTTTTGAGGGAAACAGTGAACTTGGAGCCTCTCTGGCCTTTCAGGTCCTTGTCCAGGCACCACAGTTCTGAGTGGAGCAGTGCCAACGACCATTAATCAAATACAATCTAACTGTCCTAGTTAACACGCCCTTGACTGTGTCCATATGTCGAATTCGGACTTGGGGGGGTGAGCCGCCCCTGAGAATTCAGGTCCATGCATCCAGCGGGCTGTGTCATAGAAGATCCAGCAGATGACTCTTCTAAAGGTCGAGGGCGATGTGCTGGAGGGCACGTCTCTGCCAGCCACCCGTCCCTCTGGCCAGAAGGGTGCTGGGTCACCGGCCAAGCCAGGCTGAGCGGTGATGTCACATGTTCCTGTCTTGAGCTGCCTTCTGACTAAACGGAACTCTCGGGTAATGATGGAGCAGCTTCCCTGCTAAGCTCGACTCTGAATCCCATTAAGGACTCACATCCTTAAGAAAACACTTCACTAGGTTTTGCCAGAGACAGAAAGGTCTTACCCCACTAATTGGTCCTTAAATAAAAACCAACACTACCAAGTCTGCCCTACAGCGCGCCCAGCCTTCACCCTCTGTGACGTTACTATGACCAGTGCAAAGGCTTATTTTATAAACAAATATCCCTGAATACCAGCCTGTGATAGATTTCTGCCTATCGGAATTGTAAAGAAAAGAACTATATGACCCCTGTTTGTAGAAAACTATATTTTATAGCTGAACTTCCTTTGCTACTGAAATAGTGGATGCAGAGTCCAAAAATAAATTCATCCAAAGACAAAATTTTCATCCAGTCTGAAATTTTGGATCCCTATGTGAAATAAATTTTGACACCCAGAAAAGCTAGAAACAGACAGGACCAAGAACATTGATTCAACATTATAAGCCTCCCCGTGAGTCTGTGACCTTGGCCCACTGCTGCCTGCCTAAGGCTCAGCCTCCCTACACCCTCGTCATTCCCTTTCCAACAAGGCCTCTACCAGCCCAGGGCTGGCAGCCTACCACAGTGGTCCCTAGGGGCCTCATGATGCCAAGCGTTCAGTGGGGGAGACAAACCAGGAAAGCAAAGAGATAAACGAAAAAGTATCATATGCTTTTACATATTCAAATATCGATGTAAAAGTTACAGCTATCAGATTCTCCTCTGGTTATTCTGGAGAGAGAATCTAACCTTGAAACCTTCATCTTCTCTTTCCCACCTGAGTCTCCGCAAGAAAAACACTAAAGCCCTTGATCCTTCCTATAATCTCCAGCATCACCCATACCCTGGATGATGAGTACTTCCATACTGCTCAGAAAATGATATGGGTTGTTTTCACTCAGAGCATTTTTAATTGGAAATTAAAAAAAAAAAAATCCTAAAAGCTAAGGAAAGCCACAGAGAATGACTTTTGCCCATGGACTTGGGACCATTTCCATCTATGTGACCATGGGGCCCAATAACTCTATGCAAAGGATCCTTCTCCTGGGAAAAACCAAGTACTTGATTCTTCTTAATGAAGCATCTCAGAGAGTCAACTTGCCACTAGTGCTAGAGAAACTCACCTCTCTCTTGAAAACAAGCCTGTCCATGGCTTCCAAGGAGCCAACAGCTATTGGGAAAACAATCCCACTTTCCTCAGTTTCTTTGTTCCATGTTTGGTCCCTCTTAGCAATTGAGGTGTCAGTGGCCTTGTCTAAACAACAGTGCTCGAGAGACAACATGGATCACTGAATTCTGTAATTCTTACCAAATAATAGGACTGCCTGACTCTTACAGCCTGAAGCTCCTCCAAAAAGCAGCAGGTACTGTGGGTTATGGGAAATTCAGACACAGTAAGTCTGGTCTCCAGTTAAGCTCCAACATTTGCTCCCTACCTGTGAGTTTTGCCATGAACACCTACAAGACTTTCTTGAACTAACATCAGAAAAAAGATGTTGTTTTCATCATAGGTGACTGTAAGCAAAGTAGGAAGTCAACAGATACCTGGAGTAACAAACGAGATTGGCCTTAGAGTACAAAATGAGGCATGGCAAAAAGAGAGATTTACTAAGAGAATGCACTGGTCATAGAAAACACCCTCTTCCAACAACACAAGAGAAGACTCTACACATGGACATACCAGATGGTCAATACAGAAATCAGATTGATTATATTCTTTGCAACCAAAGATGGAGAAGCTATATACAGTCAGCAAAAACAAGACCAGGAGCTGACTGTGGCTCAGATCATGAACTCCTTACTGCCAAATTCAGACTTCAATTGAAGAAAGTGGGGGAAACAATTAGACAATTCAGGTATGACCTAAATCAAATCCCTTATGATTATACAGTGGAAATGACAAATAGACTGAAGGGATTAGATCTGATAGAGTGCCTGAAGAACTATGGATGGAGATTTGTGACATTGTACAGGAAGCTCAAACTACCACACAATTGCACTCATCTCACACACTAGTAAAGTAATGCTTAAAATTCTCCAAGCCAGGCTTCAGCAATATGTGAACCGTGAACTTCCAGATACTCAAGCTGGTTTTAGAAAAGGCAGAGGAACCAGAGATAAAATTGCCAACATCCACTGGATCATCGAAAAAGCAAGAGAGTTCCAGAAAAACATCTATTTCTGCTCTATTGACTAGGCCAAAGCCTTCGACTGTGTGGATCACAATAAATTGTGGAAAATTCTGAAAGAGATGGGAATACCAGACCACCTGAGCTGCCTCTTGAGAAACCTGTATGTAGGTCAGGAAGCAACAGTTAGAACTGGACATGGAATAACAGACTGGTTCCAAATAGGAAAAGGAGTACATCAAGGCTGTATATTGTCACCCTGCTTATTTAACTTATATGCAGAATATATCATGAGAAACGCTGGGCTGGAAGAAGCACAAGCTGGAATTAAGATTGCCGGGAGAAATATCAATAACCTCAGATATGCAGATGACACCACCCTTATGGCAGAAAGCAAAGAACTAAAGAGCCTCTTGATGAAAGTCAAAGAAGAGAGTGAAAAAGTTGGCTTAAAATTCAACATTTAGAAAACTAAGATCATGGCATCTGGTCCCATCACTTCATGGCAAATAGATGGAGAAACAGTGGAAAGAGTGGCAGACTTTATTTTTGGGGCTCTAAAATCACTGCCTGTGGTGACTGCAGCCGTGAAATAAAAAGATGCTTACTCCTTGGAAGGAAAGTTATGACCAACCTAGACAGCATGTTAAAAAGCAGAAACATTACTTTGCCAGCAAAGGTCCATCTAGTCAAGGCTATGGTTTTTCCAGTAGTCATGTATGGATGTGAGAGTTGGACTATAAAGAAAGCTGAGGGCTAGAGAATTGATGCTTTTGAACTGTGGTGTTGGAGAAGACTCTTGAGAGTCCCTTGGACTGCAAGGAGATCCAACCAGTCCATCCTAAGGGAAATCAGTCTTGAATATTCATTGGGAGGACTGATGTTGAAGCTGAAACTCCAACACCCTGGCCACCTGATGCGAAGAATTGGCTCATTTGAAAAGACCCTGATCCTGGGAAAGATTGAAAGCAGGAGGAGAAGGGGACAAGAGAGAGTGAGATGGTTGGATGGCATCACTGACTCGATGGACATGAGTCTGAGCAACCTCCAGGAGCTGGTGATAGACAGGAAGGCCTGGTATGCTGCAATCCATGGGGTCACAAAGAGTAAGCCAGGACTGAGAGACTGAACTGAACTGAATCTCGTTCTCCTGAACTGAACTGAATCTCTTTCTCCTGAACTGAACTGGGACTTTTGCCAGCAAACTAAAAATGATGAACACAGAGGAGGATTAAATATGATACCATGTGTGTCCAGATTATAGGTGGCACTCACCAAACATCAAATATATCACTGCTAATAGAATTCCTGAGGCTGGTTAAATCTCTTGTTTATCTTTATTTTGATCGCTTAAAGATGCCTAGTTGTTGAAATGATTTGGTATAGCTGGAGGAACATGCTCTCTTGGCATGTAACAGAAGAATCTCAGCGTCTAGTTAATCTGCCAGAAGTCAGGCCATGTCTAATGCGTACGGATGGTGGAGGTACCAGTGGCTTCAAATTCCTCCAGTGTTGTCATTTGCGTTTTCTCTGTTGGCTCTGGGGCTTCTCTTTGCACTGACTCTCAGAGAGAGTCTATGTACAAATCTTTCACTTCAGTCCATTCTTGTGATGGATGCTGTTGGGACAGGGGTAGAATATGGTGGAGGGGCATATTCTATAAACTTTTTTTTCAGCGCTTAAGTTCTGCTCTCTTAGCAAATGTCAATTACCGATAATGTTATTATCTAGAGTTACCATGTCTTCAATTAGATCCTCAGATCTTAATCACCGTAGAGATGAAAGTAGGTACTCTTTGACCAATCTCTCTCTATTTCCTACACATCAACCCTGGCAACCACATTTCTACTCTCTGTTTCTATGAATTTCCATTTTTTTTTTTTTTTAGATTCCACATATAAGTGATAACACGCAGTACTTGTCTATCTCTGCCTGGCTTACTTCACTTAGCATGACACCATTCAGGTTCATCCATGCTGGCAGACATGGCAGAACTTCCTTCTTCCTCATGGCTGAGTAATATTCCATTGTTAGATACACCACATCTTCTCCAACCATTCATCTGTTGATGGACACTTGAGCTGTTTCCATATCTTGGCTTTGTGAATAATGTTGCAAAGAATGTGGAGTGTAGTTATCTCTTTGAGGTCCTATTTTCATTTCTTTTGAATGTACATCCAGAAGTGAGATTGCTTGATGATATGGTAATTTTATTTTTAATTTCTTGAGGAGCCTCCATACTATTTTTTAACAAGCAGCTGCCAGTACACTCTCGTGAAAACTCGTTGGCATCACAGGAGCTGGGAAAACAACAACTGTGGCCTGAGAAAGGCAAGAGGCACCTGCTCCCCAAGCCCCATGCAGGTGCAGCTGGAGCACACATCTGCTGGACATGGCCACCTCCTCCCAAAGACTGGAGTGGTTTACAGGCTGGTTCCCTTTGTAAGTCATGGGCACAGGGACAGTGGTTTTCTATGGCAAATCACCCTGAAATTTTTCAGTGAAGAAGCCTAGTTTGGTTCATATTTCAACCTCAAACCCAAATCAGTTCCTTTGATTACCTGCAGCTTCTCCCTTGCAGACAAACACACATAGTGGACCAACAGATATGACTCTTGTTTATTTCTAACAATGGGGGCATTTTCTAAAAGTAAGAGTAACAAAAAAAAAAAGTTAGAGTAACAGGGGAAGAAAAGTTTAAAGGCAAAGCTGAAGTTAGTGTTGAATGGGTAAACAGCCAACAGGTGGCTGGGTGTAGTGAGGGCAGAAAAACATGGAGGTGGGGCCAAGATAACTAAATCATTGTCTGGCCATGATGCTTTCAGCTGAGGGTGCCTTGTCTACTGTAAGTTTGTTTTGAGGTGTACAGGTTTTCTCCAACCTCCCTTTCTTCCCCAAAGATAAAACATACCCAACACAAAGATATGTTTTCACTTTCCCCTGAGAATTGGTTATTCATCTTTCACAGTGTTCTCAGAAAAGAAGGCTGAGTATGCTATGTGATTTTATACATGCTCCATGCATAGCATGCAGAGAGTAATTTTTCTTGACCTTGGTAATTTCTAAGACAGGGCTCTCCTTCCAGACCCATTTTTCTATGTCTTTTCTCCTTCCTGCTCCTCCTTTTCCCAGCTGATATTACATGATGTGCCCGGGTTCAATCCCTGGGTCAGGAAGATCCCCTGGAGAAGGAAATGGTAACCCACTCCAGTATTCTTGCCTGGGAAATCCCATAGACAGAGGAGCCTGGTGGGCTACAGTCCAGGGGGTCATAAAGGGTCAGATACAACCAAGTGACTAATGCTTTTCACTCTGCTTTTAAGATCTGAAAATATGTACAAAGCTTGAGCTAAGAGAAGCCAGTGACACTTATGAATGCTTGCAGAAATCTATCCACTAATGTCACCAAAGAGAACATGCATTTGGAGGAGAAAAGAGAAATGGGCAATATGTGAACATAAACTCATTTGCAGCTAAAAAAAATTAGATTTACTCATTGATTTATTATAAACTTAGAAAATTTTCTCCCAATTCATCTTTGTCATAAAGAGAGTTATTTTAGGGGTCATTGTAAAGAAGAATATTGCTTTTTTTCCCTATATTCAAAGATGTTACAAATATATCTTCTGCTCAGGGAGAAATAAAGCAATAATGCTCCCTCTTTTCTATGGGGAAAAGGCAGCTTCTTATTTTTATGTTAAAGGGTTGTCAAGACACTTATATTTTTCATAGCATTAAAAGTTATTTTTTTTATTCTGCTTAACTGTTCATTGAGATTTGAAAACCAAATCTGCCTCCTTGCCAAATATCTTTGTAATATGTACATTTCACACTGGCTTATTATAATAGGTTTTCTCATGGGATCTAGCATTCTGGCATCTGCTTTGTTATGATATTATAACAATAATTAACATTTAGCACTTACTGTATAGCCAGCCTTTGATCCATATTTTTAACAAAATGTAATAACAATGCTCTTTCATGCAGTATCTTTCATCCCAGGCCCCAAAGTAGTTGGCAGCATCATATTATAACCCAAAATGGTTGTATTCACTCTTGAAACCCTCCCAACGCCCCCGTGGGGTCTGTACTCAGCAGGCATCTTCCTTAAGGGAAGGGAAGGGAAGAAGGTCAAGTGAACTGCCTGCTGCAGTTCAAGGGCAGCAGAGGCAGAAATAGAATCTGGTTCATTTGCCTTCTTGGTCGGAGAGTCCAAAGCCTCAAGGCACCTATTTTTAAATAAAGGAGGCCAATGAGGAGAAAGAAGCAACAGTTTCCAAGCTTATTATGACAAGGATTTGAATTTATCCTGAAAGTCATGCTATGTCTTCTGAAATGAATCTCTAGAAACAAAACTGATTAGATTAAGAGATGTCTGTCCAGCAAACACTCAAGAGCACCACTCTGTACCCCAAGCTATGTTTCTTCTAAGTCTCTCTCCTTTAGCTATGGGCTTTTGCTGTTCGGTTCAGTCACTAAGTCATGTAGACTCTTTGCAACCCCATGGACTGAGGCATACCAGGTCTCCCTGTCCCCCACTATCTTGCCTAAGCTCATGTCCATTGAATCGGTGATGCCATGCAACCGTCTCATCCTCTGTCACCCTCTTCTCCTCCTGCCTTCAATCTTTCCCAGCATCAGGATCTTTTCCAATGAGTTGGCTATTCGTGATGGGCTAGGAGGAGGCATATGAATGAGCCCAAGAATTTTAATTTTCTGTCTTTTTAATCAAGGCCGTCTATAGACACCAAGGGGCATTGCTCACTTACCACTCAGTGGAGAAGATGGCCTATATGGGTCGATTTCAACCAAGGCTGCCCTGGGAATAGCCTTCTTATCTCTTCTTCTTTTCTCCTATAATCCCAACTCTTAACTCCAGGCATGTTCACAGAAAAAGAAGCATACCACCATGTTAAATTTGGGGAGATAATCAGTCATGACGACAAACCAAAAGAAGCCAGTTGTCGCTCTTAAATTCAGAAAAATAAACAAGACTATCATAAGAAAATTCATTATCCATTAATTAATGCCTCATAGATATGATAATTTTTCATCCTACCTTAGCTTTATGCCGATTTATAAAATCTCAGGTGAACATTAAGACGTGTCTTCCTAGTGATTCAGACGGTACAATGGTAGTGGTCTCCGCCTACAATGCAAGAGACCTGGGTTCCATTCCTGGATCAAGAAGATCCCCTGGAGAAGGGAATGGCCACTCATTCTAGTATTCTTGTCTGGAGAATTCCTTGGACAGAGGAGACTGGCAGGCTATAGTCCATGGGGTCACAAAGAGTTGGACATGACTGAGCCACTAACACTCTAACTCTGAATGTCAAGATGTAGATCCAAATCAGAAACTGGCAGGATACAAGACAGGTAAAGAGTCTGCCAAAGATGAGACCCTGAGTTCCCTCCGGAATGACTCGCAGTAGGAGCTACAGAATGGCGGGGAATGACAGTGGTCCTGATGTGAACAGAAGAGCACCCAGAACCATCATAGCTAATCCACGTGGACATGACATTTGATGTGTTCAATCAGGTGAGAGTCCAACAGTCCCACGAAGTGGGAGCTCTTGTCCTTATCTCTACCTATGGCTGAAGAAACTGAGCTTGACAGAGTTTAAGTCGCTCCAAACCACAGAGCCAATAAGGAGTGGAAACTGACTAAGCACACTTGGAGTCATGAATTTCTGCAGCTTCTGTTGAAATTGCCTCTAGCTGCCAGAAAGGGGTCTAAGTCTGATCAATAATAATGACAAGCAGTCATCCTAATAGCATGCTGTTAGCTCGCACTTCAGAGAAGGCAATGGCACCCCACTCCAGTACTCTTCCCTGGAAAATCCCATGGATGGAGGAGCCTGGTGGGCTGCAGTCCATGGGTTCTCGAAGAGTCGGACACGACTGAGCGACTTCACTTTCACTTTTCACTTTCATGCATTGGAGAAGGAAATGTCAACCCACTCCATTGTTCTTGCCTGGAGAATCCCAGGGATGGGGGAGCCTGGTGGGCTGCCGTCTATGGGGTCACACAGGGTCGGACACGACTGAAGCGACTTAGCAGCAGCAGCTCTCACTTATGCTAACCACGTGCCAGGGATTGTTCTCAAGTCTTTATCGAGACTTTTAGTTCATCGACTAACCTTACAACAACCCTTGTTGCTGTTCTGTTACTCGGTCATGTCCGACTCTTTGTGACCCCAAGGACTGTAGCCTGCCAGGCTTCCCTGTCCATGGGATTTCCCAGGTAAAAATACTAGAATGAGTATCCATGCCCTCCTCCAGGGCATCTTCCCCACCCAGAGATCAAACCTGTATCTACTGCATTGGCAGGCAGATTATTTACTGCTGAGCCACCTAGGAAGCCCTTACAACAACCCTATGAACTCTAATTATTATCTTATGCCCATTTAATGGTTGAATTGTTGAATCCTGAACTGAGTCCAGGCTAATGAAGCTAGTGAAATGTTTTCACTAATGGATCTATTTGCACAAAACTTTCTGCCTTGCCCCTCTTCCCTTTTATCAAGAGAGAGGAAGCGAAGACAATGCCAGTTTGTCTGATCTGATTCTGCAGCGCTGGCAACACCAAAGAAGAAAGTTCTGTGTCCATTCTTGCCAATTTTTGTTTGCCCCTTCCAAGTGCACAAAACACTACAAAATGCACCATCCTCTGATCCTGTGTGGTGCCCCTGCCTCCATCTCCACTAAAATAAGAACAAACATTTTTAGAAAACAAGTGATTCAATCAAGTGCATTCCAGGCCAGTCCATAAAGAAAACATTCAATTCAATTTTAAAACGAATTTAGTCCAGATCTCCATTTTTACCAATCCCATATGCATCTTGCTGGACCTTCATTTGAGTTGATTCTCATTCCACATGTAAATAAAAATAATAGCACCCATCAGAGCAGATCTCTGAAAAGGAGACTTCTTCATAACAAAGCACATAGTGGAAAAATATGTCTGGCTTTGCTCCAGTGCCCCAGAGTTGATGTGGGCAGGAGAAGCATGCATCAGTATAAACTCCTCAGCAAAGTGATTATCCCCACTCAGCCCAACAGCCATTCTACACTGAAAAGGAGAGACCACAGAGCTGAGAAACCCAAGTGGAATTTAATTTCTTATAACTGGGGGCAGTAAGCTCAGAAAAGTTATAAATACTTTCATTTACAAAGAATTATCACATGGAACCTCAGCATGTTGGCGCCAACTTGGGTTGTTGAGTTGATCCTGTTTCATCTTGAAAAGAATTTGTTGCCATTTAGAGAAATTTGAAGTTGATTCAGAGTAGACTGATGTAAGTCTTTATAACTTGTCCCCATGGGATGGCAAGCCCATGGTTCCCAACAATGTTCCCTGGAATACATTTCATGGAAAGGGTTTTCATACTCATTGCTTTTCTAGAAAGTGAACTTGTGAAAAGTGCTTGATTTGAAAAGGTTTGTTATAAAAGCAATGGAGAAAATCATGGAATGACGAAATAAGAAACATGGATTCTGAAACCAAGGCAATGTTGAGAGGCCTGGGAGCACATGGATGATTCAATTCTGTAACTCATATGCTGAAATGTAGGTGGTGTCCCAGAACGAGAAGTCCTGATCAAATGAAGCATCTGAGCATCATGTGTTCACAGCTAAGAAAACTATGTGCTGGCTTCAGAAAGGTGTGAAGATTCTGTCCCCAAAACACACACTAGCTAGGGTCCCTACATATTGAGCCAGTAGCACCTTCCCTGGAACCTTCTGAGGCTGCCTCTCACTGGGTGGTAGGAGTGAAATGATCATATTGTTTCTCGGGTTGCTGAAAAATTCTGGGGGAGAAGATACTCCTTCTAAATCAAGTGTTGCTTGTGATCCAACCCTATTCTTTCATAGTCATGTTTCTCTAAACTTCCTGTGGGCATCAGGTCCAAATGGAGACAGCAAATTCTAGCAAGAACAAGAAATAATGAAAAAAGAGAGAGAGAGAGAGAGAAAGGGGTATGCTGAGGGATTCAGACAGAGTAGAATCTATCAATATTTGGAAACCAACAAGTCCTTCTCCTAGTTCATAATTCTAAATAAATAAAAAAGCTTTCAGATTTTGACTTCAAGTTGGCAATGTCATTTGTTCAGATGAAATGTTTAATCAAAATAATTAAGAGCTAAATGTTAGAATAAGAGTAAACCGGTTTTACGATCTGGGAAGTTATGCTTAATTGAAAATGTCCTCATCTGTAAAAAAAATGGAATTTTTTAGAGCATCTTTTATACCTTCCCAAGCTCCATCTCTCTACAGATCTTCCAAACTCAGGTTGTCTGGAGGGTGTGGTCAGCTCCATTTAGACGTGTACCTGCTATGACAAATCTAGTATATCTGATTGTTTAGCATCTGAGTCATGTCTACATGTCACAAAAGACTTTTGTGACACCTAGGACTATATATAACCCACCAGGCTTCTCTGTCCTTGGGATTACCCAGGCAAAAATACTGGAGTAGGTTGCCATTTCCTTCTCCATGGAGAAGATAGCCACCTAGGGAGAAGATCTCCACCCAGGAATTGAGCTCCTGCATTGCAGGCAGATTCTTTACTGCTGAGCCACTGGATGAAGCATATTAAAAAGCAGAAACATCACTTTGCTGACAAAATTGCATATAGTCAAAGCTATGGTTTTCCCAGCAGTCATGTATGGATGTGAGAGTTGGACCACAAAGAAGGCTGATCGCTGAAGAATTGACGCTTTCAAATTATGGTGCTGGAGAAGACTCTTGAGAGTCCCTTGGACAGCAAGGAGATCAAACCAGTCCATTCTAAAGGAAATCAACCCTGAATATTCATTGGAAGGATTGATTCTGGAGCTGAAGCTCCAATACTTTGGCCACCTGATGCAAAGAGACAACTCATTGGAAAAGACCTTGATGCTGAGAAAGAATGAAAGCAAAAGGAGAAGGAGGTGACAGAGGATGAGATGGTTGGATGGCATCACCAACTCAATGGTCATGAGTCTGAGCAAACTAGGAGAGATAGTGAAGTACAGGGAAGCTTGGCTTGCTGCAGTCCATGGGGTTGCAAAAAGTGGGACATGACTTAGTGACTCAACAACAACAAGAAATCAGGTATCCCACTCTTCCTCCCCACGCAGCTGGTAGAGTTGGAGAAATGGGTGTTGGATAGAACCAGAAAATAAGTCACCTCTCCTAGTCCATCAGCACAGGATCCATTAATATTAAAATTAATATAAAAATGTGATTGGCTGTTTCTCTTAGCATGGTGGAGAGAGAACCAGGAGAGGTTATTTTGCAGAATGATAAACTTCCCTATCTAGTTCTTAACCCTGGGGAGACCCGGAAAAGTATGAATTTTGATTTGAACAATAATGAACGGGTAAGTGATGCAGCTTTTGGCTGTATAATGACTGTATTAATTTGCCAAGTCTACTGTTAAACCCAGAGGCCCTGAAGAGATAGGGCTTTATCTAAGCAACAATTATCACGCTGAGTATGCTGTTTAGAAATAGCCCACAGTTCTGCTCTGTTATCATGAGCATCACTTTTATTCCTTGGGCAACTTTATAATTTCTCATAGAAGAATTTAATAAATGTGGTGTCATCTGAAGGAGAATAGGGTTGTGATTCATACATAAGTGCCAATTCCATTTTAGTTTTATATCTCAAATGTCGAGAGGGAGAAACTGTTCCTGTATCCTGACCTACTCTTATTTACCCGATTTAGTAAAAATGACCTTTCTGTGATAAAGAGATTGAATTTTTACCTCGGCTTGGCATTGCGTCGACAGGGTTGACTCTTATCTGTTAATTTGCCAGTGAGATGATTCTTTTTTTTTTTTTTTCCCAATGGCACTTTTCCTCCCCACAGTGAGGAAAAGCCCTTTCAAGTTTAATTTGATTGTGGAAAGGCAGTAAAGGACAAAATGAAACTTTATGCAGACTAAGGATTTTATCATTCCATTTGTCAGGCTTAAAGCAGTCCATGCAGACAGTGCTCTCAGGACTGTTTGAATTTTCTATAGCTGCTGGAGAAAAAGACTACCTGACCAGCACAGGGGTCAGCCTTAACGGTAGCTGAATTATAGCCGTAAACAGTATAATTATTCTCTACTGGATTGGGAGAAATTCCGGGACATTCTGGAGGGCGCTTGTATTATATTCAGGACTTGCCTCTCTAAAAGGATTTCAGGGCATTGAGGGCAGAGGAATGCTTCTCGGCGAGTGTTTGAAGGCCAGGTATAAACGCTGCTCTCAGCTCCGAGCGGCCCGCTCTGAGGCTTCCCTCCAGGGATGCAGGGCTTCCCAGGTCTGGTCTGCGCCTCCCTGTGCAGCCAGGAAAGAGCCAGATGCTGAGCGCTACTGCAAGGAGTCCTGAGAGAGGAAGGCGAAGACTAAACTGCCCTCAAGCAGCCAGGCAGAGCTAGCAGGGGGAGACAGACGTTTCTAGACTTTTCAGTCCTGCCACAGTCTCTTCCTCCAGAATCTAATGAGGCATCAGAAACAGGAAGGAGTTATGTCTCCCTTCCCTGCCATGGGACGCCCTCTCCAAGAAAACTGGGGTAGGAGGCACCCCACCCAGGGCAAATTGCCTGGAAGACAAATCCAACCCGGCTGCCGATGCTAATTATGCGACTGACATTAGGCTCCATGCAATCATTTCTTATCCTCTGTTTTAGATCGAAGATAGGAGTTGTTATAGTGTCTGCTGTCCAGGTTTATTCAGAGGTATGAGTGGTTTAGTTCCCTGGAGGGAAAAGCGGCAACCCACTCCAGTATTCTTGCCTAGAAAATTCCATGGACAGAGGATCCTGGCAGGCTAAGTCCATGAGGTCACAAAGGGTCGGACACAACTGAACGGCTGAGCATGCACACGCACACACAACACGCCCAAAGGACTGTTGAAAGGATCCAAATGTGATAACAATAAAAATAGTTTCATATATTTGAAAGCAGTTCCCAAATGTCTTTTACCTGACATGCCAGGCATGCAAACATTTGTTCATGGTTTGAAATGGGGACACTAACTCTCCAGTCTCCCTCAGATCAATGAGTCACTTTTAAATAAGACACCTTCCCTAGAAAGCCAGGTGCCCAGAGACTCAACAAACTCTAACAGATTTCCCTCCTCCTCCTCCTTCTATTCCTCCTCCATAGTCTGCTCATCTCTGCCTCAGAATCAACCCACTGGTTCTCTTCCTACCTTGACTGACTTCAAACTTTCAACTGCACGCAGGAATCTGAAGGAATCCCCCCTCAAAGGTTCATCCCAGGCCACCTTGAGATCCCCTTGAATGGATAAATCAAAGTCATTGCAAAGAGCATTTAAAAAAACAAATCACAAAAGTGTCTTCAAAGGAAAGGATCCTTTTAGCTTCCTGCAAAGTTGCTCTGGATGCGGGTTAACAGCACTTTTACACCAATGATTGTATTGACCCTACAGCAATCCTGGGAGGCAGGTACGTTTTATTGATGGAGAAAAAGCTAAAGATGAAGAGGTTAAATGACCTGCCAGCACTCAAAAAAGGTCTTTGGTAAGCTGGGACCAAGATAACCAAGCCAAGTCATCTGTGCACAAACAAAGCCCTCCAGGGAAGAGAAGAGTGGACCCAGGAGATCTGAGCAGTAGCTCCCTCCCCAAAGGTGAAAACAACACATCATATCTGTTTGAAAAGCTCTAGCATACCGAGATAGGGGAGCTCTTGGGGACTCTTGAGTCAAATGGGTCATAGAGTCTATAAGAAAAAACTATGAGTAACATATGGACACACTTCTTGAGGTCTTCCAATTCCATGTTTTGAGAACCTCACATGTGGTAGAAAACTCCACAGACTGGAAATTCACATCAGAGTCCTCGACCTTTTTGGATTCTAGTCTATAAAGTGCATGATTTACAGAACAATCTTCTCTAAGCATCCATTCCTTCCTTATCTTCATAGAGACCTGCCCAGTTCTTGGCTGCCTGGTGAATTATCCAAAGGCTTGAAATGAATGTAGGAACTTCTGTTACTCCATCTCCTGCCAAGCTCTGGAGTCCAGCAAGGCTATGTATCTCACTCGCTCACCCAAATTCTCTTCATCTCTTGGCGTCTCTGTGTAACCCCTTTCTCCTCCAAAGAGCCTTCCCTCATTATTTGTGTCCAAATTCCACTCCACCAACTCTAAACCCACTCATTCAATGGTTAAATATTGATATCCCTCTGACAGGCATGGTGATGGGAAGAGTGTGTAGGGCCTTCCTAAAGGTTTCTTGTGTGATATTTGACACTAATCCCAGGCTTCCCAGGTGGTGCTAGTGGTGAAGAATCTGCCTGCCAATGCAGGAGACACACCTGGGCCAGGAAGATCCCCTGGAGGAGGAAATGGCAACCTGTGATAACCCAGGAAACCAGCCCCTAGAGGGTGGGGGGCCAGATCACACAGCCCCATGCCAAGGTCTCAGGCTCCCATGGCAATCTCTCCTTGAAGAGCCTGGAAGAAACTGAGAATATGGTCTTCTCCCAGAATGTGAAGCTGGAGCTTTATTTCAGATTCATTTTACAAATAGCTGTAGGGTTCAGCAGAGGCTGCTCTAAAAAATTGTCACATGCCCCATTGCAGGAGGGTGGGGTCAGGAAGAGCATCTAAGGGCAGTAGGGAAGCAATGGGACAGATATTTCAGGTCCGTCTACTTTTCCTGTGACTTGGAGAAAGGAGTTAAAGCCCATTGATTGAGTGGAATCAGCAGGTGGTTGTCCCTTCGTGTCTGGCGCAGGACCAATAAGACAGTCTTTGAGGACATTTCAGTTTAGCATTGGGGGCCAGTGAGGGAGGGAGATGAATGGGAGGAAGAAGATGAACTGCCTACCACTATCCTATGAATTTCCTATCTTGTTATTTGGCCAAACTAAGCTTTTGGCTGGGCTTCCCAGGTGGCACTAGTGGTAAAGAACCTACCCATAGGTGGGCTTTCTTATGCAGGTGGCATAAGAGAATTGGGTTAGATCCCTGAGTTGGGAAGATTCCCCTGGAGGAGGAAATGGCAACCATCTTAAGTATTCTTGCCTGGAGAATCCCATGGACAGAGAAGCCTGGCGGGCTACAGTCCATAGAGTCACAAAGAATCAGACGTAACTGAAGCAACATGGCATCCATGAACAAGCCATTGGGCATCCTTTCTCCCAACATGCGGGCAAGCACACACTCTCAGGTGTGTTCCGTATTCTCTAGTATTGGTGCCTTTGTGTGTACCTTGGCTGCCTTCTGTTTGGAATGTCCTTGAGCTTCCCTTTCCCATCTAAGTCCCACCCACCCTGCGAGACCAACTCCAGAGCCAATAAGGCCTGCTCCCCCCAGCTAGAAGTGATCCATCCCAACTTTATGAAAACCCCATAGGACTGTTTCCATCTCCTCATGGCATTTGTGTTCAACCATGTCTTTCTGTGAAAGATTCCTCCACCTCCCTGAGCACCAATCACTCACACACACACACACACACACACATACACACACACACAGAGGTTTGTAAATTGTGGGGTGTGGGGACTGTATTTCCTACTTATTTTTAAATAATGCCCTTCAGCACAGAGTTCTTACATATAGTAAATGTCCACTTGATGGTAATTGAATTTCATTTATTGGTAGGATACATGGAAGTCAATTCAGCCCCAGAATGAGGAGGCTTGCAGACGGAGCTCCACATTTAGTCTGCGTGGTGCCGGCCAAACATGCCTCACCCACGGTTCCTTCTCAGGGCAGCCTGGATCCAACCTCTAATCAACATCAGATCCTGCTGGTGGCTGCAACTCCAGACTTTTCTGAAGGGCCAGCCCAGCTCCACCACCCTCCAGGGGGTCCATTGAACCTTCCCTGGGCTCCCACCCAGGTCCACTTCTCCCTCTGCCCCATCTTTATCATCCTCTCTTTTCCACGTGTCTTAATCCCGTGAGGTCTTTCTGATCAGTGTCCTACAAGAGTAACATGGCATCAAGAGCAAGTCATTCAAACAAGAAGACAAGCGGGAGCCTGTTGATTCATCAAGCAGCCACCTTCGCCCCACGTGGACCACACCATCTCCCTGGGCTTCCCTTTCTCCCTCTGGGCACAGCGCTGCTCAGCGAGGTGAGCTCTGTGTCTATTCATGGCTCAAGTGGGTGGTTATGTAGATAGAAGGAGGCAGAGTGGGCCAAAGGCTTCCTGCCCACAAGTGCCTCTCGTGGACCTGAGCCCAGGGCTGGTTCCTGTCACTGTAATCAGCTCCTGCAGAGCATAGAGGGGTGGACAGGATACACCCACTCAGCAAAATGGCAGCCACACTGGAAAGGGGCCCTGGAGGAGAAGACGTTTGCGCAAAAGGGCATTTGGGAAGCGCCTGGCTGGAGGGAAGCCCAGAACTTGAACTGATGCTCCTTCTGCTGTTCAGAGTTTGGGCCGAACTTTTAATTACAGCAGCACAACAAGCCATGAGCCCCCATGAGGCGGCATGACTGGTTTTATTTTTAACATCCTGAGCGGTGGGCTTCTACTTTTTCCCCTTCTGTTTGCCATGAAGTGATGTGACCAGATGCCATGATCTTATTTCATATTGAGTTTCAGGCCAGCATTTTCATGCTCCTCTTTCATCCCTTTCGGTGGAAACAGTGATAGACTTTATTTTCTTGGGCTCCAAAATCACTGCGGACAGTGATTGCAGCCATGAAATTAAAAGATGCTTGCTCTTTAGAAGGAAAGCTATGACAAACCTAGACAGCATGTTAAAAAGTGGAGACATCACTTTGCCGACAAAGGTCCATACAGTCAAAGATGTTGTTTTTCCAGTAATCATGTATGGATGTGTGAGCTGGACCATAAGGCTGAGTGCCGAAGAATTGATGCTTTTGAACTGTGGTGTCAGAGAAGACTCTTCAGAGTCCCTTGGACTGCAAGAAGATCCAACCAGTCAATTCTAAAGGAAATTAGTCCTGAATATTCATTGGAAGGACTGATGCTGAAGCTGAAGCTCCAATACTTTGGCCACTTGACGCAAAGAAATGACTCACTGGAAAAGACCCTGATGCTGGGAAAGATAGAAGGCAAAAGAAGGAAGTGACAGAGGATGAGACAGCTAGCAGCATCTAGTCAATGGACATGAATCTGAGCCAAATCTGGGAGACAGCGAAGGACAGAGGAGCCTGGAGTGTTGTAGTCCATAGGGTTTCAAAGAGTCAGACTTAAAAACGAGAGACTGAAAAACAAGAAAGGTGAGCATGGATGGTTCAGGAGGTACCACTAAGTGAGACCCAAGCCTTCCTGGTCTTCAGATTTCCAGCCTGCTGCCCATCACTTTGGCCAGTTTTGTTGCTTCCAGCCACAACTGAGGACCAGGTTGGCCTTGATGAGTACCTGTGCCCATTCATGGGCTGGAATATATTCATGAAGCTCAAGTATCAGGGTGCCAGGCAGGGACACCTGCTTCCCTAAAAAGGAGGGGGTTCCCATAACAGGATATTTTAATTGTCCCTCCAGATCTAAGATTTTATAGCCAGACAGACCTGGGTCTAACCCCCTCCCTGCCCCTGACACACACACACACACACACTCTTCTTCTCTAGAAGGATTAATCACAAACGTTGAGGAGATGGCTGGATGTTTAAGAAGTTCAGGCTGGTCTAAGGTACAGCCACCTACCCCAGGTATGTGCTCCTGTCCTACAGTGTGAAGTGCAAGGTTATGTCAAACTCCCAGATAGGGCTTTATTTTCTAAGCAACTGTTCAAATACATAAGTCAAAGCCAGCTGTTAAAACTATTCTTCCCATCCAGTTTAGGAAAGTCAGGAGAATGACATCATCCAGTTTGCTACAACGATCATTCTCCCCTACAAATTTTGAGTTTGGCCTTTGCTTAGTTGGCTTTGGTTGTTGGCATGCAACAGCCTTGGGGCGGGGGGGGAGATTATTTGATGAGTTCAACCTAATTGCCAACTAAAGCACAAATGTTCCCTGTGGACCTGTTACAACCCTGGAGTTTCCCTCTGGATTGCTCGAGAATCAGCAAAGGAACACAGCACAGTATTTACCAGCTAAGTATGTGTGGTCTAAAATGTACAGAAAACTTTGTGCAAAGTCACACCTGTGTCCTGTGACCACCAGATCCTGGAACTGGCTATAATTAATGAGTAATTAAATGAGAAAACCACTGAATTTGTAAGGTGGCTAGCCAAGAACACAATTCCATTCTTTAGAAACACAGGGCAAAACAAGAATCTGAGACCACTCTGCTTTTGCTGGGGGTGCAATTGTCTTACAGGAAAGAAAAAAATAACCAGAATATGATGCCGTCAGCAACTGACTTCAGGTGCCATCTGCATGGTTCCCTGGCACTATTAATTTGCAATTAACAAGGGCCGTATGTTTTATCCCCTGCAACTTGCTGTCTTGAAGTCTGAGGGAGGAGGGTTAGCGGAAGGGAACATGCAGGTGGGTGGTGAGCCTTCTCAGAAACAGATAGTTCTGCTTTGCAATCCTGAATCACTGATATGTAAGCTGCTCCTTCAAACTAATAAAAGGTCATTGTTGAAGAGAAATGGAATATTCCCATAATGTCATCGTGTGAAGCAACTCCTCCAGTGTGTGGTAGTATGTTACAGAGTTGAGCCTTGTGTTATGAGGCAGCCTGGAAATCTTTATATTACAGCAGATGTGGTTCATTTTGAATATCCAATATGGTAGGCAAACTCTTAAACTCTTGAAATGGGAGAGAGGAGCTAAATCTGCTGAAATATGTGGGCATTAGAATATAGCAAAGAGAAAGAGTTCTGGATTGCATCATCCCTGTCTTCTGATCTGGGGTCTGCCACTCAGAACTGTGTGACCTACAGCAAGATAACTCAACTTCTCTGTGCCTCAATTTCCTTATTTATGAAAAATTTTAAAGCTCATTGTCAGATAACTATTAAATGAGATAATGGTAGTGTCTGGCACAAAAGTTGGGTACTTTGCTAGATCCTTATTTGGTTGTCTCAAGTATATTCATAGATAAAAAGTACTTCAGCCAATGATCAAAGAGTCACTTTTTGGTAAGAAGAGCAATGCTATGTGCACAGTTTATTGGAAAAGAAGTGAAAGTCTGAGTAGCTTTCTCACACTGCTACACTGCCATGGAAAATCTATCTTGGTTGATAAAAAAATAGTCAATTCTCTAGGACAAATTATTTCAGAATCAAAAAAGGCAGGGATGATTCCCCTGCCCCAAGTCCAAGGATCAGAAGGACTCACTGACTGGTGGTGTTCTCAGAGAGACCCATACGATGTGGGGGTGACAAAATTACGTGGTGAATCCAGTTGATGGGTGACATAAGAGTAGCAAGTAGGTTGAAAGAACCTTACCTTCACTGGTTTCACCTTTGGTAACATACAAGCAACAGACATCTGCCAGAGTTGACTGAATGCTGTTGTCAAGCAAAACGGTTAATCCATAGGAGGCTGGAAAATCATTGACTTTTCCAGAGTGGCAACCAGCATTATTTAACAAAGCCAAAACAAATAATAATACCAACAATCTCCTCTCACTAGCCTTGCAGCCAAGTCAGCAGATAAGCAGGAACTCTGAAGGTTTAAATGAAAAGTCTCCGTGACACTTCCTCCGAAGCTGGTAAAGAAATGCAGGTGCTTCTGCATCTCCCAGACACTCTGCCACTTACAGAAAGAGCATTTCACGGTCGCTGGAGGCCAGGACATAACCCCCATGAACACCTGCTCCCGGGCCAAGACTTAGGGGCATGACTCATCCCTGGCGAACAAGGCAATTTTCTGTGGGGAAGATGTTTCTCCACCCCAGATGTTAGCCAAGTTCTGCTTAATTAAGTGAAGTTCTGTGAGCCTGAACACGTACCAACAAGTGCTTTCAGTTCTCCTTTAAAAACTGTGGGAAAAGGAATGATGGGCATGGGGGTTGGACGCTACCCTCACACCCCTGCTTGACTGGAAGGCAGTTGATGAATTTCAATGACTTGCACAAAGATAACTGCCCAGGAAGTTGCTGTTAACTTGATAGAAGGGCTGCACATTTCACAAAAAGGTCAATTTAATTCAAGATGTGTTTATTGATCATCTACGTGTCTGAGAGAACTCCTAAAAAAAAAAAAAGTGCTTGGGACTGGCAAGTGGGAAGGTAGGAAGTTGTTATAAAGGGAAATGGACAAAAATGTCAATGAAAACATTTCTTCCCTGATAAGCTTTCAGTTTTATGTGAGAATCTGTCATGGCAACCATTATACAAAGTAGAATAAATATGAGCTATAGAAAGGTTTAAAACACTTTCTGTAGACAGGTAGAGGAAGAAAGGATTCATTCTCACTAGAAAAAAAAATATTGGAGTGGCTTCACAGAGACCAGTTTATAAATAATGTCCCTAAGAACACATTCATAATTTACATGACCATGTGACTGTGAATATATAATCGGCATATAGCTTTTTCAGGCACAAGTTAACTGCTTAAAGCAAAGTATATGTTTCCCAGATGTAATAGACTTTGATTTATGTTCCCCCAAAAGTTACGTGGGAGTCCTAACCCCTAGTGCCTCAGAGTATGAACTTATTTGGAAATAGGATCTTTACAGAAGTCATCAAGTTAAAATGAAGTCATTAGGTTCCATTGCAATATGACTATGCCTTTACAACAAGGGGAAATCTGGACAGGCACAGAGCTGCAAGGAGGGAAGACAATGTGAAAAGACACAGGGAGAACCCCAGGGGAAGATGAAGGCCGAGATGGGGATGATGCTTCTGCAAACCAAGGATTGCCAAACTCACTGGCAAATCACAGAAGGCAGGGGAGCAGCATGGACCAGATTCTCCCTCACATCCTTCAGAAGCAGCCAACCTCACTAACACCCTGATCTCAGACTTCCAGGCTCCAGGACTGTAAGACAATACATGTCTGTACTTTAAACCACCCATTCGGCAGCCCTTTGTTGTGCAGGCCCTAGAATACCCATGTTTGCCATTTCAGAAGACATTCTCCCTGGGCCCAGGGTCTAGACCCACATTCTCCAAAGATACGCATGGAGAGAATCCCAGAGGTTGAGGAAGAAAGTTCCAGGACTTATAAGTATTTCATTAGTTTAAGACTTCTATTCTGGTATATCTTTTAAAAAACATTATATATTAACACAATATGGCATCCAGTTTATATATTAGCACAATATAGCATCCAGTTTATAAATAAACATTTATACATATCTAGGATCCTTTGCTCAAAAATAATTTTCTGATAGTAACACACAGTTTAAAAATATGCAACTGTTAAAAGTGATAGAGACTGTCTTACAGTGAAGCAAGTTGGGAAGAGAAAAACAAATACCATATATTAATGCATATATGTGACTACACAGTCGATGGAATTCCCCAGGACAGAATACTGGAGTGGGTAGCTATTCCCTTCTCCAGGGGATCTTCCCAACCCAGGGATTGAACCCAGATGTCCCGCATTGCAGGCAGATTTTTTCTTACCAGCTGAGCCACCAGGGAAGCCCCATATATTAATGCATATATGTGGAATCTAGAAAAATGGCAAAGATGATCTTATTTTCAAAATAAAAGTAGAGACACAGATGTAGAGAACACATATATGGATACCAAGGAGGGCAGCAGGGGGTGGGATGAATTAGGAGACTGAGACCAATATGTGTACATTACTACGTATAAAACAGATAGCTAATGAGAACCTACTGGGTGGCACAGGAAACTCTACTTAATGGTCTACAGAGAGCTGAGTGCAAGGGAAATCCAGAAAGGGAGGGGACACAGGTATGCGTTTGGTTGATTTATTCTGCCATATAGTAGAAACCAGGACAACATTGTAAAGCAGCTCTACTCCAATAAAAATGAATTTTAATAAGTGTTCAGAATCTGGATAATCATAGAAAGAAAATGAGATCTCTGACTCCTCTAAATTCCTCATGGTTGAAAGATAATCCCAAGTGGCAGACAAATGTGGCTTTCATTTCATGATTGCTATCATCCCATGATAGCCATGACAGTCACGATGGCCACTCTGTCATGAGAGCAGCCATTAGAGAACTCACCTTCACGGCAGTTTAAGGTCACGGTTCTTAAGTGTGTTTCTGTGACTCAGGGAATATGAGGACGAGCTCTGGCCAAGAGTTTTCTTTTCTCTTCTAAAGGTAAGGAGCCCAGGGCTGCAGACACGCTTTTCTGCATTTCTCCCCCTACACCTTCCAAACAGCCAGCACCTACAGACCCTGAACAGATCAGAGGGGCTTTTGTCAAATTAAAACCCTGTTTTCAACCCCTTCCTCTCTTCAGGTTGGTCTGGTCACCCATTTGGAAGGGCACTTCCACCACCCACCCATCCAGATGCAGACCCTAATCACATCAGCAGATGGAGGAGATGTCTCCTGACCTGGCTTCTGGCGAACATTTCTGAACCCACTGTCTATGACAAAAAGCTTGGCATTTAATGATGGCATGGCTGAACTACAACTGAGAGTGTCACATGCATCCGGCCCACCTCAACTAGGTGACAACTGGGAATGGTACAATAAGAATTAGGCATAACTGCGAGATGATCGTAAAGAGTAAGTGAAGTCATAGACGGCAAGCTGCTCAGCAGAGTGCTCTCCATGTTAGAGTGTTCAGCGCCTCACCCTGTTTCCCATCCTCGTCCAGGGAAATAGATGGAATACAGCTCATCACTCCTTCCTCGGCTGGTGGTCTTTTGTGGTGTGAACCTGGGGCTATGAGGAATCGGGGAAGGAAGCAGCACCATGGGAGATGAGAGACCTCAAAGAGCCAGTGGAACACTCTGGGTTCCAGTAGGGAGCAGTGAATGCTGAGGATGCTAACTAAGCCAACTGGAATCTACTGTGCTCTCATCTCATCTCATCTCGGCCTCTGCCCCTATCTGGGTGCCATCAACAGCTCCTGCTGATTTCCTAAGCCGGCACCAGGCTGGGGGCTGCCTGGGGAGGAAGCCCCCTCCACATTTCAGGGCTGTCGGGACTCACAACTTTCTGAACACAGACAGTAGCTTCCTATCGAGCCCAGAGCTTTCAGGAGCGATTTGAACAAACTCCTGATTGAGGAAAGCCAGCCATAGCACACACACCATGGGGCAACCCCGGAAAGGCTCCTGTTGTCCCCAGTATCCCTGGGGTTGTCACACACCCTCCCTCCGTCCTCCCCTCTGCACCCCCAGCCTTCAGCCCATTACACCATGAATGTCCATGGAAGAGAAAACAATTGTTCAGTGAAGATTGAAAACACCCCTCCAGCTTCTTGCCAGGGCATTTGCATTTTTGGAAGAGGTTCCTATTTCTTTTTAAGGCTCAGAGTGAGAAGCTTTTAGAAAAGCTAAAAATATCTGTTAAAGAAGAGAAGCGGGGGCAAAAAACATCCAGCTTTCCCTTCTTTCTGGATAAAAGGTTCAGGACCCAGCGAGGAACAGTCTGCTTTCTCACTCTCGTCTCTGAAGGCACAGGGCAGGGCCAAGGTCATCGGGCCTGTTCTCCCAGAAACAAAACGACAGAGAAGAAGGTAAACCCAAGACCACAGGATGTAAGCACAGCCACTGAAAGCTGAAAACGGTTCATAGGGTTAACACAGACTCCTCATTTTACAACCAAGGAGACTAAGATGCAGGTGGATGAAAGGGCTCGCTGGAGACCACAGCCCCGAGTCCCAGCAGCTGAAATGAGAACCCAGAGGGAGCCCCTGGGCTGCCCAGGGGCATCCCCAGATCGCTCCCCACACCACCCTGCTTGTACCTTCATGCGTATGCGCTAAGTTGCTTCACTCGTTTCTGACTCTTTGTGACCCCGTGGAAGATAGCCTCCCAGGCTCCTCCATCCATGGGATTCTCCAGGCAAGAATACTGGAGTGGGTTGCCATGCCCTCCTCCAGGGGATCTTCCCGACCCAGGGATCGAACCCACATCTCTTACATCTTCTGCATTGGCAGGCAGGTTTTTTATCCCTAGCACCACCTGGGAAGCCCCCACTTGTACCTACACCCCCACAAATGACTCTTGGGAATCTAGCCCACCTACCACCCCTGCAAGGCCACTGACTCAGGGTCCTGACTCAGAACAGCTGAGCCTCCTCTGGTTGCTGGGTGAGCGACCATGACTGCAATCTGCAGCCCAGCATCCAGAACTCACTGAAACACCAGCCAATTCCAAAGGAGTTCCCAGTAAGGACATGCGGCATCAGTAGAAAAGTCATTGACTCACTCAGGAGCAGAAGTTCATTTTTAATGGACTTCAGCACTGGGAGGCCATGCCCTACACTCAGGAAAAGAGAAACAGGCCTCAAAGGCGTCACAATTTGTCCAGCGGCTCCCAAGGTCAGTGCAGGGCTGGACAGCACAGTCCTCAGTGCTGCCCCCAGGCCACTCTTGAGATTTCCCTTTGTTTGTTCCATGTAATCTTTCAATCAGCACCATTGATTGAATTTCTGCTTTGCTCCCTGCACAGTTCCTGGCTCCAAAGATACGACATTGACCAAGATGGGGAAGATGGTGAGACTCCAGGGACGTTAAATCCACTGACCCCACCCAGCCGCCATCCTCCCATTCTCTCCATGTTTTGAGAAGGTCAAAGAAATTATCTAACATGGAAATTCCTATTTATAATAATAATTTTAAAAAGACTAAAAATTAGTTTTTCTTTGGTAATGGGATTTCACTCTTGCGTATCTGTTATCTCCAGTACAGGGTGGCCAGACTTACCAAATGGAGGATGCCAGCGACATTCAAATTTCAGGCAAAATTATTTTTTAATATGTGTATCCCAAGTATTACATGGGACATACTTATACTGAAACACTATTCTCTGTTTAACTGAAGCTCAAATTTAAGTGACCTTCTGCATTTTATGTGGCTTCATTACTCTCACAAGGCTACAGCTGTCTTGTGTGATTAAGAGCAAATTCCTAGAAAGTGCCTTTGAATTATTAGATTTGACTCTTGTGTTCAGCTTACCTGTGAGGGTCACTTCCTTACCAGGACTTGTGGTGCAAAAGATAAAGACAGATGCACCTTCCAGACCTCCAGAAAATTGTTGTTCATGATTGCATAACAATCTATCTATCTGTCCAGCCTGGCACTGCACTGGAGACTTTTCAGTGCATTTTAGAGGATGGTATGAGAAGGTGGGGCTTTTGAGGATGGTTAGGACAGAAGGGTGAAGCCCCCATGAATGGGATCAGTGCCCCAAAAAGAGGCTCCAGAGAACACGCTTGTTCTTCCCACCAGGTGAAGACACAGCAAGAAGAAGCCATCTGTGATCCAGGAAGCAAGCTCTCACTAGACATCAAGTCTGTGGGAGCCTTGGTCCTGGACTCCCAGCCTCAGAACTGTGAGAAACGAATGTCATTTAAACCACTTGGTATCGCTTCGCGGCCACCCTGAGTCGACCGAGGCAGACGCCCATCGTCCATCTTCTGCCAGGAGGCCTCTGTCTCTGATTATCATCCTTGGAATCTGCTCCTCCTGCCCCATCCTCAGAAATACAAGCAGCTGCCCTCCCCTCTGAGCATCACACCTCCACACATTGGCATCAGACTGTTGTCTGAAGTCCCTCCACTTTGGGATCTGAAACGTCCGCATGAGGTACTAACTGCTGTCACACTACCAGCCCCAGGAGTAAACAGGAATGAGAGACGCCTGAGCAAAGCCCCTTCCTGCTCTCCAACCTGCCCACAAGCACTAGTAACCTTCCGTGGTTAAAAAAAAAAAGAAAGTTCTTGGATGCCCTTGGTGGCCCAGTGGTTAGGAATCTACCTGTCAACGCAGGGGTTGCAGGTTTGACGCCTGTCCCAGGAAGATTCCACAAGATGCAGGGCAACTGAACCTGAGCGCCACAACTCCTGAGCCCATGAGCCACAATGACTGAAGTGCGCGAGCCTAGAGCCGGTGTTCTGCAGCGAGAGAGGCCGCCGCAATGAGAAGCCCTCACTCACATGGCACCTAGAGAGAAGCCCCCACTCCCCATAACTAGAGAAAAGCCCACACAAAGCAACGAAGACCCAGCACAACCCAAAATAAATAGATAAATAAATAAGATTGCAATGTTTTTTAAAAATCTCCTGTTTTGTTTAAAGGCTTGACAGTTCTTAACAGTTCTACAGTGTTCAGTTCCCAACACTTGATGGTGACCAGTCCCTCCTCACCTGTTATCCAGCTCCTCCCACCCTTGTCCCCTGAGGAAAGGTCAGGAGAGACCCAGAGATGGGGTCAGTGCCCCTATAGAAAGGCCCCAGAGGGCTCTCTTGCCCTTACCACCAGAAAGAAAGAAAAAGTGAAAGTCGCTCAGTCGTGTCCGACTCTCTGCAACCCCGTGGACTGTACAGTCCATGGAATTCTCCAGGCCAGACTACTGGAGTGGGTAGCCTTTCCCCTCTCCAGGGGGTCTTCCCAACCCTGGGATCGAACCCAGGTCTCCCACATTGCAGGTGGATTCTTTACCCGCTGAGCCATGAGATGAAGACCCAGTTGCTGCTGTGAGGCGACAGCCTGAGAAGCCACCTCCCAGAGGCCACACCACAGCCCACTCTGCCCCCCGGGGCCCCCAGGGGGACCAGGCAGGAGCAGCCAGTGGTCCCTCCCAGGAGGCCCTCCCACCCGTGCTGGTGAGCAGACACCAGGCTGGCAGAGCCCCCTCCCTGCTCTGCAGAAACACCACCCTCATATCCAGCAGACGCATCAAAACTGGAACTCAAACTCAGGAAGAAAGAGAAAGGAAGAGCAAAGAAAAAGTCCTGGTGTCAGGAACTCATGGATCCAACTCTTCTGTGTCAGGACTTATCCTACACGAGTTCTTCAGGGAGGGTCATGTGTGTGATCTGGACACACACAGACACACACATGCCCACAGACACATACACAGACACTCACAGACACACACACGCACACAGACACACACACACACACACAGAGAGACACACACACACACAGAGCCAGCCTATATCACTGGCTGCCACTGGTTTCCTAAGAAGCTTACCAGGGCATGTCCTGACTTCAACAAGGACCCGCTAACAGTTTTACATTTCTCCCCAGTATTCGAGGCCATTCTTATCTTCTAATGAAATCAGGAACTTCAGGAGACAGCCAGAGACAGCGCAGAGGCAATGCCAGGGCCAAGGGCGCTGCAGGCTTGTCTGTGAAGTCATAAATAATCATCTTGAAATGATTATCAAACCTTGACTTTTGCTTAGAAAAATGAAGCTGTGGATCTCCTGGCAAAAGAAAATTTCTTCCCGTTTCACTTGAAAAAAATAATGTGGCTCACGCAGCTGTGATTTTTGCTAACCCTGAACACTCCGTCTCTCACTGAAAACTCTATTCACCCACCTTTCAGAGCCTGTCCTGGCAGCTTGTACTATTTCATCTTTCCACCTCTCTCTACAGTGTGTTTAGAGGAATGAACACCCCAGGTGAGCAGTTGTTTTAGTTGCTACACACTTTTGCCATGATCTTTGAAAGGCTTGTGATTCTGCTTCTATGTTACTCTTTTCCTCAAATTGCAAAAGCAAGCTATGTATTTAGTTACTTATTTCTTCCTAATCCTCCCTAGTTTGATACAATCTGAACAGTCACCACTAGCCACCACCTGCTGCTTTTAAAAAGTCCTTTACATGGCCCCTTTTCCTTAAAGCTCAACATTCAGAAAACTAAGATCATGGCATTCAGTCTTATCACTTCATGGCAAATAGATGGGGAAACAGTGGAAACAATAGCTGACTTTATTTTGGGGGGCTCCAAAATTACTGCAGATGGTGATTGCAGCCATGAAATTAAAAGACTCTTACTCCTTGGAAGGAAACTTATGACCAACCTAGACAGCATATTAAAAAGCAGAGACATTACTTTGCCAAAAATTTCATCTAGTCAAGGCTATGGTTTTTCCAGTGGTCATGTATGGGTGTGAGAGTTGGACTATAAAGAAAGCTGAGCACCAAAGAATTGATGCTTTTGAGCTGTGGTGATGGGGAAGACTCTTGAGAGTCCCTTGGACTGCAAGGAGATCCAACCAGTCCATCCTAAAGGAGATCAGTCCTGGGTGTTCACTGGAAGGACTGATGTTGAAGCTGAAGTTCCAATACTTTGACCACCTCATGCAAAGAGCTGACTCATTTGAAAAGACCCTGATGCTGGAAGGGACTGGGGGCAGGAGGAGAAGGGGACGACAGAGGATGACATAATTGGATGGCATCACCAACTCAATGGACTTGAGTTTGGGTAGACTCCGGGAGTTGGTGATGGCCAGGGAGGCCTGGTGTGCTGCAGTCCGTGGGGTCACAAAGTCAGACATGACTGAGCGACTAAACCAAACTGAACTGAACATGGCCCCACCTGCCATGCTGCTCACTGCCAGGGTAGTCTGGACTCCGGCCATGCTGGTCCTGCCCTCGGATATACACACACGCGCCCCCGCCAATGCCCTGCCCCCACGTCCAGGCCAGGACTCTCTACGCACCCCTCAGACCCCATTCAGCTGCTACCTCCCCAGGGATCCTTCCTTGTCTCCCCGAGGGGATCATGCCCCTTTTACACCCTTCACCGCTCTGTGCACCCCTCCTTTCATATCACCTAGTGCACCTATTGTTTTACATTTATTTCAGTGGGTTTTTGCTTTTTAATATCCATCCTGCTCTCTAGACGGAAGTTTCCTGAAGAGCAAAGGTCAGATCTGGTTCTCACACAGAATCAGGCTTGTGGTGTACAATCCAGAGCCATGTCACGGATGGAACATGCAGGTCAGGCTCATTGGAACGCGAAGAGACAACTGTGATTTTTCTCAACTGTCCTCCCACTCCGATGACCACCAGACAGAAGTTGTTTCACATGATGGGTGTGTTTCAGGACCACAGTGTCAGGGCTGATCGGCCTTGGTCAGAAGAAGAGGGCTGTCTAGGACCCGCCTATCCTCAGCGTCCCACAAAGGTGAAAGTGAAAGTCGTGGTCGCTCAGCCGTGTCCAGCTCTTTGCAAACCCGTGGACTGTAGCCTGCCAGGCTCTTCTGTCCATGGGATTCTCCAGGCAAGAATCCTGCCCCATGAAACTACCCCTAAAATAAGGAGGCACCCCAAAAGTTAGCCAAGTGCTTCCCATCATTGAGCTACAAGAGAAACACAACATAATACACACACCTAACACACACAACGCACAACCTTCTCCCATGCCTTCAGTGGTACCTCCACCTTACATGAAATGCTGATGGAAACACTCCCCTCCCAGATGGAGAAAGGTCACTTTGGTCCAGAGGCAGCACCCGCCTCCACTATTCCAACATCAGAGAGTCCAGGGTCCCCAGTAACACTCATGCTCCTCGATTTCACCCCGACATGACCCATGCTCTAAACAGGACATGTGACCTCAGAGACACACCTTGATGCAAAGGTGCCAAAGAGAAAGAAGAAAGAGAACAAATATTCCCTTTGCAGGCTGGGCTGTTGGAGGAGGGGGGGAGAGATAGAATCCATATGGGGACAGACCAGAGTGGGGGCTTCAGTCTGGACCCAGGAGACTCAGGACGAGGGAAGGGTGAGCTTCCCTGCAGGCCACCTGCAGCCCATAGGACTGTGCTTGACTGGACTTAGGGGCTGCACCTTATACCCTCAGCTCTGAGTGGTGTCTAAGGATCAGAGGGGATTCCTGATAAATATCAAAGCCCCAATTCACCTCATGTCTCCCTCCATGACCTTCACCCCTCTCCACGTTTCACCCCAACACCAGCGTGTTCCCAGCCAGATTTTCTCAGACTCCCATGCACAGATGAATTATCTGGGGATATTCTGGGGATTGCTTTGCAAGACTCAAGTTCTTCTACACTGCTAATGAGAGCTACTGGTGCCCCTGCTCTGGCCCAGGGACCACACATTGAGTAGCAAGGTTTTAGCTGTGTGGTGGGGTGGTAGCTATTAATACATCGCTCTAAATCCACTGGCTGAAAGTAAGCTGGTAACTAGCAGGTAACCATTCACACTGTCAGGCTGTGTATACCAGGGAGGCCACGTAACTACTGAATGCAGGTTTCCCGGGAAGATTACAGGAAGGAAGCCTGACCTCTCTCGTCCTGGCCCCGACAGTAGCTGAGCCTGCTCTGTGGCATCTCCTCACTCCCCGAGGATCACATTCTCACAGGCAGCTCGGGATGCTTCACTGTGTGTGTCAACTCGCCTGGCCACAGATACCCAGGTTAGACCTTTTGTTCAGGTGTCTATGGGTGTTTATTGTCTATGGGCTGCTAAGTCCTGTTTAACTTTTTGTGACCCCATGGACTGTAGCATAGTGGGCTTCCCTATACTGCACCATCTTCCAGAGTTTGCTCAAGTTCACGTCCTTTGAGTCAGTGATGCCATCCAGCCATCTCATCCTCTGTTGCCCCCTTCTCTTCCTGACTTCAATCTTTCTCAGCATCAGGGTCTTTTCAAATGAGTTGACTCTTTGCATCCGGTGGCCAAAGTATTGGAGCTGAGCTTCAGCATCAGTACTTCCAATGAATATTCAGGGTTGGTTTCCTTTAGGATTGAGGTGAGCATGAATAGTCGGGCTCCCTAATGTAGACAGCCCTGCCCAGAGTGGGTGGGCATCCTCCAATCCACTAAGGCCTGAGAAGAACCGGAGTTGGAGGAGGCAGGGAGGGGGTGGCTAGTGTCATCCTTTCTCCCTGCTTTGGCCAAGATGTCTCCTCTTCTCTCCTCTGCCCTCAGACTGTGGTTTACCCATCCCTCCTCCCATGTTCTCGGGCTTTGGGCTCAGACTGAACCACATTCTCCACTTTCTTCAGCCTCCCATTTGCAGATGGCAGTTGGTGGGACGTCTCAGCCTCTGTAATCACGTGAGTCAATCCTTGATGAGAAACTACACCAAACCCCTATTGGTTCTGTTTCTGCAGAGAACCCTGACTAACTCACAGCCCTGGTCCACCTCTCACCTCATCTGACCTCCCAGAGCTTTTCTTTCCTCTGCCACAGAGCAAATCCATTGTGTCCACTGACAGCAGGTCTTTGATGCAGATTTGGGGTGAAGGATGCTTTGTGACACCAGAGAACTCCATTGCTAGTAACATAAACATGTGATTTTTATATGTGCTTGTTCTCAGCAGTCTTATGGACCCTGTAATAAAAGCTATTGTACATCTTCACCTGCACAGACCTCTCTTCCTCACCTCAAGCCTCAATGATGTGGTTGTTGTTCAAAATAGTGTACTTTTCTCTCTTTTTTGCTGTTTCCTTCCAAGTTGTGCTATGATCCCATGGAATTTTGCTTAAAAAGAAAGCAGCGTAATACTCAGAGAACTTACATGATTTTCATAAGGGTAAAAAACATTGCAATTCAGGTTTCCATTAAAACATTTTTCCCCCTCTGTTCAACCCACAGGTTGGGCTTAGGAACATAGAACCACTTATTCTGCTAATTTCTGGGAAATACCCTTGAACAGTCTTTCACCTCTGCATCAGTTTCCTCATGTATATTACGGTTAGTGGTATCTTCCTTATAGGTGTTCGTGACATTTCAAAAAGCTAAAGAATAGAGATGCAGACATAGAGAACAGATATGTGGCCATGGGGCGGGGGGTGAACTAGGACATTGAGACTGACATGTATACACTACCATGCATGGAACAGGTGGCTGGTGGGAAGCTTCTGTGTAACACAGGGAGTTCAGCTCGGTGATGACATAGAGGGAGCTCTGGGGGAGGGAGGGAGGCTCGGGAGAGAGGGGAGATTGTATACGTATAACGGATTCATTTTGTTGTACAGCAGAAACTAACAACACTGTAGAGCAACTATACCCCAATTAAGGGGGAAAAAAAAAAGCTGACAAGATAGGGTACCTATTGCATCCCTGGCAGCCTGGAACCCTCCTCCCGCAGCTAGGGTCCTGCTTTCTCCAAAATTGACTTGCATGGTCATTTCCACATTAGCCCTTTCTAGCAAAACTAGAACAGTAATCCTGATAAACTTGGAGGGGAAAGTAGAATGTATGCTAAGCTATTCACTGTTTTGGATTATCCAGGCCACCCCCCCCCCCCTTTCAGCACCAAGGATAACTGAAAGTCGAAGATGCCATTAAATTAACACCAACTTTAAGCTTCCACCTTAATTAAACCTGCATTACTTTAGTCTTTAGTGCCAAGGAGCAAATTCCTTCAAGACTCATGAGTCAATACATTCAAGCCAGGAGTTGCCTCTGGTACCAATAAAACCAGCCCGTGGAGGAGTCACATCAGTGGCCATTTGCAAAAGGGAGGCATCCTATATTTACTCTGAAAGTCGTGGACCCAGAATCAGAAAGTGTCTGAAAAGAAACGCGCCACTTTGTTTGTCTCCAAACACTCACCCTCCTGTTTCTGTCATTTCCCTTCAGATTGGTGATATGGACAAACAGCTAGAAGGCAAACAGCCCCTCGGAAACACATGGGTGCTGTAAGGACATCAATCATCAAAAAGAGTTAGGGGAAGGCTCACAAGGTGGCAGGCTTTCCTGATGGCTCAGTTGGTAAAGAATCCGCCTGCAATGCAGGAGATCCCGGTTCGATTCCTGGGTCAGGAGGATCCCCTGTACAAGGGATAGGCTACCCATTCCAGTATTCTTGGGCTTCCCTGGTGGCTCAGCTGGTAAAGAATCCTCTTGCAATGTGGGAGACCTGAGTTCAGTCCCTGGGTTGGGAAGATCCCCTGGAGAAGGGAAAGGCTACCCACTCCAGTATTCTGGCCTGGAGAATGCCATGGACTGTGGGGTGGCAGAGAGTCGGACACGACTGAGTGACTTTCACTTCACTTCACAAGGTTCTTCACGAGGTTCTTCACTTCACAAGGCAGGCGTTCTTCTGATCCCGAGGAGCCCTCCACCACTGCAGCTTCTGGGAAGAGTATTCCAACCTTGGGAAAGTGACCAGCACAGCAGTGGATGGAGAGAAGCCTGATCCACACACATCTAAATGGAGACGGAATGTATGCTCTGCAAGTGTTACTGGATCCCGCGTCTCATCCTGACTTTCAATTGGCAAGTGAGTTTCTTTTCATTTTTTTTATTCCTTTGAACAAACAAGACCAGAATGTGGGAATTAATGCAGTTGAGCCCCTTTAAAAAGATTCAAGCTGCCAAATTAGAATGGAACGTTGTCAGGATGACAGGAATCAGACCTGAGAAAATCAGGGTCCCAGAGGAAGGCAACTCAAAGGTGAAACTTCCTGTGAACACGGCCACGTGTGCCCCACAAATGCTCCATAGGAGAAAAAAAGGAAGACTATGGGGAACGGGAAAAGACAGTCCCAAGGGATGGAAAGTCATCAATTCAACTCATATGATCTGAATCCAACCAAAAGGGCAACCAGAGTCCGACCACAATTTCAATCTCAGGACCCTTTTTGCAAAATGAATGAAATGTGTCTCAACCCCCTGGCTGCCCAGAGCAGAGACTCTGCAGCCGGAGGCGAGCTACAGAGAGCAGTCATCGGGAATGTGAATGGGAGGGCTCCTGTCTGTCCTCCTGATTGTCAGCCATCAGGTGGAAAAGACAAGACCTTTTTCTCCTGGTGGCCATGTCCAAGGTGAAGCCGGCATCTCACATCTTGCTTTCAGATTCTGGGTCCAGGGCTTTCAGAGTAAATATAGGACGCTTCCTTTTTGCACAGGGCTGCTAGTGTGACTCCTCTATGGGCTGGTTTTCTTGGTACAAAAGGCAACTCCTGGCTTGGACGTATTGACTCATTAGTCTTGAAGGAATTTACTGCTTGGCACGAAACACTAAAGTAATACGGGTTTAATTAAAGTGGAAGCTTAAAGTTGGTATTAATTCAATGGCAGGGACAACTTTCAGTTATCCCCAGTGCTGAAAGAGAGGGTGGCCTGGATAATCCAAGTTTCAAGGGATTTTAACACGCATGCCAATCTCATTTAATCCTAGCACGTGCCACATGTTGGGCTGGATGGTGATTGCTATTATGCTCACTTTTCAGCCAACAGTGCTGGGTGTCCAAAATTACACCAGTTTGTTGTTTTGGCAGAGAAGCCTCTAATCCAGGTCTTCTAAACCCCAAACTGCAGGACTTCCACGCTACAGGGACCTTCCCAACAAATGACATGAAGCTACAGCTCCCTTCAGACCTTGTTACATTGTCAGAACCACAAACCACAAGAGTGCTTCTATGACTTCCATAAAATGAAAAAATGATAAAAGCACCCTATAGCACCCACATTAGGATCAACAGACACGGGACTTAATCAAGTGAATCTTTAAAGGTTAAAAGGCAAGTTCTTTGCCTTTTTACTCAACTTGATGGTTGAAATCATCAAGGTTGAATGCAAAATCAACAGATTAATCTAAATACTATGCTAACATTAAGTAATCAATATGACTTGATTTACCTTTCTAAGCAAGGGATAAGGATACATTAGTGCTTTGCATTGACAAAAATACTTGGTCAATAGCTTGAGTGCTGGACGGAAGGGAAACAAAATAAAACAAAACCTGGAACCATGTTTCAAAGATCAAATCTAAGTTAAGACATTTAGGATTTATAATAAATTTATTTCTACTATGACCCATTAGGGTTTATCCTAAGTATATAAAGATGGTTCACTATCAGAAAAACTATCAGTGTCATTCCTTACATTAACAAATTTAAGGGGAAAAAGTCATAAGATTAGCTCAGTGTACACAGACATGTTATTAAATAAAATTCAAAATTCCTTCCAAATTAAGAAAAAAAAACTTCAAAGCAATCTACAAGAATTTCCTTAACTACATGAATGGTATTTGATCAAACTTTCAGCAATAAAATAGGAATAAAATGTTATTTACCCCATAGAGTTACCATGGGGCTGAAGAGTGAATACCTAGAAAATGCCAGAAGAGTATCTAATAAATAAAACTCTATAAATGTGAATGATTGCTATTACTATAGAGATATCTTTGAAAATAAATGTAACAAGTGAAAAACCATAGATAAGATGTTAGAAAAATCCTGGACAACCTAAAACAATTAGAAATTAAGCTGTTAGAATACAAAATCACTTTAAAAATCAATACCAGCAATGGCCAATAAATAACAATTTTCTTCACCTTTTAAAAGAAAGCACTACCTTATCTTCTTTAATAACAACAAAATGTGAGGCACTGGAAACAATCTAATAAAATATGTATAAAACATTTATGAGGAATATTATAGGGCATTTTTCAAAGACACGATGGCCAAAATTAGTGAAGGAGGGTATGGAGGTTGAGGAACAAAGACATTGTTGAAAGTGTCATTCGGCAGAGCAGAAACGTGACCCGCCACCAGCCAGCTGTCAGGTCGAGGACTCAGCGTGTGTCTGTTTCTTCAACTTCACCCCTGTCCGTCTTCAACTAAGTGTGGCCCTAAGTGCGGAATCCGCTTCGGAATGGAAGTATCAATAATCCAAAGCACAAGGAGAATAAGAGGAAAGGTGGATTTTCTTTCATGCTTCCTGGCAAACAAAAGAAAAAGAAAAACTTAGAAATTGTCCTAAGCATTTTACCTTTCACCTTTTGGTAAAAAAGAAAGAACCCCAAAGGGAAAGGATGTTTCTATAACCAACAGCAGATGGGACTGTACCGAGAAATTAAGAGGCACAATAAACTCAAGGTTCTTTTGGAACAATTTTGAAACATGGTTTTGGTTATTAGCTTTCTAAAAAAACCAATATGCAGCTTTATCATCAGCTATATAAAATCTGTTATTGTTTCTTAGCCTTTGGAGATTTTATTTAATTGAAATGTTGAACTGAGACACAATTTTCCTATGTCTACATGGCTAACCATATGTTTCTGGAGGAGAAGGCTGTCTTCACCGCCTCCCCCATTTGCTGAACTATTTTATAACCGTGAAAATGTGATTAGTTTATTCATATTTAATCAAAATACACTCCAAAAACTTGATAACTTACTCCTGAGAGCTTTGCATCATTGATGACAGATTAGAAAAAAAAAAAATCATTCAACAACTTAATCTAATTTACCATCATAAATATTCAAATTTTACATATTTGTTCCACAAAACAGTTGTTTAAGTGGCTTTAATTTATTTTCAATTTTATTGTCTCAACTGTATAATGCAAATCAATTGTTGAAATTGTTTGGTAGCCTGCATTCATCCAACAAAGTGAAGAGTCTGGGTTACCCTCTCTTTCTTTCTCTCTCCCTTCCTCCCTCCCTCCCCCCATCTCTCTCTATCTCTCTCCCGCCCCTTTTCTCTCTCGCTCATAAAATTAATTAAAATGAACATGATGGAGCTTCAAAATCCTGTAGTCTGTCCTGCCAAATTCAGAGTGGATATTTACATCACATCAGTTAGACAAGTTCTGCGCCTGTGCAGAGTGAATGGATGGTAAAATTTTACCATCATCAATAACTTATTTCTTTAAAAAGTGATCTCTAGGAGGTCCGCTTCCACTCACATGACAGGCTACATGTTCAGACCAAACACCAAAAATAGCTAAAGATTATGAATAATTTTATTTCATTCTTCAAAATATCTTTATGACATTACAAGGAATTGTCAGGCCAAAAGCTAAGGGAAAGTTAGAAGCAAGGGACATGAGAGTAGCAATGAAATCAGCTTTGCCTTGAGGACAGATGTAATGAACTTTTATTTTCATGGCCTTTATGAAAAAAACCATGTCCCGTTGCACAGACCTTGAATCTGACTCAGACCCCACTGTGAAAGATAAGAGGGGGGCAAACCTCACACTCATGCCCAAAGGAGATGGTGTTGGTGCCAAGAAGACCAAGCTGGGAGCTGGGGACACCTGGGAATTTGTAATGAAAAATAAGCTTTCCACTCATATTAACAAAAGCAAAACTCATACATTAACAGTTTTTTGGTTTTTCCAGATGCTACCAATAAAACCAACAAAACCAGTATAGTTATATTTATATCAGGGGGAAAAGTAGATTTTAAAGCAAAAACATCATTAGGAATAGTAAGGGTTATAACATCATAATAGAAAATTCTCTGGGGAGCTTTGTTCCCTGGTTTTTTATTTTGTTTTGTCTCCATCTGGAAGGGAGTTATTGCTACTCTTACACATGACTTTTTTCCCCAAAAAACTTATGTATTCCATGACCTCTTCCTATATCCTCAAGGCCTTGAAACTCAAAATATTCACTGGGAACAGAGCCCTGGATGCAAAACTGCATGGAGAAGGTTGACTGGGGAGTGTTCTCAGAAGACACATCTCCAGGGAAGGGAGGAAGGTGGAACTGAGTTCAGGGAGATGATGCTTAACAAGGCTGGACGGGAGATCTCTGTCTCCGGCAGGGAGCCCTGGACCGGAGCGGCCCCTCTGGCCCATATCTGGCTGAGCAGCTGCAAGGGAGAGGCTACCTGACTCACTTTGTGGAAGTTCTCTGTCCTCCCCTGTGGTTCACCTGGTTTATGTGGGGCTGAGTGGTGAATTAAGTGGGGGCTTTGACAAGGACTGTGACCCCTGCATTCTCCGTGTTTCCAGGAAGCACTCACCTTACATTCCTGTCCCAACATGAGATGTGATCGTGGTCATGATTTACCAGCTTGTGGGGAAGGTCTGCCTGCTACCGCATTTCTTTCTTCCAGGCAAAGGAACCAATGGGCAGATTCTGTCAAAGAAAAATTACCTCTGTTCTCAGGCATACTTGTGGTCCAGGGAAGTGACAACAGGTGCCTCCCTGGACCCAGGGCCTCACTGAGTGCTGGACCCAAGCTAGAATCCCACTTATCACCTGACTCCCTGGTCTCCCCTCTTAACAGGAGTGCCATGGTGGTACTTTGGGTCCCCACGTCTCAGAGTAAATTCAGTAATCCTCAGAAAGCCATGGTACCACTCTCTCCCCAGTGCACCTGCGCCTGAACAGATGGGCTGCATCCCTTTGCCAAAGAACCAGAGGAAGTAGTGATGAATGTGCTTGCCATCATGTTTCAAGATGCTTCCTGGGAGGAATGCTGCTTCTCCTTCAGGCCATGGGTTCTGAATCTTAGAACTGACTCAAGTCAAGATGCAAGGAAAGGTATCTAGACCGTTGTTGGGGTGGTTTTGTTCCTCCTCTTAATAATCCATACTTGATTTCTTCTAATTGTTTAAATCAAGCGTTACCCTCCATGACTGTCCATCCCCCTCATGTCGAGGGGCAATAGCTCTCTTCAGGGCAGGTACCATCTGTGCTCCGCTGAGCCTGCCTCTCACCATAGTCTTTGCCTCCACCTTGCTTCCGCGTGGATGGGGAGCACAGCACCTGGCCTCTGTTGTCTCAGCATCCTATCATCATCCCCTTTGCTCCCAAGAACTGGCTCTGCAACTTCCTCACCTGCCATCAGCTTGACCCTTGGAGCATGGCTGTTCCTGAGCTTCTTGGAGATGCTGGGGCCACTCTCCCCAGTGCATCACTCTGGACATGGGAAGCCCGCAGGCCATCTTGGGACTACATCCACTCCAGCATGTCCATTTCTCTGAGCCGCTGGGTCCCTCCCCCCACCGTTTTGCTGAGTGTGGGTGATTGCTTCCTCTAGCATTCAAGCACCATCTCAGCAGGGTGTTAACACTGTCTCCAGGGATAATCTTGAACCAAAGTAGAGTGCCCACCCTCCATGACTAAACTCTGCCTTGTTCAACTTTAGATTCTCTACTTTTGACCTGATCCCATGAATATTCTCCTGGGTCCTTTCGGAACACACTACTTTGATCTTACAGCTCCTTTGCCATATCATGACCCTGATGCTGGGAAGAATTGAGAGCAGGAGGAGAAGGGGGTGACATAGGATGAGATGGTTGCATAACATCACCCATTCAATGGACATGAGTTTGAGCAAACTCCAGGAGATAAGTGAAGGACAGGGAAGCCCTGTGTGCTACAGTCTATGCGGTCATAAAGAGTCAGACATGACTTAGGAAATGAACAAAAATAAGGCCTAGTTAGGCTGTTCAGAGATCTGGCCCTTGTCATACATCTTGTTGCCAGCGAGAATGATGGAGCTAGATCTTGTGTGGGCTACCACTGTCTTGTGAGATGCCTTCCTTGTCTGAGGCCTCAGTAGGATCGTGAAGAAATGAGTTGATAATCTTCTGTGAAAGTGGAGGGCACCAGTTCTGCAGCCTAGAGGACCCAGGGGAACAAGGGTCTCAACTGTCCAGGTGACCCACCCCAATCACCTCTTCCCTATCGGACCTTGACCTTGGAGGCCCGAAAACTTCACCTTCTCCAAAACTCTGCTATCCTTGGGATTAAGATAGCTGACCTGTCTTCCAGAGGTGGAGCTTTGGGATTTGCTTCAATGCTGCCAAGGAGGTAGTTTGCCTCCAACAGGTGATGACTCAGCCTGAGCCTGTCACTCCCCAACAAATCGACCATGGCTGCCCCATCCCACCAACCTTCTAGTCACCATCTCCTTAATGTCTCTCAAGCACCAGCCACAGGCCACTCACCCCTAGCGACAGGATCCACGCTGTCAGCAGCCATGGGCTGCAGCTTCAGTTTTCCACTAAGAGGACAATTCTGAAAACAGTTCCATGTCAACCACCTTGAGGTTCCGTGGAAACAGGGTCTGAGATGGAAAACTGCAGGCAGAAGGTTTACTGAGGAGTGCTATTGAGAGACTCACTTGTGAAGTAGGAAGAGAGCCAGGATTTTGCAGTGGGAGAAGCTTACTCAAAGTGAGGTTGGCGAGGAGGCCACCTCCAGCCAAGTCTCAGGAGGCGGGAGGTGAAATGGCCCATCAGAGCCGGCTCAGAGGGAGAGCAGGGCATGGACGGAGCTTTGGTATTCCTGCCAGTCACCAGTATGGGCAGCCCTGCAAGGGCGGGCAGTTCCCACAGCCCAGGGTGATGTCCAACAAGTGGCTCTGTCATGAGCTTTCCAAAGCCATCATTCCCAGCAAGAGAGACTACCCCCCTCCAGAGTCCCCAGCACCACTTCAGCTAAACGGGGCTGCTTTCTGTTCACTTCTTTCTGCTTTCAGCCCCTGACCTGATATAAGGAGCAGAGAAAGGTCCTATTTGAACAGGAGGGACCACAACAGGAACACAGAAATCCAGGGTGAAAGAGGAATTCAGTTTCAAAACACTAGCCCAGCGCACCAAGCGCACAGTTTGCTAAGGATCACCCACCCCCTTGTCTGCACACCGAGGAAATGTTCTTTCTTATACACACTGTCTTTCCCACCGAACTGCAGTGTCTCAGGGGCTCTCATTGCCTTGCACATCCCCGGACCCACCACGCCTCACACCAAGTGTGCAAAGAATACCTGAAATCATCAAGCAGGTCATTCAGATTCCTCCAGATTCCTGGCAGTCAGTCCTATGGTCAGTCTTACAGTCAGTGTATGTCCAAGGGAAGGGGCCCGAGACCAGGCAGTGTGCTTAGCTGGAGAGAAGAGCCACAGATCCATACTACTGAGTTGGCCAAGAAGCTCGTTCTGGTGTCTCCGTGACATCTTACAGAAAAACCCAGAGGAAATTTTTGGCCAATCCAGTATTTTCTCAAACAAGAAAAGGGAAAATATGGCAAACATGCTGCAAGGGCAGAACATTGAAGATGAAAACAGCCACACGTGTGCTCAATACAGCAAGTCAGCAGGTACCTCCGAGCCGGGGCAGTGTGGGTGGGTGGGCAGCACCCTCGGCTGGGTACCAGCAGGCTCCCCACTGTGGAGACAGTGAATGACGAGCCAGGAACCAGCCTGGGGGTAGGGGGAGGCAGTTACTGTGCCCTCAGAGGCTCAGATCCAAGTGTACAAAGCAGGATCATGAAAGGAACATGCTCTGTCTCCCAGAGACCTCGTGTGGGTGCCGTGAGAGATGTGTGCATGATGTGCATATGCAAGGTGTAAACTCGCAGCTGCCCCCAAGACAGTGGTTAACACCCATCCTCCTTCCAGGGCAGAGAGATCCCTGCGGGGCTGCTGCTCTGAAGGGCCCCCGGGGGGAGGAGAGCTGGGAGCAGGTACACAAGGACCCATCACCAAAGTGGGAGCAGCAGCTGATTCCCGACTGGGGCACCTTCTACCAAACCCCCTTACAACTGCCTCCTCGATGCTGAGCGTGCTAAGACCAGTCGAGCTCATGAATCTGTTATAAGGACTAAAATGTGTAATGTGTATAGAGCATTGATACACCATCTATTACTACAGAGTAACAGAGATCATGAAGTCATTTTAATGTTCTGGGATCCTTCCAAAGAATGCTAGCCATGAATCAAGAAATCCCTCTTTTTTATTATCACATTTTTTTTCTTTTTTTTTTCCCTCCAAAGCTTAAGTATGTCATTTTCTGTGACATATTTAAACTAAAAGGTATGGTCTCTATTATTACCTACCAAGAAGGCTTGACTTTTGCTGGTATTTTGATTTTTAAGGGAGATCTTTAAGGGAGAAAAATGTAAATACTGAATAATGTAGATGGCAGTAACTTTGGGCTGAAATCACCTACTCACCCCACCCTCCATTCCCACTTTGTGAGCACCTCCCAGACCACCGTGGCCCTGGGCTAAGGCATGAGGCTTTTCCTGAGCAGCTGCCCACAGCATGCCCACCTGTGCTCTAGACCTGGAGGCCTCAAAGGCACGGCGGAGGGGTGAGAAAGGTGACATCTTCGCAGCCCTGACAATGAAGCCCACACTGTGAGATGCGTCCTCCCTGGAGCACAACGCCCCTGCAAGGCTGAGCACCCGCCACCAGCACTCACCGCCCTGTGTTACTGCTGTCACCAAGGAGGACAAGATCTCCCAGGTGGCCCTGACCTTCTTGCTCTGAGTGCCCCCTAGGGCTTGTACAAGAGCAGCCCGAACACAGGGCACAGTCCCCGCTGAGCCAACAGAGGTCGGACCCACCCAAAGGGCCACTGCATCTGACCCATCAAGAAGACAGTTCAAACACTGCTCCTTTTGGCAAGTGACAGGAAGCAAGAAGATGCCCAGCAGTTCTGAGGTTAGCAGGGAGGGTCCTGCTGAGCCCCAGTTTCTGGTTTCTGTTCCTCCCAGTGTTTGGTCTGAAAAAAAAATTAATAAACAGAAACCTCAATTAATAGAGTTGGGAAACCAGAGGGGGAGCTCACATGCCCTGCAAAGATAACAGAAGAAGAAGGAGTCCTCGTCTCCGCTGGCAAGGGCTCAACCAGTGAAAAGCCAGAGACTCCCTGTTTCCCCCAGCTCCCTCCTGATTTCCTCTCCTCTCTGTAAAAGGGTTCTCCTTCCCTCGTTGTGTACGGGATTGCACGGGGCTCCCCAGGGTTGCAGACCCTGAATTGCAAGTCTCTACTGATCTGAATAAACCCATTTTGCTATAGAAAATCTGGCATTTTATTTATCTGGCATTCTTTTCATTTAAGGTCAACATTTTGGTGCCCATAAAGGAATCCAAAGAAGACCCCCTACAGTTCTGGGGCTGGAGAGCAAACAAGGGCCTTACCCGCTTCAAAGGCACTGTTGCCCACTGCTTTTCTAACCAGCCCTGGAGTTTGGAAGGTCTTTCTCCTGGATTCAAGCTTCTGCTCTCTTTGTGTTTTGCTGCCCTCGGGGCTTTATTCAGGATCTATTTTAAGGTCTCATCCTTTCTGATGAAGGCCTTGTGTTTGTGAGTGCCTTTTTTTTTTTGGCACTTTGGTTGGATTTGAAATCAGATGGTTTCAAACAGAATAAGATACTCTTCAGGAACAGGGTCCATTTCATTGGAACTTTGCTGGTTCATTCTTCAGCCCATTCCTTTGGAACAGAAGCTGTCCTATGGGAACAGAGCTGAGAAGCCTTTGGCCTGGCTTCTCTGAGACCAAGCTGTCCCCTTAGAACTGGCTGGTATGCAGGCTGTCTGAGCTGAAAGAAGTCCAACAAGTAAGCTACTTTAACTGTTCAGGTTGTTCAAAAACTATTTATTTACTCTAGAAGAGAAAAAGTTCTGAGAAAGGAGATCCCAGATGTCTGAATATTCTGATGATGCTTACCTTAAAGGGACCCCCACTAATTTTGTATTTAAAAGCCATGGTCATTTCTAACTAAATGGACCAATCTAACCAAAGGCAATTTAGAATGTCAATGGCCAATGTGGGGAACTTTTGAAATCCTCAAACTTACTTTTCTTAAAAATGAATTGGACTACTATAGCTCAAAAATTTCTAAAACTGAATGGAACACCTATTCCAATTGGTATTTTGAGGCATCCAGACATGATCAGGAGACTAAAATTGCCTGTCTGCAAAATGTTAAAATTAACTGAGGCAAACGGACAATTAAAGAAAGATAAAATGGCTTCCAAAGCTTCATGCTCCTTCTCCTTGGACTTTTTGTTTCAAGTTCTCCCTCTTTCTCTTTTCCTTCTATACTGCCTATACCTCCTGCATACCCTCAGTTCCCCCATATTAGTTCTCTTACCAAATTTCACTTTCTCCATGAAATTCTCCCCACTCCCTTATCCTATGCTCTTATCAGAACCTGCTTCTTTAAAATCAAGTGTTCTGAGGAGTGAAAGTGAAGTGAAAGTGTCATTCTTTCAGTTGTGTCCAACTCTTTGCGACCCCTGGACTGTAGCCTCTGTCCATGGGATTATCCTGGCAAGAATACTTGAGTGGGTTACCATTTGCATCTCCAGTTCCAGACCCAGGGATCAAACCTGAGTCTCCCTCATTGCAGGCAGATTTTTTACCACCTGAGCTACCAGGGAGGCTTATATTCTAAGGGTGCAGAAGCTAAATCCTTCATTTCTTATATGCCCTGGGCTAAAGCTGAGTTGCAAGCTATAGTCAAAGATATTCCCAAAGTAACCAAAGATTCTCACAGATTTGCTGAGAAATTTAACATAGTCATTCAAACTTATCAACATGGTTTCTCTGATTTATATCAACTACTTCAATGTATTTGTCAGTGAGGGCTAGGCCCAGGATTGGATGAAAACTTTTGAGGAAATCCTAGAAGATCTTAAGAATTAGGTCTTTCTCTTGGGGTGACTAGCCCACTAACATATTCTATGGTCAGGCTGAGGCAAGAACTAGGCAGCTTCATCAGGCAATTTCTAGGGCTTTTTGGAAGGCTGTTGATTGAAACAAAATTCAGGCTTGCATACAAAAATCTGATAAATCTGTTCATGAATATTACAATTAACTTCAGATTATTTTTAAAGAAAATCCTGGTTTTCCTTCAGATGCTGGTTCCACCTGGGTTGCTTCTAAGTCTATGTTTATTAATGGGCTGAGGATCTAGTGGTTAAGACGCTGTGCTTCCACTGAAGAGGGTACAGTTTCAATCCCTGGTCAGGAAACGAAGATCCCACGCATGCCGAGCAGCATGGCCAAAAAAGTAAAAATTAATGGCCTGAACTGGGACCTTTCCCTTTGTAAAAAAGACCACGATGGAATGAGAAACTATGTCCACTCTAGATTAAGGTTATCTGGCAATTCAGCTCTCTTGTAATCTAGACATGTCACCTAAAACCACTAAAATTCTCAATCATTGATTCTAACAAATGAAGACCCTAAACAAAAATCAAGATTCTTCTAGTTTCAGCTATGATTACAAAGAGTCAGAAAAACAGAGATGAGATAGTTACAAATGTACACATGTCAGGCACTTTCAGCCTCCTAACCAGCTTCTCCATCCTTCCCACCAGCCCTCCGCCAATCCTCAATGCCAGGGCTCCAAGGAACTGCAGGGGATCTGCTTGGAGATACATTGCTCCAGATTGTGGATGAGTCTCATGGACAGCAGAGCCACTCTCTTTGTTCAACCTCACTACTGCCAAACAGCCCCTGCCTCGGAGTACTGAAATAGTTCAGATTAGCGGGAAGCTCTAATAAACCTCCAGACGTTTCTGTCTCTGAACCTATCCCCTCTTGTTTAGGCCCTTTGAGAGACACACACCCTTTTCTCTTTACTTCCTCCCCCACCATTCATGCATTAGGCTGAGACTTCTTAAAGAAGTATCACACCAGAATTTCTTTCTCTTAAAATGGGGAAATCATTCTAGAAACTGATAGTGATAGCCAACCAGGTGAATTAAGCAACCCTTTGACATCTCTTATTTGCTTCATCTCTGAGGGTAATAGACTGATTTAGGAAACATGGATCATTTGTCCCTGTTGAATCAGCTAACAACAGGTTTGCCTCCTTAAGGGCAAATCTCCAACTGATGTTGGCAAAATTCAGTATGCGCCTCCCATCAGAGACTAAAGGAGAGCCTCAAAACTTCTTCCCAGAATTAATCAATCTCCTTTAAATAAAGAAACCATTCAAGGCATAAAGCCCATAATAGAAGATTCTCAAGCTCAAGTCCTCATTATCCTTTGCTCTGGACCCTGTAATACCTAAGGACCAAGGGTGGAGGCTTTTTCAGGACTTCTGAGCAAAAACAACATTGCTAACCCTGGACGCCCCGTTATTTCTAACCCTCATATATTTCTAACATCCATTCCGACTGGAAGAAAATTCTTTACTGTAATTGATTTATGCAGTACATTCTTTGCTATTTCAATGGAGAAGTTAACCGATATCTTCTAGTTTTCACTTGGGGAGAAAACAATTCCTCTGGACAGTAATCCTCAGGGTTTTACTAAAAGTCCTTATTCCTCACAAGTCCTGAAGGCTTATCTGGATGATATGAAGGTCCCCAGGGGCTCTGCTTTGTTGCAGTATGTGGATGATCTGCTTCTTTGCTCTCCTTCTCAAGTTTCCTCACAGAAAGATGCATCCATTTCCTAACATTTTTAGTCTTAAAGGAATATAAGTCCACTGAAGAAAAATTATGCTTTTCCCAAACCCATGTTCAATACTTAGGGCATCTGATCTAAGAGCAAGGGCTACCCCAGATCCAGACAGGCTTCCTGGTTTCCTAATTGTCACAAACTCCAAAACAAAGCACCAATTTCAAGGTTTTCTTGGATAATTGGTTAGTGCCAAAACTGGATTCCAAATTTCTCTCTTACAGTCAAACCTCTGTGTTTGACTGTTTAAACAACAATGCTGATTTTAATTTTAAAGCCTTTAAGGTTTTATAGGGGAGTCTGATGAGCCCACCTGCCCTTGGACATCCCAAATGTCAGATTCCCCCTTTCCCTTTTGTACATGAAAAGGAAGAGGATGCCCTTGGGGTACTCACCCCAATACACAGGTACTGCCATTGATCATTATAGCCAACCGTGGGACACTGTAGCATGGGGACACTCCCCTAGGAGCCATTATGGCTGCTGCCCTTTTGGTTAAGGCCACTGAGAACATAGTTGTGGGATCCCCTTTAACCACTTTTGTGTCTCACACCATAGAGGCCCTCCTGAATTCTTATCACATTCAACATTTCTCAGTCAGTCACCGCACCTCCTATGAAGTCCTTTTGTTAACTGCTCCTCCCATAACATTTTGCATTATAATAACCTTAACCTTGAAACTTTTCTCCCCTCTGTTATCCAGAAAAATTCCTCATGACTGCCTAACATTGATGGATATTTTAAACTGCCTAATGGACCATCCAAGTTCTGGCAAGTGTATGAGTCTCATGGATATAAATATGTTTCATGATCTGTATGCTTTAGCACTGGACTGAAGCCTTCGCTTGCAGGCAAGCTACTGCCTTTGGTCTGTAAAGTTCTTTTTTAAAAAATTATCCCTACCTGGGGAACTCCTCTCAGACTTTGTAGTGAACAAGGACCCCATTTTACTGGCCAAGCACTTAACAAGTCTGCACTGTCCGGCCCGTTTGACAGCATTTTCACTGTGCTTACCATGCTCAGCCCTCTGGTTTAGTCAAACACACTACCAGCATTGTTAAAACTCAATTTTGGCAAAATCTGTACAGACCCTCAAAATATCTTGGTCAAAAGCACTGCCATTAGCCCTTCTAAACCTTATATCCTCCCCTTTGAAATGCATAAACTCTCACCCTTTGAAATAATCACGGACACCCAATGCACTCTGTTCCTTGACTCTTTTGACCCACAACCCAACAATTATCTCTGATAATAGGAGAGATACTATAGTATTTCAAAGAACTAATCACTTTGGTTAAAAATGTGATTTCAATGTATTTTCAACCCGTGCACTTTCCCTCCTGGACAGTCACCACTGAGTCAATCACTTATCTTGGGGATCGGGGTGTCATCTTCCTTAGCTGGTAAAATGCAAGCTCCACGTTTTGTGTTCTTTAAACTGTCTTCCCCTCTAACAATTTCTGAGACTGTGTTGTTATAAAACACAGTCTATGATAGAGCAAGCTTCCACATGCATGAAGTTAGCCTCCCTGAGACCCAAGCCAGCCCTCCCAAGTGACTCATGGCATCTTCCTCTTGTAGAAGCCACCCTTGCAGAGTGTTTGCATCCCTTGCTGTGATTACAGCTGATTAGTTATTTCCAATGTGTTTGAACTTCACCAGACTTATATCTCACAGCAAAGGCGAGGTCAAGTTCACACACTCCTCTGTAAAGGCATCATCCAGACTTAAGAAGATGTCCCTTGAATATACACCTTCCTTACAATCCTCTCAGAAGCCAAGTATTTAACAGAAGTGAAGCTTGAGATTTTTCTCTTGATTCCTTATTATGGGCATTTGCTGTTCACACACAAGTGTGCAAGGGGACACACACATACACAAGATATTAAAGTGGAGTAGTGCCTAAGGCTTGACAGTTCCTAATGGCTGAAAAGAATAGCACTGGCTATTTGCATGGGTCAGTGGTTTAACACTGTGAACAGGATTTTCTGGACAGATCTGTGGGATAAAATACCTACCCGATGCCAGAATAAATGACAAAAAGAGGCAACCGTGGAAAATGGACCATTTTCCATACTGACTCCCTAGGAACAGAGATTGCCAAGTCTCCTGAATTTGTCTTAGAATAGGTGAAGAACCTTCGATGGGTGCTCAGGCTTAACGAGCTAAAAGAAAATCAAAGTTTTGATCCTGGGCTCTCATGCTATTTTGTTACTATGTTTTTGCATTGGCTTGGGAAAAATAAGGAGATCTGTCTGGGCCTCAGTTTCCCTATCTGTGAAATCATAGTTTCCATTAAATGACATCTCAGATCCTTCCTAGTTTCAAAATCATGGGGAACCTCTCTAAAATGGGTTTTTAACCCCCTGGGACCATGGGTCGCTACAAGGATCTGATGAAAACATAGATCTTGTCTTTGTTCATGCTTCATAAACATACAGTTCATGGACAGACTATGAAGGGAGATTCAGAGAACCCCTGGACCTGCAGTGGGGAATAGGCTTAAAACTTTTGGCTTTAAGAAGAGATCTCGAAAGACTATCTCTACGAAAAAGAAGCAAAAAAATACAGCAGCTGGGCAAGTATGGAAATCTGAAATTTTAGTTTAGAAATAAATGTAGTTATCTCATTCTGAGCTTTCAGTGAGCCACACTTCTGTATTATACATAAAAATTTAAAAGATGCAAGATATTAAAGCAAGATTCATCACTGTGATCCGCTATGAAAGCTGGATCTGAGGCCAACAGAAAGTGCGGAGTCAGACTCTGACGGATCAGGTATTATGCAAATATCCACGGCTGCAGTGAATGAGTCGCGTGTTTTCCCCAGATGTTCCGCCCAGGTTCCAAAGCAGGAGGGAAGTTGGCTAAGGACCAAATCAAATTTTTATATTCCTGTAAGATAGTGCCAGGCACTCTGAGTTCATCAGTCCCATATTGGAGGCGTCAAAGCGCCACATCATGGTTGGATAGCCCTACATTCAATCCATTTTACTGCAGGCAGAACAAATAAACTGAGAATCAGAGCACTCAGTGACTCATGTCAGAGGTGCAAATTGAAAATCAACGCTTGTCCTGCATGTAATCTAGCTGCAGAAGAGTTTATAGGGTGGAATTCTCCACGCTGGGTGCTGCCGCTGCTTCTGCAAGGACAGCTCTGTGTGTGTGTGTGTGTGTGTGTGTGTGTGTGTGTGTGTAAGTGTGAAAGTGTGAATGTGCATGAGAGTGTGTGAACGTGTATGTGTGTGTGTGAATTTCTGTGAGTGTGAGTGTTGTGTGAGTGTATGAGAGTGTGTGTGTATACGTGTGTGTGTGAACTTGTGTAAGTGTGAGTGTGCATGAGAATGTGCATGTGTATGAGTGTGTGAGTATATGTGAGTGTGTGTATGTGTGTATGAATTTGTGTGAGAGAATGTGACTGTTGTGTGTGTGACTGTGTGTGTATATGTGTGTGAGTATTAATTTGTGTGACATTGTGAGTGGGCATGTGTATATGCGAAAGTATATGTGTAAGAATGTGTGTATGTGAGTGTGTGTGTGCATGTTCACAGTTTAAAACACCACCCATTCCAAGAAAACAGAAAAAGAGAAAGGGACCCAAAGCTTCTAATTCATTTGTAAATAAATGCAAGAATAATTGTCAAAATTGTAGTTGAACTAGTGATTTTGAGTTATTTCCAAGTATATTTCCAGAAATCCACAGCTTACCGGAAATTTCCTGCCATCTCTTCAACCATCTCTCAGTTTGGTGTGTTTGTCCTGTTCAAATATTATTTTTCAGAGGAAAATGTTGGGGCTTAGAGATCTTTGTTCCTCTCTATTTAGCAACACCATCATCAGCATTGAAGGTGAGGTTAACACACACGAGTCTGTCCTCCACTAGACTATAATACACGTAAGGATCAAGGTTCTGCAGTCTTTATTGGTGTCTCCTCAGGACACCGGTCCAAAATTAGTCACACAGGTGATCATAGCTGTTTGATCAATTGAATTAAATTACTGCTCTTTGGCCAAGAATGAACTGTGACAGCAAGAATCCTGGCCAAGGCGCAAAACACTGGGTTCAGCTCCTGCCACTCACTGGCTACTTTAACTTAGCCTCTTCCTTGACTTTCCCTGACCTCAATTTCCTTATCTATAAAATCAAGAGTTTGAATCAAGTGTGAAATGCAAGACTCATTTTGCTGTTTGCTTCTCTGTGAGCTTGTTACCAAGAATACAGCCTCAGAAGGAACCAGCCTGAGACCACCCTTCCTGAGTATTTCTTTTCATCAAAAGGGAAGTAAAGAAACGGGCAGTTCTTCAGGGTGTGTTTGGCCCTGGCTCTGTGTATCAGCTGAGGGCATCGCTGTTTCTCAATGGCTTCTGTTTCATGTAGAACCAAGACCACTTCAGGAGACCCACTGCCTTCTAAAGCCCCTGGAAAACTGCTCTCTGAAGGCACTGTGTCTGAAAGCTGCACTTAAAGGGTATTTTGCCTTGGGAAGAACAGGCGATTGTTTAACTCCACGGGGTAGTGAAATTACTTCTACACAGAGCATGTTCTAGCAAATTACAGTTCTTGGACAGTGGATTCCAGGGCACAGGGGCAGAGATTTATGGGCTTACTTTCTTGAGCCTACTTACTGACAAAGGAAAGGAAGGAAGGAAGAGGAGAATGAAGGGAAGAGGGTCAGGTGTTGAATTCAGGAGCTCTGGTCTTCCCCAGAGTCTGAGTGCCACTCAAAAGCCAAAGCAAGAAGTTTTGGGGAGAAACTAGCATCATCTGTCATCAAAAGATCTCTGGCTGTGCACCCTCGGAGCCACCTGCTGCTGACCCTGGGCTCCAGCTCTCCTGGCCGCATTCCCGGAGTGCACTTCTAAGTGTTCTAAATCTAAGTAGCAGGGGTTATGGGTGGGGGACGAGGAGGTCTGTCTGCATTCCCAGGATGAGAATTTATAGCAAAAATGGGTGGCAGTCATTTCCTGTTAGATCACTTACCACCACAAGACTGATAAGTGAGCATTGGTAAGAAAGGCAGGCCAGAGACAGAGCGTGTTCTAAGCAGGGCACCTGGGTCCCTCCCTGGATCCACCAGTGAGACCCTAGCAGCCCTGGTCAGGTCCTTCTCACCTCTGAGAGGAACTGAGACACCAGTACCGGCAGCAGGGAGTCCACAGCCAGCAGCTCACAGCTCTATGCTGCCTGGGTGCCTCCAAACAGCTCCTGGGGTGGGCGAGTTGAGGGCAAGACCTCACTGTGCACGTGAGGCAATGGCTCGGTGTGATCTGCTCAGACCCTCCTGGAAGCTGGTGGCATCAGCCCTGGAGCTCAGCTCTCTGGATTCAAGATCTAGAAAAATGACCAAAGCTAGCCAAGGGATAGGTAAATCCCAGAGAAGGGAATGCAGTGGAGCTGAGGTCCCATGACTTAGCAGAGGGACGGGGGCTCTTTCTAAACCCCCGTATTGACATTCTGAGCATTTGACCTCAAATGGTAAACTGAGGTGACATGCAAGGCAGACGTGGGGCTCAAAGACTCTTTGATGTGCCGACGAAATCTTACTTGGCAGGAGGCCGGGGGGAGAAGAGGAAGCGGTGCTCTGGTGGCTTGGGGTAATCATTTCCCAAGAGAAACAGAATGCTGTTTCCTTCAAACAGATCTGATGTCCTTGTGCCCTATAGCCTTCACTGGAGATCAGTTGCAAAGAAAACTTTCCCAAGGTGATCTGGGCTTTCGGCTCTCCTTTCAAATCATCCTGCAGGAGGCCTTTTGTATGTCTATCCAAGTCCTTCTCAGCCCAGTCGACTGTCCAGACATTTCAGAAGTATTTTTTGCTTTCAAAAGTGACCCTTTCGAGGAGTTCCTCAGCAGACATTTCGGCATCAAGCTGTGTACATGTTTATAAAATGTCACTTCATCCATCAGACTGCTTCTGAGGCTGAAAGAAGGCAGGGTTATCTCTCTCTTGGAGTTTTGCTCATTGGGTGGGGAAGGGGGCGGGTGCTCATCCCAAAGGTGGAACAGACACAAGGAAATGGGGAGCCACTCTCACTGGTTCACAAGTCCATTATTTCATGAATGCAGAACCAGCCCCATGTCTGGGCCAAGTTCTGGTCTACAGAAGAATCAAGACGCTTGCAGGATGAAGGGAGAGGAAAACATAAGTAACAGTTACAAGAGATGAACCCTATGAGGAAGGTCAGCAGAATAGGTCAGGGACCCCAGAGGTGACTGGAAAGGGTCCAGGTGGAGCCTGCAGGGATAAATGTGGCTCTTTGAGGTTCTTCAACTCTAAAAGATGGCGACCCAGCCAGAGTGTGTCAAAAATGAAAAACTTGATTTCTAATATTTTCCAGAGTCCTTGGTGGGAATACTCCCAATTAATAAAGCAAATTTCGAGTCACCGGTGTGGCATCACTGAACTCAGAGTTGGGAATTCACACCTGGTATGTAGCACCCTGTTCTGTCCACTTGCAAGTGCAAGGGACACAAATACCTGCAAGAGGCTAGAGAATAGGAACATAATTAGGACGTGAGGAATGTAAGTATTTATTCTTTGTTTTTATTATAGTTCATTTAATTATAAATGCTTATAATCTAATTTTTACAAGTGACTGTGTTTAATAACCGGCTGCCAAAATTGCTGAAAATATAACAATCAGCTCTCCAGAACACCCCTAGTTTATCCCTTCATGCACCTGGGTTCAAGCTGCCATCCTGTCTCTGGGGGATGTTATACTGCCTTCCTAACCAGACCTCCTGCCTCCGTGTAGCCACAGTAATCTTTGTAAAATGCAGTGCGGTCATGTCACCCCCTGATTAAAACTGCTACTTCTTTACGGTTTTTGGTTCCCTCTGTGATGTGAACCTCCTGCTTCTTCCCTGGGGTCCCCACCATTGCTACCTCCCACCTGCCATGAACACAGTACACACCTCCCCAACTCCCCTGTTCCCCATCCCTGCTGCCGGGAACACTGCCTGTGCCCCTACAGTCTTTCGATCTCTACTTGGACATGACTTCCTTCGGGAGACTTTCCATGGCCCACCAGACCCAGAAGGGCCGCCCCTCCTTGTGCTCCCACAGGTCTTGGGCTTGAACTTCAGCAGCACATGTGCACTGGGTGGTAGGATGTGGTTTACAGCAGGGCTGAGGGCAGCAGGTCTGGAGCAGACTATTGGGCTGTGACTCCTGGCTCCGCTGCTCCCCAACTCTGTGTCTACTGAGCAGCCACTGCACCTCCAGAGCCTCTTTCTCTCCTATAAATTCGGGCAATTCCAGGCTCTACCTTGGAAGGTGATCATGAACCTCAAGTGATTTTGCATACATCCACTGTGTGTTTCAAACAGCCCCCAACCCACAGCAAGTGCCCCCAAGTGGTAACTCAGACTGGCCCAGGTACCTGTAGTCACCCCTTTGACAGGTCATCATGGGAACTGGGTGGTTTCTCTTTCTGCTGAGAGTATAGCACTGAGTTGGGACTTAGCAGGTACTCAGTGACTGCAGAAAGGAACAATCCAAAGAATGAACCAGAAAAGGAAGAAAGGGCTCCATGTTCCCTACAGAGAACACACCAGTGCAGAGGCCCCGGGTGTGGTGTGTGCGCAGCTGGTGGGACAAGAGCACTGGGGCCGGTGGACAGTCGCAGGAGGACTTAGGTAGGGCCACGGGGCAGGGTCTGTTTTCTGAGGCATCACTTCTCTTCCACCGCCTCACATCTTGAGCTGCCACCAAACAACAGACACTTATTTTCTCTCAGGTGTGGAGGTCAGAAGTCCAAGAACACAGTCTGGACAGGTAGATTTCCAGAGGGTGCTCTCTTCCGAGCCCCTCACTGGGTCCTCATGTGACCCTGCCTGGGTGCATGCACACACAGAGAGCTCTGGTGTCTCTGCCTCTTCTAATAAGGACACTAACCCTATTTGTTCAGGGCCCCATCCCATGACCTCACTCAACCTTAACTACTTACTCACAGGCCTCTTTCCCAAATATAGCCATACTGGGGGGTTAGAGCTTTGATATATGAATTTGAGGGGGATGCAAACATTCAGTCTATAGCTCCACCTTCCCTGCCACCCCAGTCACCCCATTCTTCCATCCCCACCCCCATCCCCACCCTCCCCACTCCTCATCCCCACTGTACACACAGTTGCCATCCTCTGTGTGGGGAGGTGAAAGGGCAGAAGTGCTTCATCAGCTCTCCCAGTGGGACTGCTGCTCCCCACGCCTCAGGTGATGGTGCCTACCTGCGTCCACTGCATCTGGAGCCTGAGAATTAGGGTTTTATTAACTGGGGACCTTATTAGCCATGAACTGCTGAGAGATAGGAAGTTGTGATTTGACCATTCAGATACCCAGCCTTTTGGCTAAAATCCCCTCTTGGGGGCCTGCCTCTGCCTCTACAAGTTCAGAATTTTCCAGCCAGTTCCATTCTGTCAAGCAATTATTTACAAGTTAGATTTCCAGGGAATACATGGTCAGAGAATGCTAGCGTTACACACATAAATAACAACAAATTACTTTTTTTCAACAAAAGACAAACCATTCTCCAAATAACCAGAGTCATCAGGAAACATAGGGACCTACCACCCTGTCCACCCACAGCTGGGACCATTTATCATTGCTTTCTCTCCCTGATGGGAGCCAGGAATGTCTACAGAGCAAGTCACAGTGAGCCATGATCTATGACCTCCCCTCTTAGGCTATCATTTAACAGTAGTCTTTTCCAATTATTTTCTCAATTCAGAGAATGTGGTAAAACTAGGAAGCATTTATCTATGGTTTCAGGAGAGCTACGGGCTTCCCAGGTGGAGCTGGTGGCAAGAAACTGCCTGTCAATGCAGGAGACACAAAAGACTCGGATTTGATCCCTGGATAGGGAAGATCCCTTGAAGGAGGACATGGCAACCCACTCCAGTATTCTTGCCTGGAGAATCACATGGACCGTGAAGCCTGGCGGGCTACAGTCCGTAGGGTTGCAGAGAGTTTGACATGACTAAAGTGACTTAGCCTGCACGAGAGCTATGATGACTGCTTGCTCTGAAGTGTCCACTCTTTGCAGGAATTGGTGAGGTCTAAGGAGCTAGCTTTAGACTATCATCAAATATCCAGTTCCCCACCTTCCCTGTGGTGGAACTTCACAATTACTTATGTCCATCCAAAAGGACAAGGTTTGCCTGTCTGTCCATAGCTAGGCACGGCCCTCTGAGCTCCCATCAAGGATGTGCAAGATGAAATGTGTGTAGGTGGGGCCAGCAAGAGCTTCCAGAAAGGCTGCTTCATAAAAGCAAAAGGGAAGGGAGTGGCTGTCCTTCTTCCTCTTCTACGCTCTCTGGAACATGGATGTGATATCTCCAACACACACACAGATATTAGTAACTGGGCCATGAGGTCACCTTGAGACTGAAGCAAACCATGCACTGGGCTGGTGGAGCAAGAAGACAGAGGAGCCTGGTTCCTGATGAGTACAGAGTGGCCACCCCAGCCCTTAGCTGCCAGCACCAAATCCTTTAGGAAGAGAGAACCAGCCCTTATCTCATTCTAGCCCCTAAGAATCTGGGTGTTAAGTCATAGGCAGCCAAACCCACCCCTAACCAGAGCCATGCTCTGCACACCTCCTATGCAGCCAGAGACACTTGGACATCAGAAACCCACAGTTCATCTAAAAGTAGCACCTTGCTATTCTATTATCGATTCATTCAAGAGCTACTTGTTGAGGTTCTGTTTCCTATGCCCCCCCAAAAGTAAGTCTGTCCCCTAAGGCTCCCAGTGCAGTTTAGGATGTAAACTTAGGCTTGACTTTATTCCAGTATAAGGCAACAGGTCCCAAACAGAATGAGTGTTACCTGTTAGAAACTTGTCAATGTCAAAGTATCAGAACTGGACACTACTTGGTCTTTCCTTCCTTTTGAAGGGCTCAGGATATAAATTTGGAAAAGATGTGACAGAGAAAGGTGTGTGTGTGTGTGTGTGTGTGTGTGTGTGTGTGTGTGTGTGTGTGTGTGTTAGAGGAAGGAAGAGAGAGACAGAAACAGGAGAAAAGTGTGAGACTACAAAAAAATACAACTGAATTCACGTCTATGATCAAAAGCACCATGGTTCTTCCTAACATTAGCAGTCAAGTGCTAACTCATCTGCACTTAAGGGCTGTTAAAACTCTAACCACCATAGCAAAAAATTTAGTATAACAGCTCAACTCCATATAATTTTATTATTTTCAATAAAACGAAATGTTAAGTGTCTAACTAGAAGTGATTGAGTTTTTACGTTTACACTAAGACTTTACACATAATTAGACTCACCAATCTATAAACTTTCATTTTCAACACAGCTTCAAGTTTGGGTGTAAAAAGAGTAATCACCATAATCTTAAGACATATCTATCCAATTCTAGGAAACACCCAAAAAACTATGAATGCCCCAGTAAAAAAAAAAAAAAAAGGTCACTTTCATATTCCTTTGATGATGCCTATTACTGAACTCACATATTTCAGTAAGCATCATACAAAATAATATTGCAATAGGAAGTATAAGACCTTCTAACACATGAGCATAGGTCAGAGTCGGTAATCAACTAGACCACACACTTACCCTGAAATTCCACAGTATTTTTCAAGAACGTGTTAATGGCCTCTGCCTGCAAGAGTGTGAGGCACATGCTCTTTTTCCCAAAAACCGAAATGACAATAATTAAACCAGGCAGCTGCTGCCCCCAGTAATATGACAACCTCTCCCTGCTCCCTGGAACTTGCTGGAATCCCCCCGCTTGAGCTCATCTCATTCAAATTCGCTGTGCTCTTCCTGTGCCCCAGCAATCTGGGTGAGTTTCCATCTTTCAGCTGAATTATTCAGATGTTTTCCCACAACGGCACTAGCAGTGCTCGTATAACTAGTTTCTAAATCAACAGTGAATTACATTATTGACAATCTGAGAGGATTAATTAAGAAATCTGTCAGGAATGACGCTATGAGAGCTGGCTCCTTTTCAAGTCAGATCCTTGGTCTTTGAGATAGAATCATACCTGATGTGATTGCAGTAGTGGAAGGGTGGGCTATGACACCAGATCTGGGGGTGGAGACAGTTCCCCTGGGCTGAAAGGCAGAGTGAGTGTCAGCCGGAGGCAGAAAACTGTATGCCCGTACACGCGTGCATGCGCACACACACAGACACACATACACCCCATTGCTGGCTGGCTTACATCAACTAACTTACATGGGGCTGCAAAAAAATATGCTATACAAAGTAAAACACTTTTCAACATGTATGTATCATGGTTCTGTGCACAGATTCTGGTATACAGAAACATCACTAATGAGTCAGATGGTAATTTGCCTTTTTGAATGCCTGATCCCAACATCTGGGGTCTCAAGGCCCCCAAAATAAGCCACCCAGGAAGCTTCCTTTGGCACCTTGCTATGAGAAAGCAACTTGTCTATTCCTATCCATTTTTTTTTCCTTTCCACATAGCCTTACAATCAAACCCCAGCATATAAAACAAATAAATTAATAAAAAATCAAAATATAATAGTATTTTACTGTCTGAATTAATGAATTAAATTTGAGAAAGTTTGAGAGACTGCTATTAATAGATAAAGCAGCAATATTCCTGCAAATTTGCAGTAGATACCATACAGGATGGAAAGCTTGAAGTCCTAGATTTGAGGTGTAGCTCAGTCCCTGAGGAACTGGGTGGCCTGGAGCCTGTCTCATCTCCCCCAAGGTTTCATGTTTTCACCTGGAATGATCCCTGCTCCACAGGCTGCCGTGGGGTGAGATCCAAGTGGGGAAGTACGTTGGAAGCTTTCTGAGCATGCCTGCTACCCAACACACAACTGCAACATCTCTCCTTGTATCACCTTCGAAACAGCCTTTCCAAAAGCACTGTCTCTGGTTTAAGGATAAGAACCCCGAGGCACCCAGAGCTAAGGAAATATTCCCAAAGTGCAGAGTTCTAAGAGGGTGAACTCACCCCCACACCCCAGTCACTGGGCTCCCCGCTGAGGCCAGTGCCCAGGGCAGGGCATGTGGGTGGGACCTGAGTTCCTGCGGGTAAGTGAGAGTCTCAGAGTGAGCGGGGGTTGGGGCGGGCTTGTGGGCCACAGGCTGGGGGTCTGGGGGGCTGGAAGGCTGGGGAAGGAGGTGTTCCGGGAGCCTCCTCTGGGGAGGAAAGCGCAGGAAGCCATGTGAGATGTGCAGATACAACGTGTGTCCAGGACCACTGGACCAGTGACCAGGGACTATGCCAGAGGCACCAGGCGGGCAGTGAAAGAGTGATGGTGACAATAATACTGACCGTGAGAACCACGGTCACAACAGCTGACACCTCCTGAGGATGAGCTACGGCTGGTCCTGCTGGAGGTCCTGACTGTGTATTGATTAATCTCATGCTTGCATCACCATGTGACGGATGAAGAAATGGAGGCTCAGAGGGCTTTGTGACTTGGAATTGGCTGTAAAGTGGACTTGGAGAGTCTGAGGAATAAGTAAGGAATGTCTCCCCTTTCCAGAACCCTCCCTGAAGTTCTCTCTGCCCACGGAGTAGCTGCAGAAGTGCCTCAGAACCATCAGAGAGACAGTTGTCCCATTCGCAGTGACGTTCACATGACCTGGGCTTTCAAGGCAGGAGCCCACTTTCCTGGGACTTTGCAAAGACAGTTCCTATGTCTTGTCTCTTCTGCCTCCAGATTTGGCAGTTCCAGGAGCCTCAGGATTTGGAGTCAGTTTTGTGACCTAGTATTCTCCAATGTCCTCACGAGTCACGTGACAGAACTTAGGACAAAGAAGAATGAAGTTTGCTTGCAAACAAGCGCACATACACATTCACATACACACACAGAGACTAGAGTAATATGTGCTATGCCTGCATGGTTGGATTCCAGGAGTGATTATTATTTTTTTGTTAACTCTCCACATTTTCTAATTTACTACAATAACCACTTATTTTTGTAATCAGAAATAAAATAATCATTTAAAAAAATGATATGTAACTACAACAAGCTAATAGAAAGTCATGGTTTCTGACCTCCGGAGATGGCAAAGCTGTGAAGCACAACTTAAAAAGAACAGAAACTGTCTGGCTAGCTCTGTTGGTAGAGCATGAGACTCTTAAAAAACACAGAATCATCAAGCCGCAGCCTTGCCACATCTTAATTGTTATACTTGGGGTAAATCATGTATAACCTTCCCAAACCTCATCTGCCATTGACACAAAGGAGTTGCAATGTTTTCTCAATAATTTCACTGAATTTCTCAAAGGACAAACCAATTATGTAAAGTGCTTTGTACAAGGTAAGGGTACCCATATTGTCACTACTCCTGCTGATCCTGTAATACTAGTATCAGTATTTGTACTCATATTCCTATTATTGATGAATTATTGAGGACACTCAGGAACAAAATATATTCAAATTTTTTCTTTATATGAAAATCTGAACAAAGATGCTATTCATTCGTTGAGGGCTGTTATATTGGGAATGAAAATAAAGTAAGCCCCATCTGCATATCTGAATTTTACTGATACTCATTGTTCAGTCGCTCAATCGTGTCTGACTCTTTGAAACCTCGTAGACTGCCATACACCAGGCTTCCCTGTCTTTCACCATCTCCTGGAGTTTGCTCAAATTCATGTCCATTGATACTCATTAGCCTATTGATAGAGATTCAACTGCTTAAAACAAATCAATTAAATGAAAAGCTTACCCAGGGATCCAGAGAGAAAGGAAATAGTTTCCTCATACCATTCCTCCCAGTTTTAGTATGAAAAAATCTGCATCCTTTAGCCTAGATGGGAGGTCTTTATGCAGGAACAAAATCTGATGACAAGGAGTCTTTTCCCCACGGCAGTTGTCCTTGGTCCTGATGCTCTCTTTGTTCTTTCCAAGTGAAAAATACCCACCCTTAGCAAGGGTAATCCTTCTCAGAAAAACTACAAATGTCCATTTCAAAAAGTGATGATCTTATATGTTATACATTATTTACACATAAACCTAAAGTATAAAATATTTTTTAACCCTACACTCAAATTAGAACAAAACATTATTCAGACTCTTTTTAATTTAGGACCAAAAAATGCCTTTCTAGTGATGGAATCTTCACATTTCAGATATTTCTTAAAGATAAGAGACTTGTCATTAAGTAGTATTGATGATACTAGTAGTGTTTGCGTGGTTGTCAATTTCATTAATCTTTCAAATTACGTATTCATAACGGGTTAATGAAAGCACAACACTTCATTACATTATTCAATGTAATTTTATGGATATTCTCTTTAGTTGATCATGTTAGAGTCTCTTGTCTTAACAGCTGTTCAGAAACATTATACTTTCCAAGATCATTAGGGATATGTGATTATCAAACAGCAGGAATAACAATCCTCACTGGCCTTGAACTCTGTTCAGTGGACATTAGACAGCTTCCACTTGCAAAGGACTAAGCCCCTTGAATGTTTGATACAAAACCTGGAAATTCACAAAGCTGACGGAGAGCTTGAGAATTGCTTTAATTTTTAAAAAGTGATAAATCGGATCATGGTTTAACAAATAGTCACTCCCCCTACTTCTTGAAATAGAGCATACATTTTGACCCTACTGACTAGGGGACTGGCCAGCTGCTTATTCTGCCCATGCGATGTGAGCAAACATGTTAGGAGCAAAGGTTTTAAACACGCATGCCGGGTTAGTTTGCTTGTTTGGGGTCTTTATGTGCTCCTGCCATGTAGTGTGAGGGGAACATGACCCAGATAGTCCCTCCCCTTTAATGTGGACTCCTCAGAGCATGCCTGAGCCCGACCAGAGCCTGGAACAAAGCCTGGCCAAGCTAGTAAGATCAACAGAACCTCAGTCAACCCACGGACCCACGTCTGCAGCCCATCAGTGTTTGCCACCAGCCACTGCGATTTTAAAGCTGTTTGTTACAGCATTATTAGGACAACAAAGGAATAACACAATGGCAAAACTGTTTAACGATTCTGTTTAACCGTTCATTGTTGCAACAGGATCACGTACAATTCTGAGGTTTGATCTCTAAACAGTACAAAATGTTTGGTTCATGAAATCTTGGCACTGATACCATATCATTTTGGCTACATCACTTAATCTCATGTGCGCGTCAGCCTCTCATTCATTCATTTATTCAGTCAGGCATTCACACACTCATATAACATATATTTTCAAAGTTCTTTCCACATTCCAGACACTAAGCCGACTCCTGAAAACAAAATGAGGAATGAAATACATAAGATGTATTTAACTCAAGGGAATTACATTCTGTAAAATGGGTAGAATCCCCACCACCACCTGTCTACCAACTTCATGAGGCTGGATGAATGAAATCAGATTATGGACATGAACGTGCACTGAAAGCCAAGAGCAAATATTAAAGAATGTTACTTTGAATTTCAGGATTTTCATTAATTCAAAATCTTGACCAAATTTTTAAAGGTCCATGAATCTTACCTACAGCTTACCTTACCTTACAAAGAGTCTTACCTACAGCTTTGAAGCCAGTATCTTATCGTATATGTGTGTGCTAAGTCATTTCAATCTTGTCCAACTCTTTGCAACACCATGGACTGTTGAAAAGCATACCTGGCTTCCCTGTCCTTCACTGTCTCCCAGAGTTTGCTCAAACTCATGTCCATTGAGTCGACAAGGCCATCCAACCATCTCATTCTCTCTCGCCCCCTTCTCCTCCTGCCAGCATCAGGGTCTTTTCAAATGAGTCAGTTCTTTACAACAGGTGGCCAAAGTATTGGAGTTTCAGCTTCAGCATCAGTCCTTCCAATTCAGGACTGATTTCCTTTAGGATGGACTGGTTTGATCTCCTTGCAATCCAAAGGACTCACAAGAGTTTTCTCCAGCACCACAGTTTGAAAGCATCAAATTTTCAGTTCTCAGCCTTCTTTATGGTCCGAGTCTCACATCCATACATGACTACTGGAGAAACCATAGCTGTGACTATACAGACCTTTGTCAGTGAAAGCAAATTAATTGAAACTGCTCTCTGCTCTTTTCTGCTAGTACCACCCCTGATTTTTATAACTCTTTGAGGTATCTTATCATATCCCCCCTTTCACAGGTGAAGAAATAGAAACTAAGAAATTCACTTACTCAAGGTTCTGTTTCCAGTAAAAAAAATCTAAACTAAAATTCAAATTCAGATCCATTTGCAAAACATTTCTCCTTTGCATCAAAGTTCACCATGTTTTAACTTAAAAAAAGCACGCATTTTGACAAAGGAAGATCAGTAATTACAAGGAGGAGTTTTCTGGAGATAAACTCAGCTGATCCCGCTGCCAAAATCCACAAATACCAAAGGAAAGTTGGGAAAAGGCAACTAGGAGCTTCATCTGCCTTTTTTTCGGCTCTCTCATGTTTCCTATGCTGATAAAGACCTTGCACGCACATCCTTTAAAAAGCAAATCAAAAGGCCCTTTGTTAGATCTGAAAACAACCCAAGATTTTGTCATCCCCTCTCAGAGCCCTAAAAACCCCATCCACAGCTGCCTGGGAGAGTATCTTTCAGTTATCTCGGTTTAGTAAGAAGTATAAATCTCAGTAAGCTACTGAAAGCATGATGTAAACAAGCAAGCCCAGTGAAGACATTTTTTCTTTAATAAAAAGACAGCTTAGGTAAAGGACCAGATGTTATTAAAGCTGCCAGTGAAAGCGTGTTCCTTGAAGCTCCGAGAGGTGGGCTGGAAGCCGTGCTATGAAGACCATGGCCAAACTCAGCCTGGACGTTAAACATGAAAGAGCATCACAATCCTGACAACTGTCTGGATGCGTCCCTTGACAGCAGTCACCTGTGAGCAGTGGATGATTGGACCCAAGCATCCTCTTCCCAAAGGAGCCCACAGTGAGAGCCACCAGCTCACTCAAGGTGCCCACACTCTGCGGTGGCAAAAGAAGTCATTTTCCACATCAACTCAAAAAGGCAAAAGAGTAAGAATGTGGTGCTTCCATGGCTCCGCAACCGGACACCCAGCAGGGTGTGAATGGTGGGGCTCAGCCCCACCAGCCTCCGTGTCCATCGAACTCTCTCACATGCAGGGACCAGCCAACACACAACACATGTGACCTCAGAGGGGAGACCCGCCTGTGTGCTGTTGCATCAGGAAAGCCGTCTGCCTCCAGATCTCATGCTCAGCGGAAATGCCTCGTGGAGCCAGGCCATCCCCTTCACGTCTTCAAACACAGCCCAGCTGTGTTTGCCAGTTTCCTCTTGTTCAGCCCATCGGGGAAGGCCTGCTGCTGTGGTGGTACCTGCTGCAGGCTGGCTGCTCTGTTGCGCCCAGCCCTGCCCACACCTCCCTCCTGGTGGAACCCACTTGCTGGGGTGAACATCTGTCCTTCCTTCTTTGCACTTCAAAGGGCCGCTCTTGAAGCTTCATGGTGAAAAGACAGGACAAGTTTTCCTGGGAGAAAGGGGAGAACAAAATGTTGCTCAAACCCACATAGTGGAAAGAATATGGGCTCTGGCATCAGACCAACCTGGGCACAACTTCCAGCCCAAGACCTCTGCCATCTGGTGGCCCCGGAGCCTTGGGTCCTCCTGTACAAAGCCAGAGAGTTGAGGGAGAGAGTGTGGGCCGTGCCTGGATGTGTGGAAAGTACTCAGTACCTGGTAACAAGTATTAAGTATTTTAAGCGCTGTCAGGTCGCGGGGGGGGGGGGGGGGGGGGGGGCTTGTTTTAAGCAGCTTTAAAATGACAACCAGCACTCACCGTGTGCTTTTCATGGGCCTGGCATTGACCTTATTTCATTTAACCTGCTCAACAATCCTCTGCTGTCAATGATGTCGTTATCCCCATTTTCCAGAAGATGATGCTACAGTCCTCCTCGGGGACATCTGCTAGGTGAACGCACCCCTGAGTCCAGGGAAGCCAAGCCCTTCCCGGCCGGTGGGGACAGAGGAGCTGGGAGGCAGGGCCTGGAGCGTCCACGCTTGTGAGAGCCCCTGGGGGACCGAGTGAGGTCCAGGGAGATGCGAGGGGAGAGGCACGCGGATGGGGGACTTGGGAGAGGCGGAGACAGCAGGGCTGCTCTCCCTTGGCTACCAGGGACCTGGCTCTGAGCCTCGTGGACTCTTAATTCCAAACTTGAAGCTGGTCCTCAATGCCAGGAGGGGAGAAACTACTTCACTCGACAATTTACAGGCTCAAAGCAGCACTTTAAATATGAAGATCTTTCGTGCATGAGCCCTGCTGCTTGCCCTGTTGTTTTTCTGCTGCTAAGTCATGTCCAACTCTTGCCCTGAGCACCTGCAAATCTTAAGGTCTATAGGTTCCAACTTCTCCAAGAGCTCAGGCCACGTGCTCAGCTGTGCCCAACACTTTGTGACTCTATGGACCGTAGCCCACCAGGCTCCTCTGTCCTTGGGATTTCCAAGGCAAGAGTACTGGAGTGGGCTGCCATTTCCTTCTCCAGGGGATCTTCACGACCCAGGGACCCAACCCGCGTCTCCTATGTCTCCTGCACTGCGGGCGAGGTCTTTACCCACTGAGCCATCGGGGAAGCCCTCCAAGAGCCTAGGCGCTTCATCTTCCTCCACTGCACATCTGTCCTAAAGCACTCACCTCGCTTTACTGATGGAAAGAATACCCTTCAGGAAGGCTGAGTTCCCAGAGGGATCCCAGTTTTCATTCTATTGTTGCAAATATCTCTTCACTCATCTTGGCTCGAAGATAGGATGGCCACTTCCTTTAGTACAATATTAGGAGCACAAAGCAGATGAAAGAGCAAATGAATCCAACACCACCCACAGAGAGAAACGAGCACCGTGATCGACAACAGTGGAATTTTTTTCATGAACTTATAAACAGGAAAGGAGTTTGGGTTTCAAAAATCCACTGATTTCCTTGCTTAGCCATATCTAGGTTGTGTATGGAAGAAAACAAAAATAATTCTGGGCGCAGAAGGAAGGTGGAATATTTCTGCACTCAACACTGGGCAAGGCTGGCTCGGCCCCAGACACAAAGAATACTCGTGTCCCTTTTTAAATAAAAATAAATAAAAGAAAGTGGTTCAACCCCCATTGGGGAGTGCCAACAACACGTTACAGGGCACGGGGGAGGGTGTGGGTGGGCGAGTGGGTGCGAAACGTTTCACAATCACTAACAACAGCCCTGTTGTGAAGCCAACAGCTGGAGGAAAACACAGGTGTGTGTTAACACAGCCTGGCTCTTCTCACCACTATGCCCGCTGGCTGGGGGTGTGGGGGAGGATGCTGGCCGGACCTCAGGGTCACAGCTGACCACAGAGCTAGGAGGCAGGCATAGGGAACAGCTGCACCCAAGCAATCACCCCTGTAAGGGTCACAGCCCTGCAAACTGCCCCCCGCAAACTTCCCAGGTCTCCTACCCCAGCAGCTCCTGATCCACCCACAGGCCAGCTCCCGTACCAGAGCTGGGTCCAAAGCTCTGTTGTGAGATTGTGGCTTGTCGCTGAAAGGCTAACGATCAAGGATAGACACGGCTTCCTGGGGAGCTCTGGGAAGTCCCACGCCCAAGCCCTGGCCAGGCTCTGCGGCTCCGGTGGGTCAGCATCTCTGAGTCCCAGCCCTTAACATGGCTGAGAAGAGTCTAGATAGTGGGTTTAAACAACTCTGAGAAGCAGCCAGAGAAGAACCACGGTGTTCTAATATCTTTCAGCAGGGGCCCAGGCACCTGGGCCTAAAGAACCTGGAGCAATTCAAAGATCTGCAGCTCTTCCGTGACCCTACAAAGGACGAGAGTGAAGGGATGTGCCCCCTCCACCACAGCTTGGTTGCCCCCTCCGCCACAGCTTGTTTACCTCCTCCCACCAAAGAGAACTTTGGGTGGTCTTGCAGAGGTTTCATTGGTCAGGGGTGTAGAATATTTTTCCAAGCGAACTTTAGTTTAGTCAAGGGGATCAAAAGAGTTGGTAGAAGGTACTGGCATCTTCAAGATCATTTTTTATGTGGAAAACTGTAATTCCATGAAATGATACAATTTTTAAAAGATGAGAACCTGACAGCCTTGAATATGTTGCTGTTGTTCATTTCCCCTGGCCTCTGGTGAAGCCCCGGTTTCTTCTCTTTAATGCAAAGTTTCTAGAGCCAGATGCATCCACGGGTCCACAGGGCTTCTGAAATCATGTGTGTTTACTCTTCTCCTGGAAACAGGGCTGCCCCAGCTCTCAGCAGCAGCAAAAACAGGCTAAAAGCTACCGTGATGGGTCACCTCTCCAACACCCGGGGAATGAGGCCCCTGTTTATTGAAGGCGGACCACCCCTCACCCATCTTCCCTTTTAGGGATGGACCCATGAGGACTGAACTCATCCCCACATCCCCATTTCCAACTCTCTCTCTCTGCCTTCCCTCCCCATCATCTCTAGGGCTCCTTTTTCTGAAAATAGATGCCTGGACTGAACACAGGGCACAGAGGTGGGGGAGTGAGGAAAGTCCCAGTGTGCCCAGTGGTCAGAGGTGGCATCTCCTGGGCTGCCCTCCCTTCCGGGGGCCCCTTCTGGCCACCTCCACACCACCCCAGGCTTTCCCGGAGCCTCAGAGAGAAGGCGGCACCAGTCTCCCTCTTCATTAACTTCCATGCTGAAGAGGGGTTTCCTGAGCACCTACCACAGACCTGGGGTAACTTACTGGCTGCCCCTGCTCAACCCACACTGGCAACCAAGGACTCAGATGTAGAATGATGAGAAGACCCAAGAGCTGGGCTTTCCTGGTGGCTCGGTGGTAAAGAATTTGCCTACCAAAGCAGGAGAGACAGGTTTGATCCTTGGTCCCGGAAGATCTCACATGCTGCAGGATAGCTAAGCCCAGGCACCACCACTATGAAAAGCCCGCCTGCTCCAGAGCCCAGGCCCTGCGACAAGAGAAGCCTGAGCATCACAACTAAAGAGAGAGGGCTCGCTCCTCACAGCTAAAGAAAAAGCCCCTGTAGCAAGGAAGACCCAGCACAGCCAAAAAAATAAATAAAATTACCTTTAAAAAACCCAAGAGCTGCCATTCGGACACATGAACTTGCACCCACGTTCCAGCTCAAGGTCAGGGCTGAAAAGCATGCGAGTTTCCTGCTCTCACTTGGCTGCATCAGCTCCAGAGGGTGCGGGCCCTGGCTCTGGCCTCCCAGCACACGGGGCATCCCTGGGAGCACCCACGGGAAGACCCAGACGGTGCCCTGTGCCAACGTCAGGTGTGGGTTTATGTGGATCCTCACACTGCCACTTAACCAAATGCAAGCTGTGTGACCTTACTTCAGTGGCTTAACCTCTCTGACCTCACTTTCCTCATGTGTAAAAACAAGGCTCATTCTATATTCCTCCAAGGGTTGTTGTGAGGATTAAAGGGAATAATTAGGCAAGGCGCATAACCCAGGTATTCAGCACCCAAGACAGTGTGATGGCACCTTGTTCTAGCAGCCTGGCATCGGGATACAGAGTGGACAGGTGTTACCATTCAGGACCTGACCACAGGTCCCTGATCCAAAACCAGTGAGTGCGATCCACTGAAATGAACAGGGAGCAAGACAGACCTCACACTATGTAACAGTGCAAAGCTGGCTTGGTTGTGACAACACAGTTATCGTACGGTGCCAGCAACAGCTGGGGCTCTTGGCCAGCAGACAGGCAGGCCATCATGTGCCCTGGAATCAGGGGAGTCCATAAATGATGCATCGAGAGCAGAGAGAGCCGCAAGCCGGAGCCGCAGACCAAGAACATCTGTGCAGACAGAAGGACTTCGCAGAGGAGGCAGTCCAGCCATGCAGGTGCCCCCACCGCCCAGGCCTGGGACAGCGCACCCCACACAGGTCTGCCCCAAGGCCACGTCTGTGGTTTGCACAGCAGAAGACATCCATAGTGACCTTTAAATACATAATACTTTACGGAGTAAAAATATCATGTGACCCCATCGACCGTGCTCTTTATTCTACTATTAAGGGGATGTAAGGTGACTCCCAGGTGGCTCAGTGGTAAAGAATCCGCCTGTCAATGCAGAAGACACCAGTTTGATCCCTGGCTCAGGAAGACCCCCTGGAGGAGGGCATAGCAGCCCACTCCAGCATTCCTGCCTGGAGAATCCCGTGGACAGAGGAGCCTGGTGGGCTACAGTCCATGGGGTCACAAAGAGTCGGACATGATTTAGCAATTAAACCACCACCACCAGGGGATGTGAGAAAGGAAAGGGAAAATCCCATCTCCAGCCCCTAAACCTGAGCCCCTAAACCTGAGCCTCTCCTGGTGGTTAGGGCGGGCCCCTGGCGCCCAGCTCAGACCTGGCACTTGGGGTCCTGGCTAAGCTTCCTGGGTTGGAGTTCCTCCAGAGTCGGTGATCAGCAGAGCCTTGTGCTCTCTGTTCAGAGGACACCACGCAGGGAAGGGGGAGCCCCGGGCCCAGTGTTCTTTCCCTGTGGACCTTTCCTCTTAGTGCCTCCAGCCAACTCCAAAACCTTCATCATTCCAGCAGTTTTAGTCTCATCGGTGAGGAGGGAACGCACCCAGCATGTGGGAGACAAAACGATCTTGAAAATAAGTAACTCCTCTGGCCTGTGTGCTGTCGGCTCCCAGCAACACTCTGGTACCCAGTATCCCTCAGCCTCCCAGCATCCCTCTGGTACCCAGTATCCCTCAGCCTCCCAGCATCCCTCTGGTACCCAGTATCCCTCAGCCTCCCAGCATCCCTCTGGTACCCAGTATCCCTCAGCCTCCCAGCATCCCTCTGGTACCTAGTATCTCTCAGCCTCCCAGCATCCCTCTGCCTTCAGATCCTGTCTATGAGATGCTCTGCAGATGCTCTGTGATCCACAAGGTGAATCCTGATCCACTAAGAGATCTGTAATCCTCTAGGTGGTTCACCATCCTCTAGGTGATCCACAAGATACTAGTTGTTCAGTGACCCAGTGGATGATACATGAGCCACAGGTTGATCCTTCAAAGAGCTTTATAGTTATGCTCATGGGCTTGGGGGTGTAGACAGAGGAATGAAATCTTGCTCCTCCACCGCTATACCAGCCGTGTGACCTGGGGAAGTCGTTTAACCCTTCATGCCTCGCTTTTCTTGCCTGTAAAATGGGGGGAATAAACTCTGCTTGACAGGGTTTCAACAAGGAGTGAATGAACTAATATCAGTAAAGTGCTTAAGCAAGGCTGGCATGGAGGAGGCATCGTAAGATTTGTTATATTTTTGGTACCCGGTTTCAAAGTAAAAGGAAACTCCAAGTTTCAAAGACATACGTGCAAACTCTTAATTCAAGTTATTTTTATTATTGAGAATGGGAAGGGGTGTATAAAGTACTATAATAAACAATACATTTATCAGATAAGAACTGTCCCTGAGAAAGGATACTGTAATAAGGGAAGGTAAAAACTGGTTCCAAGAATATATCTGTTCCGGTGTGCAGTCCTTTCACACAACTATTTTGGGTGAGGTGATGTCACTTATTGAATAAGGAAGCAAATATTATAAGCCCTGGAAGTTATTTGGAAAATCCAGGGTAAACCAACAGAAGAAGAAATTTCCCATGGGCTAAACCAACAGGAAATTTCAATGAGTCTTGAATTTCCTCATAAAATGATTGAAAATGCCCTTTGTTCCTATTCCCCTTTGCTACCAATTTAAAAGAAAGAAAACTGGGCCATGTATTCAACACAAGAATGAAAGAGGTTACAAAACAAGCCCAGGGTAAAAAGAGAAGTTTTCCGACAGCCGGTATGGCCTCTCCAACCCTAAGTGGTTTATAAAAGGAGCACAGTTCAGTCTAGGGTGGGCAATTATTTCGCAGGCCCAACCCACGAAGACTTTGTTTCAAAAAAGAGCAGACTGTAGAAAAGCAGTTTACCCAGCGAAGACCGCAGAACCCAAATGTGTTCAGAGCTCATGCTTTTCGTTCCAGGCGGAGGGGGGTTGGAGATGGTTATCTTTGGAAGTGTGGTCAGTGGTCAGCGTCGCAGGGCTGCACACCCATGGGCGTACTCTTCAAGGTTCTGCTAACCCGTGAAAGAGCCCCACAAGGAGAAAAGCAGAAACAGCAGTTATCCTCACGGGCGTCACTCAGTCACCACCTCAACTGCCATGTCCGCTGGCAAGAAAGACAGAGGAGCCGGCGCTCTGTTCTATGAGCTGAACACCACCCTGCAAAGTAAAGCGCTAAGGTTAGCCATCCCTCCCCTAACAGTCAGACAACAGCCCGCAGCAACTCGCATCAACCTCCCAGATAGGTCGCCCTGTCTCCAAAACGCACTCGGTTTTTTTTTATTTGTTTATTTTTCATTGATTTCTGATTGCTTTACAATACTGGTGTGATTTCTGTCGTACATCAACAGGAACGAACCGTGGGTATACATGTGTCCCCTCCCTTTTGAATCTCCTTCTCACATCCCGCCCATTCCCACCCCTCCAGGTTATCACAGAACCCTCTCACTGAAAGAGCCAGGCTGTTTCACATGTGTTATGTTCATTTCCTCAAATTCCCCTATTCCTTTGTCCAGGCTCTTTGGCGGGCTGCTGGCCCTCTGCCCTGACTTCTCAGAGACAACATTCTACCTTCACCTATTACGTCAGTGATTTTTTCTTTTGACAAAATTTTCATCAAGTGTGGACCCAAGGTTCTTGCTCAGTGTTCTAAAATCAGAAGCTGTATTTTGCAAATTTCAGAAACATAATGAAGTAGTAGATTTACTTCCTGACAAAAGTGTGTTCTTGATCGGAGGGGACCTTCTCTGGGGGCCAAAGTCAGGTCACTGCCAAATCCTCCACGTGTCTTGGTGCATGGAGACAGTCTACACATGTGTGTCAAACTGCCTACTTAGAATATGTATTACATATACGATACACATGCACATAGATATGTAGATTGTCTTTGATTTATATTTATCTTTTCCAAATTACATTAGAGCCCATACTAAAGGAAAATGAGCATGATCACTCTTAGTCTTGTAGACCAATGAGAAGATATTAAGTGCTAGGAGCAGCTTTCTTTCTCCTTTAGCTGTTTTATTTGTGCTTACTATTGTCAGGGGCCATATATGAACTTTTCAATATGTCAGGCCCATTTTTAACATGGTGATGACCACAGTTGAAGCTGGCTGGTTCAGACCTTCCTGATAAATTAGAACAAATATATGGCTTCAGGGCAGGTGAGGGGGAGTCATTTAGAAAGAGAATGAAAAAAAAGGCCCTCACACAGTCCTAAAATATGGAGGGGTTGGGGGACTGATCAGTCCATCAAAACTTCTAAGATGGAAGTTTTCCTGAAGAATGTCCCTCCAGGACCAACAGTAACTTTCCATAGAATGGCCAGATCTATACATTGTCAGATAAATCCTTGGGTACCAGCTGCTGCCAGGTCAGAGAGGGAGATGGAGCAGGTGACGGAGGAGGCTAGAGTGACTCTGACACCAGAGAAGAGAGAGGAGATAGGACAAAAGAGCACATTCTTGTCATGATGTAAATAAGCCACAGTTGTGGATATAAGTAATTCACAATTGTGGATGAATGTGAATCAACACTAACCAGGAAGAACAGAAAGAAAGAGGAAATTGAGACTCCCAAATAAGCATTTGATAGCATTTGATAAGCATTTCATGAATGCTTCCAAACCTAGAAAGGGGAAAAAAAAAAAAAACACAAGCCTTTGAAAAAAAAGAGAGAATCAGATTAAAAAAAAATTTTTTTTAAACATCAAAAAAAAACCCAACAGCCTCCATCTCTTAACACTGTTACTCAGGCCCCTTGCTGCTATCAGCCTTTTTATTTCAATGTCATCGTTCTTTTTTCTTTCTCTTTGATTCAGAGATTAGCCGAGCATATTAATACATATGTTTCCCACTTCCTGCCCACACACTTTTATCTGAACTTCTTCAAGGCCTCACAATGAGACAAGGGCAACTTCTTTAAAAACCAATGTGATTTTCCTAGCCAGCTGTCTGGTCGTCATTTCCTGTTATCATTTATGGAAGGCACAGATGTCTTCCTTCAGTCCACAGAGGTAGACTGAGCTTAGGGAGAGGTGTCAAGGATGCAGATTTGGACAAGGCAGCAAAGGACTTGACTTTCAAGGAGCTTGTGTTCTAGTTGAAAGAGACAAATGCTAAAGAAGCAAACAAACATGCAGTCATTGTAGAGCTTTTTAGTAAGTGTCCCCAACTGGATAACACAGGTCATGGAGTGGACTAGAATCATATCGGATGAGACAGTAAGAACCAAAAAGATGAGAAGGAATTGGCTGAGATGATTTAGGGGAAGGATATTCTAGAAGGAATTAAAAATACAGAATCTTTGGGTCAAGAACAAGCTTGACACATTCAGAGAAAGAAGGGTACAACAACAACAAAAATGAAACAGGGAGAAAAATGTAGGTAGAAGCCAGATCATGTAGGGCTTTCTAGGTCATAGCAAGAAAATTGAAATTTACACTTGGGGCAACGGAAGCTCATAGGAATATGTTAAACAAAATAGTGACACACAATGTCAGTGTACCCCACTCTGGGTAAGACTGATCTCTCATCCATCACGACATTCACCATCAACCAGTCACCTAAGCCTTTGGCATCTTTATGATGTGTGGTCATCCTATCCAAGAATATTGTCTCCTCTCCTTTATTTAATTCTACATTTCTTCTTTCAGGAATGTTTTATAGTTTTAATCATAAAAGTTTTGCACATTTGCATTGAATCTATTTATTATAACAGTGTCTTCCCTTTCATTATATCTTTTAATAGGATATTGCTTGAGGGGTGCATGTGTATGTGTCTATATAAAATGGCTGTTATTTTCTGTACATCAGTTTTGTATTCTATATTACTAAATTATATTTTGATTTTTAAAATTGAAATATTGTTGTTGTTGTTCAGTCACTAAGTCGTGTCCAACTCTTTGCAACCCCATGGAGTGCAGCACACCAGGCTTCCCTATCCTTCACCATTTCTCAGAGTTTGCTCAAACTCATGTCCATTGAGTCAGTGATGTCATCCAACTATCTCATCCTCTGTAATCCCCTTCTCTTGCCCTCAATCTTTCCCAGCATCAGGGTCTTTTCCAATGAGTGGCTCTTCACTTCAGGTGGCCAAATTATTGGAGCTTCAGCATCAGTCCTTCCAATGAATATTCAGGGTTGATTTCCTTTAGAATTGACTGATTCCCTTGATGCTCAGAGTGTCCTCCAGCACCACAATTCAAAAGCATCACTTCTTCGGTGCTCAGCCTTTTTTATGGTCCAATTGTCACAACCGTACGTGACTACTGGAAAAACCATAGCTTTGACTATACTGACCTTTGTTGCAAAGTGATGTCTGTGCTTTTTAATACTCTAAGTTTGTCATAGCTTTTCTTCCAAAGAGCAAGCATAGTTATTAATAATTTACAATATTGTGTTAGCTCAGGTGATTTTGTTACTTATAGCAAAGTGATTTGGTTATACATATATTTATATGTATATGTCTATATCCCTTTTTCAATTCTTTTTCATTACAGTTTATTATAAGATATTGAGGAAGAAAAGAGATACACAACCCAGTGCCAAACTCTGCCACAAATGGCACTATTGCTACACCAGTTACCTGGAGATGGAGGACAGTCTGTTAGGATGCCATTCAGAAATTCCGTTTTTAATAGATTCCTGATTCTGTCCCCAGCAAAATAGCTCTGGGCTCATACTTGACTTGGCATATATTAAAAATCTGTTTGGAAGAAAACTGTTTTTAAAGTACCTTTGGTTTTAATAAGCATTTTAATTTTAAGAAAGGATGAGAGAACTTAATAAGAAGCTTGTTCCATTTGGATGTTGAAATCTGTACCATAATGTTACATTAAAATTATTCCTGGTGTGTTAATTAATAATTATCTTAGGAATATTGCAAATATGAAAGGCCATCATGACTCACTAGCTTCATTTGAGCTCACTCTATTTAAAAATTCTATTAATTCTTATTACCAATGACAAGATCCATTTAATTCCTTAAATGTGACATTTTATTGCACATAGGGCCTTTCATCTAAGTGAATTTATTGGCTGTGACAGACCCTAAAATTCGTTTTTATTTTTTGAAATGCATTTTGTCAAATACTTTGCTTATCCTTAATTTGGTCCACGCCTAGACTACAGATAACGCTGATTGTCCTCTCCACATCTGCACTCGTGGATGCAAAGAACTGAGGCTGGTAAGAGCAGGAGCAGGGGTGGCAGGGAGTCAAGTCAGGGTGCTCCATGAGCTTGCAGTCGTGACCCAAGCTGGAAACGGACTTCTGTGCACAGAAGTGGCCTCTACTCTTTACACTTAGAAGACAGTAGTGGGATGGGCAAGATAAAATCACCTGACATGTTAAAAAGATAAATTTGGAGACTTCTCTGGTACTCCAGTGGTTAAGACTTCGCCTCCTGATACAGGGGGCAACATGTTCAGTCCCTGGTCGGAGAACCAAGATCCCACATGTCTCTCAGCCAAAAAAAAAAAACCAAAATGTAAAACAGAAGCAATGTTGTAACAAATTCAATAAAGACTTTAAAAATGACCCACATCAAAAAAGGAAAAAACTTTGAAAAAAATAAACTTGTCACTATTTGTAGCACTAGGAGACGTTAAAAAAATTTGGGTGGGGCTAAAGAAAATGTTCTCCCAGCCTGATCTTAAAGTATTAAAATATTTACAGTATTATTTTCAACAAGACATGCCACAAATGGTAAGTGGTAAGATCAGCATTCACATTTGTATTTAATCTGCTGGAAGATGAGGCGTTTTCTGCAGTCAAAGGAATAAAACTTCAGAGAAGTGAAATATCAAGAGCAAAGCCAACGCAGGCCTCAAGCAGTTGGCCCAACTCACAAAGGTCTCATCCGTTAAATTTCCATCTTCTCATTTCATATCTCTTCTGTTTGCTAAAACAATGATACCAGTAGGAGCAGCTCCTAGTGATTGGAGAACACATTCTGCTTCTGGGGCTTTGCTTCATGCCCACTCCTCACCTCTTCTCGTCCTTACTGCAGCCCGCGGTATTACGGTGACTTTCATGTAACCCATGAGGGAAACTGAGGCTCAAAAAGATGAAGGCTGTTGCCTCAGGTACCTGCGATTCCCACCCAGGTCTACCCTTCCCCCTCGTGCCCTGCTGCCTGCTGGACCAAGGTTGTTGATGTCACCAGGCCCCTTGACCCATTAAGGAAAAGCGTGGAGAGCATTGCATGGTCCCTAAGACCCAGAGCTGGAGCAAAGCCCAGGACCACAGTGTTGAAGGTGGTTCCAGGAAGGACACACACTTGCTGCCTCTTTTCTTGCGACAGCCTGGGTCCCACTGGCCCCCACACCCAGGGCCTGGTGTGGCCTGTACCTGCTTTAGCAAGTAGGGGACAGTGAAATTGACCCCAGGCCAAAGTTGTCAGAAAAAAAACGCAGGACCCCCAGTTCAGCTTGAATTTCAGATAAATAACAGTTTTCTTTGGATGAGTATGCCCTGTGGAAAACTTGAGACATACCTATACTAATAGCTTGGGTTTCCCAGGAGGGTCAGTGGTAAAGAACCTACCTGCCAATGCAGGAGATGCAGGTTCAATCCCTGGGTCAAGAAGATCCCCTGGAAAAGGACATGACAACCCACTCTAGTATTCTTGCCTGGGAAATCCCATGGGCTATAGTCTACAGGGTCACAAAGAACTGGACACAGCTGAAGCAACTGAGCACACATATACTAATAGTTATTATTGTTCCTACAAATTTCCTATTGTTTTGCTTGCTGAACATGGCAACCAGTTTCAAGACTAACCTTTGAGAAAACTGGAAGCTTCTGCCTCAGCCACCTGTTGCATTGAGCAGCCATGTAACAAGGCAGAACTGCTCTGTTGGACAGACCACATGGAGGACATGGTGAGTAGGGGCGTTGAGCCCAGCCAGGCAGCCCACCCTACCAAGGCCCCCAGTATGTGAGAGAAGCCATGTGGAATGGTCCAGACCAGACCAGCCCCCAGTGGACACTGCTGAGCCATCCCAGTCTACACAAAGGGAACAGAGAGTGATCAGCCTGAAATTGTGACCCACAAGATCATACACAATAAAAAGATGGATGTCTTAACCACTGCATGGTGGGGTGGCTCGCCAGGCAGCAACAGATAACCAGACAGAAATGAGAAAGAAAAAAGGGAGAAAATGGAAGTTGAAGCTAAGGCCCATAGTCCCAGAGGAGCAATGAAAATCTCAAACATCTTTAAGTTACTGGAATCTATGCAACTGTTATTTCCACATCAATTTTTAAATTAAAGTGTTTAACTTATTGTAGCTCGACCTTTGCTTGAGCTTATTGAGTGAGAGTTTTGGCATATCAATATCGTTTTTAAATTATGCCCTGAAACATAAAACTAATTCTAAGGCATGTTTCTCAGCCTTCACCTCTATAGGTCTTCCTTCCTTCTTGCTTTTTAAAAAATAAATTAGAATGGCTTGTTTATGAGCCATCAGCAGCTGTTGATTCATTTGCTAATTAATGATTCAGACAAAATCAGTGTGTAATACCCAGTGATAACCAGTTTATAATTATGAGTTCTTTCCTTGTCATAAACCTTACAAATTACAGACAATTTTAGAATTTTTACTCATCACTGGTTACTGAATAGACTCTTTGAATGATTCTGGTCATTATTTTATCAATTACATGCAAGCAAGAAACCTGGATCTCTCTTTTGTTCCTTCTTCATTATCTCCCAGGACCAGTCACCACTTGTAGAACCTGCCCCATAAACAGCCTTCAAATTTATGCAGCACATCACGACAATCTTAGTTTAGGACCAGGACATCTTGAGAGTTCCTTGGACTGCAAGGAGATCAAACCAGTCAATCCTAAAGGAAATCAACCCTGACTATTCATTGGAAGGACTAATCCTGAAGCTGAAGCTCCAATACTCTGGCCACCTGATGGAAAAGACCCTGATGCTGGGAAAGATTTAAAGTAAAAGGAGGAGGAGGCAGCAAAGGATGAGATGGTTAGATAGCATCACTGACTCAATGGATGTAAGTTTGAGGAAACTCTGGGAGACCGTGAAGAACAGGGGAGCTTGGCACGCTTCAGCACATGGGGTCGCAAAGAGTCAGATATGACTTAGCGACTGAACAACATTAATCTTTCTACTGGTTGTCTTTTTACCATCCTCATACCCTAAGGTTATTTGAATAATGGCCCCCCAGATTCAAATCCCTGGACAGGGGAATATGTGCCTTATGTGATAAAAGGCAGCTGTAATAAAGTGATGAATTTGGGATAGGAAGGTTGCCCAGGATAACCTGGGTGAGCCACTGAAATCACAAGGGTTCACGTAAGAGGAGGCAACAGAATCACAGCCAGAGGGAAAGTGATGTGATGATAGAGTCAGAGACTAAAGAGACGCACCTTGAAGATGGAGAAAGAAGCCCTAAGATGAGGAATGCAGGCAGCCTCTGAGGCTGGAACCGCTGAGAAAGGGACTCTCCCCAGAAGCCCCTCCCAAAGGAACACAGCTGCGCTGACACTTTGATTCAGGGCATCTGACCTCAAGACTGTAGCAGAACAAGTGGTGGTTTAAGCTACTAGTTTATTGGTAATTTGTAACAACACCAATACAGGAATCCAAGACATGCCTTCAATTATTTCCTGCATCAACAAAGTCTCTTTAGGTCATAAATTTGCTCAAGTCACTCCCTAGCATAAAAACTTCTATAAAAACTTCCATTGGAGATTTAAAAATTTCCTAAAAGAAGCCTGCAGGCACTGTTCCAACCCACCTTTGGCCCTGGGGGCCTTGCCCTTCTCCCCTCCTCCCTGCTAAACTAGCAGACGGAGCCTGGAGTCTTCTTCCTGTCCCTCAAGCCTTCCTTCTGCATCCTTCCAGCCTTCAGGCCTGGGACAGAGATGAGAGTGAGTTTCCATGGCTGTCCTGTCCCTCCCTAGGCACACAGGGCTGTTGCATTTGGACACTCCCCTACAATTCGCTCCTAGCAGCAGGTTTACCCCTCCAGCCCGTCCCCTACCATCCTACCTGCTCTGGCTCAGCTCTCATCTGACAGTCGATGCATAAGACACTGACCCCCCCGGGGCTGTGGGGTGACATCATCCATGTGTCCCTGCAGAGCAGGGCCCACCCACCCACAATTTGGGTGTGAAGTGAGAGAGAGAGAGACGCACCACTTGTGTTAAGTGGCTGAGATTTGGGGGTTGTTTGTCACAACAACTGTCTGGACCATTCTCACTCCAGGTATCTTCACAGCGGCCTCCCCGGATCTCAGGTCCCTCCTGAGGGTCCTACATAAAGGAACCCCTCCACCCACGTGAGCCTCTTGTCTTTCTTCACAATAGTCGCTGTTATCCCCAATATTGTTTTGTCTTTTTCTTTACTTATTCACCCTTGTAACCTCAATGCATCTGGCAGAGAGTAAGCATTCAGTACATACTGGTTGGATGGGTGGATGAGCAGGTGGGTAGGTGAGTCGGTGAGCGGATGGACGGTAGAAGGAAGGGGAGAGCGAGGGTTGACAAATGCAGGACTTTACAAAAGCTGGGAAGAGGCTAGAATGGCTAGAGAGACATGTAGAGATAAGCACAAATAAGTTATGCATGCTTTATATGTTATTCTAAAAATTCTGATCTTTATTTCATGGAAATTAGGAAGCCACTGAGGTTTTTGGGATCACAATTTTATTCTGGCAGCACTGTTAACAGCATTTGGGATAAAAAGATTGGAGGTAAGTTGACCAATTAAGAAACCACCTATAATAATAGTAAAAATAATAAATATAATAAATAACAAACAAATCAATAAATAATAATTTAAAATAATAATAAAGATTAAATATCATATACTGACACATATATATATGGAATCTGAAGAGATAGCGCTGATGAATTTATTTTCAGAGCAGCAGTGGAGAAACAGACATAGGGAACAGACCTATGGACAAGGTGGGAGGGGAGGAGGGAGAAGGGGAGATGTGTGGAGAGAGAAACATAAAAACTTACGATACCGTGTGTAAAACAGATAGCCAATGGGAATTTGCTATATGACTCCGGGAACTCAAACAGGGGCTCTGCGGCAGGATGAAGGGTGGGGTGGGGGAAGGAGATGGGAGGGAGTAGGTCTCGGAGGGAGGGGACATGGGTGTACCTATGGCTAATTCTTGTTGATGTATGACAGAAAACCACAAAATTCTGTAAAGTAGTTATCCTTCAATTAAATTAAAACTAACAACAACAAAAAAAATATGAGATGGATAAAAATTAAGCCTATTATACAGAGGGAAATAAGTCAGAAAGAAAAGCATCAATACAGTATATTAATGCATATATATGGAATTTACAATGATGGTAACAACAACCGTAAATGCAAGACAGCAAAAGGGACACAGATGTAATGAACAGACTTTTGGACTCCGTGGGAGAAGGCGAGGTTGGGATGATTTGAGAGACTAGCATTGAAACATGTATATTACCATATGTGAAGTAGATCGCCAGACCAAGTTCGATGCATGAAACAGGGCATTCAAAGCCGGTGCACTGGGATGACCCTGAGGGATGGGATGGGGAAGGAGAGGGGAGGGGGTTTCAGGATGGGGGACACATGTATACCCAAGGATGATTCATGTCAGTGTGGCAAAACCACCACAATATTGCAAAGTAATTAATCTCCAATTAAAATAAATAAGTTAATTTTTAAGAAAGAATATGCATTATTAACATTTATTGTATCATAAGTCTATAACAAATACAACACTAATAATGTAATTGCATTGGAGTTCACTTAATCTTTACAACAACCATAGGGGTGAAGAGGTATTAATATGTCTGGCTTCCCTGATAGCTCAGTTGATAAAGAATCTACCGGCGATGCGGGAGACCCTGGTTCGATCCCTGGGTTGGGAAGATCCCCTGGAGAAGAGAAAGGCTATCCACTCCAGTATTCTAGCCTGGAGAATTCCATGGACTATATAGTCCATGGGGTCGTGAAGAGTCAGACACAACTAAGCAACTTTCACTTTCACTTTCATTTAAAAGACGTGAAAACTGAAGCACAGAGGGGCAAGTAACTTTCCAAGATCACACAGCCAGTGTGAGCAGCAGAGACACAGTTTGAAACCAGACAGTCTGATGCCAGGCCCCATGCGCCTAGCTCCCATTCTTACGTTGTGATCACTGTTGCCCTCAGAGACTGTGACAGCTGACAAGGAAAGAAGAGATCCCAAAGTGAGGGAACAGGCATAAGATACAGCTCCAAAACACTGAACCACAGTGAGAACTAAGGCGGGGCAGGACCTGCGCTTTTTAGGGTTTAACCTCTTCTCACACAAAATCTCTTGGATCAGCAAAGGAAGTCCAGAAAGAGAAAAACAAATGCCATATATTGACACATATATGTGGAATCTAAGAGAAAATGGTATAGAGGATCTTACATGCAGAGCAGAAATAGAGACACAGAGAAATGAATGGATGCCAAGGAGGCAAGGGGTGGGGTAGGAGGAATTGGAAGACTGGGATTGACATGTATACACCATTGATTTTTGCTGTTGTTTAGTCACTAAGTCATGTCCAATTCTTTTGGGAAATCATGGACTATAGCTAGCCATGCTTCTCTGTCCATGGGATTCTCCAGGCAAGAATATTGGAATGGGTTGCCATTTCCTGCACCAGGGGGTCTCCCCCTACCCAGGGATCAAACCCACTTCCCCTGCATTGGCAGGCGGATTCTTTACAGCTGAGCCACCAGGGAAGGCCCATATACTATTGATTTTATGCATAAAATAGACAACTGATAGGAACATACTGTGTAGCACAGGGAACTCTACTTAATGCTCTAAGGGTAAACTGAATGGGGAGAAAGTCCAAAAAGCAAGGGGGTGTATGTATCTGTGTGGCTGATTCACTTTGTTGTACAACAGAAGCTAACACAACATCGGAAAGCAACTCTACCAAAAAAAAAAAAAAATTAATTAAAAAATTAAAAATTCCCTGGATTCTTCTTGCTGTTCTTGTTTTTGGTAAAAAGCAAGGTTTGTAGTATTTCTTCTCCAGGTGACACACCCAGGACCTCAGGGTCCTCACACACACGCCTGGCCACTTCTGCCATGTCACCCAGCATCTCATGGGAAACAAGGGGAGACCAAGAGAGAACTGCCGAGAAACAGGCAGAGACTCACAAGCAGTAAAGATGATGAACGTGTGTCTTAAGAAGTCTGAACAAGGACTAGGCTTACTCTCAAGCAATGTTAGTTTCCCTGGATGTACTTCACCTTGGTCGCCCCAGTTCTGATCTTGGTGGTACGTACTCAACTGCTCGGTCGTGTCCAACTCTTTATGATCCCATGGACTGGAGCCCACCAGGCTCCTCTGTCCCTGGAATTCTCTAAGCAAGAATACCGGAGTGTGTTGCCATTTCCTCCTCCAGGGAATCTTCCCAACCCAGGGGATTGAACCCGTGTCCCCTGCATTGGCAAGTGGATTCCTTACCACTGAGGCACCTGGGTAGCCCTTGGTGGTGGGTATTGACAAATACTGACCAAAGCTCGGCATTCCAGATTCAGGGTGAGATCAACAGAAGGTCTCTAGTCCCAGGCTCATGGAACTCTGTCTGCTTTAGGTCGTCTATTGATTTGATCACAGGCCCTTCCTTATTCCAAACTGTGCGTCTAGGCATGTATGCCACCTTGATTCGATCCGGGGCCGGCACTGTGGTAATGGCAATTTTTTCCTGTGGTATGCATGAGCGTTCCTATGGGAACATAATTTAGCTGGACATATTAAATCATGTCATCAGCAGTCACAAGCCCACTGAATTATTGATGAGTGCCTGTGAAATCAAAGTGTATCTACAGAGTTACACTTGGAAGCAGAGATTCATTTACAGTCAACTTTATTCTGGAAGGTCTCCATCTGACAGAGCACTGCCCAAGAACGATCTTTTCAGAGCTTTGTGTCTTAGGCTCTTCAGGACCCGTATGATGTCTTTGAAAGGGCCGTGCAAACTCTCATGTAAATACAAATTCTATGGTGCTTTTCATTCCAGGTGCTTGTCTTGTATTTAGGAGCTGGAATACACAGAAGGACTTTCCAGTCTGTATATTACCTAAGCCTGCTGCCTCCACTTCCACCCAAAATGACAGCGCCACCCCCTCCCCCGGATTCCTCAGCATCTGCTGGGTGATGCTGAGCAGCACCAGACCAGGCACTGGCTCTTCGGCTTCTCTTCCTGGTTTGCGTTGTCCTTCCCACATGCATCCACATGCTTGATCCCTGGGTTCTTACCCCTCTTCTCATACAGTCTGGGGAGAATGATAATCGAGCCTGTGGATGAGGGTGGCAGATGGCATTGGTGGGGCCCATGGAGGTGCCTGACAACTTCTAGCACTCTCAAAAGGTGGGAACACATAATGTGTTTTGTTTTCTCCCGCAGGTCCTAGTTGCACAAGAAAGGCTAGCCGCATCATCCTAACTACAAATGAAACTAACACATGTCCGTAGATGGACTGGTTAACAGCTTCAGTAAAAGTGTGGTTTGGAGAGGCGGCTGCATGCTCTCGAGAACTGAGGTTTGGCTTCAGACTTTATGGCAATTCTCATCTTTACAGCAACCATAAACAAGTCTCATTATAAATCCTGTATATTTAGTCTTCCCGAGGGCCGTGGGCTGAGAGCTATGCAAATATTTTTTTGATGAGCGTAATGCAATCCTGTATTAGGAAGACAGGTCGTGTGGGCATGTGACTAGCCGAGACCGAGACCCTCCCTTCTCACTGTGAAGTGGCTGTTACTCGGAGAACCTGTGGAGTTTGGGGAAATTGATGGGAAGGAGCAGGAAGAACAGGATCCCACATCATCAGTTACATCAAGTAAACCAAGGTCAAGGAGCGGGTGACAAACACTGCTGCCAGAATACATCACTGTGATCACTGAGCTGACAGTGTTTGTATTGATGAGATTGACATAGGAAGTTCTTGTAAAATTTGGGAGGATTTTCATAAAATGATCAAGATAGATGCAATTTCTACCAGGGCCCCATCTCCCTACACATGGCTGGAAAGCATCTGATTCAGATTATCCTGACATCTTGGAGTGGGCTTTGCTTGAAGCAGTTTTTATGGCCTGCAGACTCCAAGAAGCTTGCACGTCCAATTTGTTGATCAACCCACAGTTGGTCATATATGCTCCCAAGCTCTGTGCCCTCCTTTTCTGAAGCAGATAGGACCTAGGGAAGGACCAGTGTTTTTTCTTTTGGTGATTTCAACCCCAATTTTTCACTTAAACCTCTTATTGTAAATTATAAATGCAACACAAATATATAACCCAGACATGTAGGTGCAACTAGCGTGAGGCGGGGTGCCCTGTGCCTGAACTGTTGGAGCTGGTGGCCAATTACATTTATAACCCTCATCACTGGTGCTTTTCCAGCCCATTCAGGGAAGGACTAGTGTGACAAAAAGAAATGCTTTCTGCTCAGCATCACCTTGGAGAAGCAGAACCCAATCTGAGTCTGAGCCGCTGATGGAACGATATTAGTAATAATGACAATAATAGCATATGTTGTTGTTGAGTAGTTACTGCATGCCAGGCATGCTTTCAAACACTGCATGCTTTCACTTAACCTTTCAACAGTCACACGATGCAGACACAGACGAGGAAACTGAGGCACATGGCTGGATAGGAGGCCATAGCAGAGTAAAATGTTGAAACAGGAAAAAATAGAGATGGAGACTAGATGTGTCTCTTTTAACCTCTAGTCCAAATTTCCAAATTGGCTTCCCTTGTGGCTCAGACAGTGAAGTGTCTGCCTGCAATGCAGGAGACCCCGGTTCGATCCCTGGGTTGGGAAGATCCCCTGGAGAAGGAAATGGCAACCCACTCCAGGACCCTTGCCCGGAAAATTCCATGGACGGAGGAGCCTGGTAGGTTACAGTCCATGGGGTCACAAAGAGTTGGACACAACTGAGCGAATTCACTTCTTCCAAATTTCTACTGACGATCCCTTGTTTTTCTGCTGACAAGCATGAAATGAAGGTCATTATACTTAAACTTACAGCATGAGTTTCTCAAGTGTTCACACACACAGGGTTCGGTGTCAATCCATGGATCTGATAAGACTTATAAACGCCACCCAACGACACAGAACACATGGTGATACAAAGCAAATAAGGCACATTTGCAACAGCCAAAAATTGCTTTGCATAGTAAAGTTGTGACTTTAATGAGCTGTAAGTGTTGTACTCGCGTGATTTACAGCGGACACTCCCTAAAAGCGACATTCCTACAACTGATACCCTGGCAAAAATTTTCAAGCCTCATCTTCATCAGAGAAACTATTTTCTTTTCTGCAAATGGCCTCTAAATGAAAAGAGGAATTTGTATCAGTTATTTGGCCCTGAAGACATAGTATTGATCTACAGAATGAATTTCAGAAGGGGGAGAGGCAGGAAGTGAAATGGAAAATAAAATATTTTTAAGTGACTTGAACGCGGTGAAGCCAGAAGGGTGTCCTGGCTACAGGGAAAGGAGAGCTGCATCCAGGGCTATGGCATCTCATGGTGTTTGCACTGCCCACTTACTCAGTCTTACTGAACCCCAAGTCCCCTTGTATCTTACTTATCTGCTGAGGCGAAGCCTGTAACAGCGGAAACGAACATGGAGGTGTTAGTTAGGAAAAGCATCGTTGGAACAGTTACAGACTGTGTGTTATCTACAGGTCATCGGACAAAGGCCAAGGAAACCGCAGCTGCCTCGCACAAAGAGTTAGAGGCGGTCCCAGCCAGGCTGTGATGAGAACAGAGAGACAAAGTGAGGTGCAAAAGAGAACGGAAATGTCACCCCAGGCACTCCCAGGCAGGAAGAGAGGACTCCTCCACGTCCAAATGCACCGCTGTGAGCTTTCCTAGCTGGTTGGTTCAACACAGTGGAAGCCTGAAGTCAAATTCCAACCATCTTAATACTAAAGAAGATCCCTCCGTTTCAAGAGCCCAGACATGGTAGTCTGCAGGCTGCTTTCAGCCTTTTCAGTGACTTAACTTCACCTGTTCTGCCCCACACCATGCATATTACATAGCCGACCTGAAAAAATCATGTTGATTCTGAAGAATAAATCAATTCGTACAGACAAGATGCAGACCAATAAATGTTACAGAATGCCTGAAAGGGCCTCAACCTGGCCCCCCTCCCTCCCCCACCAGCCATGTGACCTTCAACCTCCCACTGAAGCCCCTGGGCCTTGTTTCCATGTTAAGAAATGGATTTTTTTTTAATGTCTGCTCCATCTGTGTCAGGGTTGGTCTGTCTGCTGCAATTGTAAGTATCAAATACATTCATGACGCAAGAGCATTCTGTGTACTGCACAGCCATCTGAAAAAGCCTGTCTCCCCTTCAGGGCCCCATTGTGGTTAGCTTGGCTTCCCTGCTGGCTTAGACGGTAAAGAGTCTGCCTGCAATGCAGTAGACCCGGGTTCCATCCCTGGGTTGGGAAGATCCCCTGGAGAAGGGAATGGCAACTCATTCCAGTATTCTGGCCTGGAAAATTCCATGGACACAGGAACCTGGCCGACTACAGTTCATGTGCTCACAAGGAATCAGACACGACTAAGCAACTAACACTTCACACCTCAGGGATATTTGACTATTTGGGCCAATAGAATGGGTAGAAGTGTATTTTGCATGTGAGAAGGATATTCATTTTTAAAGGCCAGAGAACGGACTGTTCGGGTTGACTTGTGTCCCACAAAACATCATCATTAATGGAAATGGGAGCTGAAGGACCAATGGGATGAAGGCGGCAGAGACGAAGACAGGATTGAAAAGAGAAATGTGAAGTTTGGAAATATTGAGACTGAGAAGTGAACTGATTGAGATCTACAAAGGCATTAAAGTGCAAATACAAAAGGAGACCGTTACGATCTACCACAGTTGATATCTGCTGGATGCTGGTGGGACACACACACATATACACACAACCAGTGGAGGTTGATGCAAATCTATATGGGGGAATTTTTTAGAAATGAGTAGGATTCAAACAAAGCTACCTACGAACAAAGCTAGTGGAGGTGATGGAATTCCAGTTGAGCTATTTCAAATCCTGAAAGATGATGTTGTGAAAGTGCTGCACTCAATATGCCAGCAAATTTGGAAAACTCAGCAATGGCCACAGGACTGGAAAAGGTCAGTTTTCATTCCAATCCCAAAGAAAGGCAATCCCAAAGAATGCTCAAACTACCACACAATTGCACTCATCTCACACGCTAGTAAAGTAATGCTCAAAATTTTCCAAACCAGGCTTCAGCAATACGTGAACTATGAACTTCCAGATGTTCCAGCTGGTTTTAGAAAAGGCAGAGGAACCAGAGATCAAATTGCCAACATCCACTGGATCATCAAAAAAGCAAGAGAGTTCCAGAAAAACATCTATTTCTGCTTTATTGACTATGCCAAAGCCTTTGACTGTGTGGATCACAATAAACTGTGGAAAATTCTGAAAGAGATCGGAATACCAGACCACCTGACTTACTTCTTGAGAAACCTGTATGCAGGTCAGGAAGCAACAGTTAGAACTGGACATGGAACAACAGACTGGTTCCAAATAGGAAAAGGAGTACATCAAGGCTGTATATTGTCACCCTGCTTATTTAACTTATATGCAGAGTACATCATGAGAAACGCTGGGCTGGAAGAAGCACAAGTTGGAATCAAGATTGCCGGGAGAAATATCAATAACCTCAGATATGCAGATGACACCACCTTTATGGCAGAAAGTGAAGAGAAACTAAAAAGCCTCTTGATGAAAGTGAAAGAGGAGAGTGAAAAAGTTGGCTTAAAGTTCAACATTCAGAAAACGAAGATCGTGGCATCTGGTCCCATCACTTTATGGGAAATAGATGGGGAAACAGTGGAAACAGTGTCAGACTTTATTTTTGGGGGCTCCAAAATCACTGCAGATGGTGATTGCGGCCAAGAAATTAAAAGACGCTTACTCCTTGGGAGGAAAGTTATGACCAACTTAAATAGCATATTAAAAAGCAGAGACATTACTTTGCCAACAAAGTCCGTCTAGTCAAAGCTATGGTTTTTCTAGTGGTCATGTATGCATGTGAGAGTTGGACTGTGAAGAAAGCTGAGCGCCAAAGAATTGATGCTTTTGAACTGTGGTGTTGGAGAAGGCTCTTGAGAGTCCCTTGGACTGCAAGGAGATCCAACCAGTCCATCCTAAAGGAGATCAGTCCTGGGTGTCCATTGGAAGGACTGATGCTGAAGCTGAAACTCCAATACTTTGGCCACCTCATACGAAGTGTTGACTCATTGGGAAAAAAAACCCTGATGCTGGGAGGGATTGGGGGCAGGAGGAGAAGGGGACAACAGAGGATGAGATGGCTGGATGGCATCACCAACTCAATGGACATGGGTTTGAGTAAACTCCAGGAGTTGGTGATGGACAGGGAGGCCTGGCGTGCTGCAATTCATGGGGTCGCAAAGAGTCAGACACTACTGAGTGATTGAACTGAACTGAACTGAAGATTCAATCCTTAAAAAGATGGGCACTGAGAGGAAAGGGGACACTCCTGGAGAGGAGAAGGTTAATTGACCATTGCTCAAACCAGAAACAAGGAGGCATTGATCAGTTTCACAGGAAGAGCTGTTACAGTTTGTACAGAAATCATTGCTCTGCTCAGTTCAGACCACCTGACCTGACCTCAGACCACCTGACCTCAGCATCTCAAGGAAAGGATGTCATTGCCTGGCTCTCTCCTTCCTCTACCTTTACCTGCAATGCCAGGTAAAGTGACATTGAGCAGACAGAAGCCAAGCTTCCCACTAAGAAGGTGCACTTTTGGAAGCAGGCCTGCCTTGGGCATTCCAAAGATCTACTGGTGAAGATCATCTTGCTGTTTATTGTTTATTTTTGTGGTTCAGTCTCTAAGCCATGTCTGACTATTTGCAACCCCATGGACTGCAGCACAGCAGGCTTCCCTGTCCTTCACTAGTTCCCAGAGTTTGTTCAAATTCATGTCCATTAAGTCAGTGATGCCATCCAACCATCTCATCCTCTGCTGCCCCTTTTTCCTTTTGCCTTCACTCTTTCCCAGCATCAGGATCTTTTCCAGTGAGTCCACTCTTCACATCAGATGGCCAACGTATTCCAGCTTCAGCTTCAGCATCTATCCTTCCAACAAATATTCAGGGTTGATTTCCTTTAGGATTGACTGGTTTGATCTTGCAGTCCAAAGGACTCTCTAGTGTCTTCTCCAGGACTGTCTATGTCTTGTTTGCTGGACCTGAGAAACTTCTACTGCTGTCATGGGAAGTTGAAAATAAACACTCCTTCTTTCAGCCTTCACTCACCAGATTTAGACTTTGGGGCCCAGGACTTAGGAAACATGCTCCCAAAAACACAGTAGATAGGAATCTTTTTTCCCTAAAAAATGTTTAAGCAGTTTGGGAGCAATCAAACAACATGTCCTTCCTAGTAACAGAATAAGAAAATTCTGCACTCTGTTTACTGGGAATGGGAGATCCACATTATCGGGACCTGCCCAATGGGAGTCTCACGTTGACAGGGTGTCTTGGGTCACACAGTGCTCCGCTTCTTGGAGCCTCCAGGGACATGGCCACTTACTGCACAAGATGTTCATGTACCACAATTAGAATTAAGTGAGCATATGGCAGGAAAAATCTGCTCACAGGGAAAAAAAAAAATGAAAACTAATATCGCAGGGAAATTGTGCAATTTAGGCAGAGTTGTCTGCGAGGCTATGGACACAGCAATGCCCAACCAGAGGATGAAGAGCAAGAGGCCACCCTGGGGAGGATGGCAAGTGCTGGGAGTTCAGACCACCCCTGGCTCCTGCCTGCAACCAAACATCCAGCTTCCAGTCCCTACTGATGTCGGTGTCTCCTGCAAGCTCGCTTGGAAGAATCAGCCCTTTTAACTAGGAGTGAAAGATACTTCACAGAAACAGAATTAGCATTTTTTTACCTTGACTTATATTTTAATACTCTGGCTTCAAAAAGAATTTCATTGAATGCTTCCCCAATACAACTCATGGGTCATGAAACCAGGGAACACTCAGGTACCTCCCATAAGGAGGCAGGACAGTCATGCTAACAGCCTCATTCATCAAAGAAAGGCTTCTCAGCTTTGCAAAACATGCCCTTTCTTCCTCTGGTCACCTTGTAACTATCAAACCAGCCAGAAAATTGTCTCTAATCTCTGTTACTTGCCAGCTTTGGCTCTAGATGAGCTGTCCAAGGGAGCCCCAGACTGTGACATCCGGCTCTAGTGAAGGCAAGCTCGTTGTTAAATATGACCCTCCTTTGGTCCAGTGTTCTCACAAATAAAATCCAATTTTGCAGTGCCGGTTTCTAATTCAAGTTCCTGACAACAATCTCACTTAGCTTCACTTCACTAACCACGAAGAATATGGAACTCAACACAAACCAGTAACAGGACCTGGAAAACACTTGTGGTGACTCTAATCTGCCACACCTCCAGTCCGCATGGACCCCTGCAGCCCCTCTCTGAATCCTGGCTGGGCTGGAGTAGACAATAACATGTGACACAGTCAGACGGGGTCAGGCCATCCCAGTGACCTCATGTTAACCTGACTCCCTTGCATGCGGAGGTCCTGGGGGTTAAGACATCAGCACAGGGATGGGATGGGGGATAATTCCACCCATAACAGCATCTTATATTTCTTGGTGTTTCCAGCTCTCAGGGTGTAGGTCTGTTTGGAAGTGAGAGAGGAGCCATCAAGGCCAGAGAGGGAGAGATGGGAGAGAAAGAAACAAGGAAGAAAAGGATGCTCCTGTGTATAGAAAAAGAAGGAGAAAGTTTACGAAGAAGATGTAGGCAGGAGACCAAAGGCTATAGGGTAACTCTGGTGAAAAAGTGAGAAAAACTACCCTATTAGAGCTCCCCACTGCTCCAAAAAGGTGACTCCCAGGATAGCCATCAACTGGAGGAATAACAAAGAATTAAGATCGTGAACAGTGTAGAGAAGACCGGTAGTCGATGTGGGTGAGGGGATGGAGAAGAAAGTTGTTGGCAGGATATGAAAAGTGGTTGAAAGGCTGGAGCATCAGAAAGAGAAGGAGGAAGCAGAGGAGGGATGCTGAGACTGTTACTGAGAGATGCAGCTTCCGGGAACTCTTACTACCCGTCTCACTTAAAATGCTGGCAGAGAAACAGATGGACTTTAATTCTACTGAGAGAAAGTGAAAGTGAAGTCGCTCAGTCGTGCCCGACTCTTTGCGACCCCATGGACCAGGTTCCTCCGTCCATGGGATTTTCCAGGCAAGAACACTGGAGTGGGTTGCCATTTCTTCCTCCAGGAGATCTTCCCGACCCAGGGATTGAACCCCGGCCTCCCGCATTGTAGACAGATGTTTTACTGTCTGAGCCACCAGGGAAGTCATTGGCAGGTTGGTTAATTCTACCACTCTGATGATTACTGGCCTAGGGAGCAGCTAGAAGAAGAAATAGACAACAGGAAATAGAGATGAACTAAGTGGAAAAGCATCTAATTCAAAATTACAGAATTTTCTATGAGCACAAAATAGAAATCTCTCTGTATAAACAGGCATAATTTTAGGCATATGGATACAGGTAATCACATCACAAATGCTTTGGGATAGAGGTTGGTTGTATTTAGTTGAAATTAATATCAAGAAATAATCCTAAGTCATTTTGCCTAATGCATCATAAAGAATTCAAATATTCTAAAATGTGATGAACAAGATGAGAAAAGCTAACTTTACCTCTGCATTTAATGTTATCAAAGAAAAGAAAAAAATCGGTTCCCATCTAACAACTGCTACATAAATAGAAAAATATTTTATAAACATGACACCAAATAAACTTCTCCATGTCTAAATTTTCTTTCTAAAACTATGTAGGGCTGTAAAAAAAAATTGTTACAAAAATATTCCTACACAAAGACACAATGTGTTATTACCTTGTTAGGGTCCTTAGATCACCATGAATGTTTCACTGTACGGATGCAACTGTTTCTAAGTCAAGTCTGGAACATGTGTCATGGTTTCTTTGTAAACAATATATTTTTAATGAAACCCTACAGTGCACTTCGGGAAACTAATTCTATACCCAGCAGTAGCGCATATAGAGAGCATCTGAAAGTTTTTAACACTAAAATGAGAATAGATTCCTCCAGGTATCCCAGTGCTGGAGTAAAAGCACTTAACAGAATTCAGCATGTGGATAGAATATTCTTCCAGCTAGAAAAGAGCCAGGAGAAGATAGTCAGCCGATGTGCTTAGAAATTCCCGGCTTCTCATTATTAAAGTGCTGTCTGTTCACCTGCTGCATCCAGATCAGAGCGTCAGGCCTGAGCCTTGCGCTGTGAACCAGGATGTCTGGTGCAGGGCAGCTGGACGGCTCTGAGCATCTTCTCTTGTCAGGAATGAATGAATCATCTCCAAAGATGTCAGCGTCTGCCCAAACCCTTCTCCATTAGAATAAATGGCAGATGGTGGTGTTTTTATATTTAATCAGCTCCACCAAATGCAGTTTCATCTCTTATAAAACGAGACCATCTGCAACGTGTAGGTGTGCAGACCTCCCTCAATGCCCGCTACTGAAGCTTTTCTCGGGGAGGTAAAGCCATCCATGCTAACGTTTGTTGACATGAAGCACAATAAGCCTGGAAATCCTTTAACATAAAGCCCTGTGTTTTTCATAAATACTTGCATTTAATAATCCTAAATATTTACGGTTGGCGTGCCCTTCATAGGAGGTTTGCAAGGAAGGTATATGTTTCCTGCCCAGCAGAGCTTGCAACCATGTCTGGGAAGCCTCTGGTTCTAAACTGTCTGAAAATGCTCTCATGACAAAAGCGGTCCTTTTCTTTGCCTGTAAATTGCCTCGACACACACTTTTATCTTGACTTTGACATGAATTCTTTCAGAGTAGGTCAGTTGTGGCTGCCAGAGTAGTCACCTTGAGACACACATACACACACACACTCTCACACACACATGACCACAGCAACATCAACAAAATATGTGTAACACAGTCGCTGGCACATCACCACCTGGGTGGGGTCTGACCAGGTATGAAAAATGGAATACTTATTTGGAAACACTGGCAGATGGAACCCCCACTCTTTTGGCCACAGAAAGCAGTGAACAATCTTACCACCAACGGTAGTCTTTACATTTTATTCCCTCTAGAATTGGAAGTGAGGGTCAGCAAAACAGGGGTCCAGAGAGCTAACTCTCTTCACATGGTGAGAGTGTAATGGCTGGGGACCCATGTCCCCAGGATGGAGGAGTCTGCAGGTGCAGGAGGCTCTGGGATTCAGGGTCTCAGGGAACAAAGGACAAAAGCCGTCAGTTTCTCCCCAGACACAGGGTTACTGTGGAATCAGGAGGTAAGACGTCATCCAACTTGAGGGTGTCTTTGGATTATTAGTTTAAACTTTGACCAGCCCCAGCCTCTCAAAGCCCAAACCCCTTAGCCTAGCACCCAGGGCTCTTCCATCCTGGCCCTGGCTGCTCCCTACCCTCCTCTGCTCCACAGGTCCCCATTCTTCAAAGAGCACCTCAATGATGTTGGTTGAGCAGCTTTCCAGCACCCCATAGTCACCCACTTCGCAGGTTCCCTCTGCCCTTTATGTTTGCAAACGCAAGTCCCGATTACATATTTGCCGTTCTGTCTCCTCGCATCACTTCACATTCAGCTGTATTTCTCGTATTTATCCCTTTCAAGACTCCTCACATGAGCCCAGTGTAGAGTGAGGAGGTTAGGATAGATCTCTTGACTGAACGAATGTGCTGCAGGCTTTTGCTGTATAGAAATACCAGATCTGAGGAAGAGTGGAAAGGCACTGGACTTACTATTTTTCCTCCAAATCAACAGAAAGGGAAAATAGGTAAATAAGAAGGATGAAAGGAGCAGGAGGAGGAATGAGACGGTATGTGAAGGAGCATTCATTGGCAAAAAGTCAAACAAAATTAAGAATATATTGTATTCCAGGATCTTCAGGAAAATGCACCACTCATCACTAAGCAGCTGCCCATGAGTTATAACCCACTAAGACATCCAGCAGGATCTCAAATGTCACGTGCTCCAAGAAAGCCTGTTAACTGACCCTCCCACCCACTCCTTCCCTACAAGCCCATCACCAGCGTCAGGTCTCCTCTCCTTTCTTCTCCCTCAGGAAACAGCCTTATCACCCCCCAGCCACTTGGGCAGGAACTAAGGAGCAGCGAATCTTATAAATGGAGACCCCAGGACCTCTCATCCTTCCAGTCACCGTTTGCCCCGCTAATTGTGACAGCCCCTGTAGGCACTCAACAAATCCCATCAGCTGACTGGTGGGTTCCTCCAGTATAACCAGTGTTTCAGCTCTCTGTAGATAAATGGTCTAAATGAAAGTATATGGAGACCTTTGGAAAGTTCCTACCTCTGATTCTCTTGGCAGATACATTTTTATCCTTTTTATCCTATGTGCATTAAAAATGGTAAGTTCATAAAGAGAAAAACAAATATGTATTGACATATATATGTGAGATATAGAAAAATGGTACTGATGAACCTATTTGCAAAGCAGAAATAGAGACACAGACATAGAGAACAAGCATATGAACACCAAGGGGGAAAATGGGAGCGGGATGAATTGGGAGATTAGAACTGACATATAAACACTATTGATATTATGTACAAAACAGATAATTAATAAGAACCTATTGTAAACGACAGAGAACTCTACTCAATGCTCTACAGTGACCTAAATGGGAAGGAAATCCAAATAAGAGGCAATAAGTGAATATACATTGCTGATTCACTTTTCTGTGCAGTAGAAACTAAAGCAACATTGTGTAGCAATTATATTCCCATAAGAAAAAAAAATTTTTTAAGGTATCTAATTCAAGGCCATAGGGTTGCTAACTTGAAATTTGCCTAGTGTATCTTTTAAACCCCATGGACTGCAGCACTCTAGTCTTCCTTGTCCTTCACTATCAGTTTGCTCAAACTCATGTCCATTGAGTCAGTGATGCCATCAAACTGTCTCATCCTCTGTCATGCCCTTCTCCTCCTGCCTTCAATCTTTCCCAGCATCTGGGTCGTTTTCAGTGAGTCAGCTCTTCACATCAGGTGGCCAAAATATTGGAGCTTCAGCTTCAGCATCAGTCCCTCCAATGAGTATTCAGATTTGATTTCTTTTAGGATTAACTTGTTTGATCTCCTTGCAGTCCAAGGGACTCTCAAGAGTTGTCTCCAGCATCACAGTTTGAAAGCATCAATTCTTCAGCACTCAGCCTTCTTTATGGTCCAACTCTCACATCCATACATCACTATTGGAAAAAGCATAGCTTTGACTATATGGACCTTTGTTGGCAAAGTGATGTCTCTGCTTTTTAATATGCTATCTAGGTTTGTCATAGCCTTTCTTCCAAGGAACAAGTGCCTTTTAGTTTCGTGACTGCTTCACTTTGCCAGGCCTCACAGCAACAGAAAGACAACATCCCTCTCGGAGTCTCTTTAAAATGCCCCCAACTGACAATCCAGCCATTCTCTCAGACTTGCTTCTGGTTTGTACTAATTAACACATTGCTATGCCTTTAATAAAGGACTTAAGTTGTGAGATCCTGCATTTATTGAAATAGGGCTTCATATGTGCCACGGTCCCTCTTTTTCTGAAATCTCCCCAACTGCTTTGCAAAAATCACAGCCGAGCCCAGGCACTCCACTCATCAGGAAGGTGAAGACAGAGTGAGTGATCTTCTGTGATTTTGATTCACAGGCGCCTTGGGCTCAACCCCTGGGTTTAAAGTGAAAGTGAAAGTTGTTCAGTTGTGTCCAACTCTTTGTGACCCCATGGACTATACAGTCCATGTTATTCTCCAGGCCAGAATACTGGAGTGGGTAGCCTTTCTCTTCTCCAGGGGATCTTCCCAACCCAGGGATCGAACCCAGGTCTCCCACATTGCAGGTGGATTCTTTACCAGCTGAGCCACCAGGGAAGCCCAAGAATACTGGAGTGGGTAGCCTAACCCTTTTCCAGTGGATCTTCCCAACCCAGGAATCGAACCAGTGTCTCCTGCATTGCAGGTGGATTCTTTACCAACTGAGCTAACAGGGAATCTGCCTGGATTAAGCACCAATTAACTCCTGTGACATGGATTCAGCCCCTTCCTGCCCTGAACCTCTGTTCCTTTCACTCTTAAAGTGGAGAGAACAGCAGTGTGTATTTTAGACCACGGCTGGGAGGATTCTATGAAATCTTGTATTCACAGCACCTAACGCAGATCTTGGGACATCACAGCACCTCAGGGTTGATTTCCTCCTCCGTACTGTCTCAGCTGATTAGGAAAACAAGGTTTCACATAATCCAGGGGCCTACCGGCTGCCCGAGCAACTTACACAGAATTATCATATCTTCCCATACATAAATATACATAAGATGAGTGGTGTAACATTATTAGCATAATGAATATTCTAATTATGGCTCTAACATTAAAGCTGGCGCCAAACATTAATCCCTGGGGAATAACAATTGCCAAGGAGGTAGTTACCAAACCTTTTGGGGTGCACTATGAGGATTGAACTTGTGAAATCAAGGAGCCATCACACTTTCCAAAACACAGGAGGAAATCTGCTACAACAGAATACCAGGAACATACACATGGCCCCTTTCCTAACACACCATGGCCATACCATTTCTCTTCTCATAGAATATTACTGCGGGGACAGAAGAAGTGAGTGTGGGGAATTTAACCCGGACCATGGATGGAGGATTTACGTGGGCTGGAGGCTGGCTTATGCATTTCCCCACGTTTCTCAAATAGCTCAATGAGGGCGTTTAGGGGCACACTCCCGTTCTGTGCTTGGGGGTCTGAGGTGCAGCGAAGTTAAGTCATGGTGAGAGCATGCTCAGCCACTAAGTCATGTCTGACTCTTGTGACTCCATGGACTGTAGCCCACCAAGTTCCTCTGTCCATGGGATTCTGCAGATAAGAATACTGGAGTGGGTTGCCATTTCCTTCTCTAGGGAATCCTCCCAACCCAGGGATCGAACCTGGGTCTCCTAAACTGGCAGGTGGATTCTTTACCACTAAGCCATCAGTTCAGTTCAGTTCAGTTCAGTCGCTCAGTCATGTCTGACTCTTTGTGACCCCATGGACTGCAGCACGCCAGGCTTCCCTGTCCAAAGCCAACTTCCAGAGTTTACTCAAACTCATGTCCATTGGGTCAGTGATGCCATCCAACCATCTCATCCTCTGTCACCCACTTCTCCTCCTGCCCTCAATCTCTGCCAGCATCAGGATCTTTTTCAATGAGCCAGTTCTTCGCATCAGGTGGCCAAAGTACTGGAGTTTCAGCTTCAGCATCAGTCCTTCCAATGAGTATTCAGGACTGATCTCCTTTAGGACTGATTTCTACACAGAAGAGGCATCAGGTAAGCCTCTAAACTATAACCAAAACAAGAGCTGCCACTTCTGAGTGTTTCCTCTGGGCTACATTTCCAGAGCCATTTGCACAAGTTATCATCACTGTTACTATGCCGGCATGCACAACAGTACTGGTACTCAGCAAACGTCCTACAAGAGGACAGCGGTGGAGCCGGAACCTCCCCCCAGGTCGTCGCTCTCTCAGGGCAGACAGAAATGCCCAGAAGCACTGCCCCATCATCCAGGCTCCCACAGGTCCCTGTCAGGAAGCTGTGATTCAAAACCCATTTGAGCAAACTCCAAGAGATAGATAGTGGAGGACAGAGGAACCTGGTGTGCTGCAGTCCATGGGGTCGCAAAGAGTCAGACATGACTTAGCAACTGAACAACAACGACCATCAGCTACTTACACACTGTGTTTCTGGAGTTCAGCAGTTAATCTGACACAATCTCTTATGGTTTCTTTAAAAAGAAATTAAATACAGGAATAGCTGGCTGCAAAAGTGGACCCACAAGTGCCCATTAAAGGATGTCTGTTAAGCCAGAGCGAAGTCTTCTCTGAAGGGCAAGAGGTCTGTCCTCAGCACACCCTGCCTCCAGAACTTGGTCAGTAACTCAGATGGGCATAAATATGGCCACAGTTTGCGCTTATGGGCGTAAGGATGGGCAGGAAGCTGGGCTGGATGGAAACCAGCCTTGACCTTGACTCCAGCTCTGCTGAGGATGTCCCCACCTGCACTGCCCTCTTTAAGTCCATGAGATAAAAACCGGAAGGTACAGTGTAAGAGCCAGACCAGAGCCCTGCAGGCAGATGAGAGAGATCAGGGCGAGAGCAGTCACTCTGCCTCTGGAGGAAAGCCCCAGAGGTCAGTTCCCTGCAAATGTAGGCTGCCAGGAGCAGAGTTTTCCTGCCCGTCCGTCCAGGAGACAGCAGACCTCAGACAGTCTCTGATCTGGATGTGGCCCTGAAGCTGGGAGCAGTAGCCGGAAGAAATCAGACGATCCAAAGATCAGGGTCTCCCTAGTGACCTTCTGCCTGAAAGTCCGCCCCTTTGTTCTCCGAGGATCCAGGGCCAGGAGCAGGCAAGACCAAGGACACAGGACAGAGGCAGCGGCCAGCCCCTGGGGCCGCAGGTATCCCCTAGGGTAAGGGAGACGGTGACTGTGGTGGGTAGATTGGTGAGGGCTCGGTGGAACCATGCTGGCGTAAGTGTGGGAAATGAATGGGAGGTAAGCAAAATTGAAGGCAGAGAGATGGTTAGGTAATTTGAACAAGAAATCCAAACAATAAACAAGTCAAGAGGTCTGAAATACGTGAAATGGATTAGACATGGTGGCTGATTGGTTTGAGCACCAACCAATAGGGGAGGACAAACTTAAGGACAATTCCCAGGTATTGACTTGGGAGACTGATAATAAAAATTTGCTTTTGCTCAACCTGAAAAGCTGAGAGATAATTGTAGGAGTCTCCTTGGAAGACACTATTTTATGTTTCTGATGATAACTTGATGTCGGGGGTATCCGAGGGCTTCCCTGGTGGCTCAGCAGTAAAGCATTAACTGGCAATGCAGGAGCCACAGAAGATGTGGCTTCGATCCCTAAGTTGGGAAGATCCCCTGGAGAAGGGAATGGCAACACATGCCAATATTCTTGCCTGGAGAATCCCACGGACAGTGGAGCCAGTCACAAAGCATCAGGCGTGATTGAAGCGACTCAGCACTCACATGCACAGGGGAGAGTCACACTTTGAGACAGCTCTCTTTTAATTTCTGTATATCACAGAGTATTTTCATTCAAAATACTTTCAGAAGAAAAAAAAGTGAAGGCAGGAGATGGAGAAGAGGGGTGTCTATGTGATCATAACCCCAAATAGGGCACTTGTGCAAGTTCACCAGGAGTAAGACCAGCTGCCTGCCGAGGGCAGGATCCTGACCACCTCAGCAGAGAACAGCCAGCCTGCGGGACCAGGCAGGGCCACGCTGCCCACAGAGCCCAGCTTATGACCTGAGCCCCAGATATCAAGAGTCAGATCTTCTAGATGTCCACTGACAGATGTATGGATAAAGAAACTGTGGTACATATATACAGCAGAATATTACTCAGCCACAAAAAGGAACAAATCTGGCTCAGAACTGAAATGGATGAACCCAGAGCTTGCTATACAGAGTGAAGAAAGTCAGAAAGAGAAAAACAAATATCCTATATTAACGGGTATGTGTGGAATCTAGAAAAATGGTACAGATGAACCTATTTGCAGGGCAGCAATGAAGACGCAGACATAGAGAAGAGACATGTGGACACAGTTTGGGAAGGAGAGGGTGCAACAAATTTAGAGAATAGCATGGAAACATATATGTTAACACACATAAAATAGATAGCCAGTGGGAACATGCCGTATGACACAGGGAGCTCAAACCTAGAGGGGTGGGATGGGGGGGGAGTGGGGAGGGCGGCTCCAGAGGGAGGGCACATATGTATGCTTATGTCTGATTCATGTTGGTGTATGGCAGAAACCAACACACTACTGTAAAGCAACTATCCTCCAATTTAAAAAAATTCAGTTCAGTTCAGTCACTCAGTCGTGTCCAATTTTTTGTGACCCCATGGACTGTAGCACACCAGGCCTCCCTGTCCATCACCAACTCCTGGAGTCTACTCAAACACATGTCCATTGAGTCGGTGATGCCATCCAACCATCTCATCCTCTGTTGTCCCCTTCTCCTCCTGCCTTCAATCCTTCCCAGCATCAAGGTTTTTCAAATGAGTCAGTTCTTCACATCAGGTGGCCAAAGTATTGGAGTTTTAGCTTCAGCATCAGTCCTTCCAACGAATATTCAGGACTGATTTCCTTTAAGATGGACTGGTTGGATCTCCTTGCGGTCCAAGGGACTCTCAAGAGTCTTCTCCAACACCACAGTTCAAAAGCATCAGTTCTTCGGCTCTCAGCTTTCTTTATAGTCCAACTCTCACATCCATACAGGACTGCTGGAAAAACCATAGCTTTGACTAGATGGGCCTTTGTTGGCAAAGTAATGTCTCTGCTTTTTAATATGCTGTCTAGGTTGGTCATCGTTTTTCTTTCAAGGAGTAAGTGTCTTTTAAAAGAACTTAAGTTAATTTTTAAAAAGTCAGATCCTAATGGTGAGGCTCAGGGGCTACAGGTGACACACGGTGCCCCAGGGACCAGAGAACCCATCAGGGAGGGGCCTATGGGCCATTCAAACAGCACACATTTCTGGAGTCTCCATTAAGCTTCCTCTTCCCAACCTCAGAGCCTGGATTCTAACACTGAAAGGGCCAGCCCATCCAAACCACGGAAGTGGGGACATGGACCAAGCTTTCTCTCCCCTTCAGGACTTGAACATCCTCACTTGTCCCTACCAAAGACCAGAGCCCACTCCTGGCCTCAGGTATCCAGGGACAAGAAACGTCCAGTAGCTTCAGCCTTAAGTGGACACTGCACATCGTCAACAAAAAGAAAAAAGGCTGCGTTCTATTGTAAGCAGACCAGACTGTGCACTTGGGGAGTCACACGGGTCAGTGCTTCTCAGAGCCCATGCTTGGGGCTCCTTTGGGGCCACATGTGAGAGGGTTTCATACTCAGAGAAACCAGAGGCACTGTCCCCTCTAGACTGTGTCCTTGGCTCTCCTCAAATGCATCATCAATCCTCCATGGATTCCCTCAGTCTCTCATTTATTTAGGTATCATAATTGATCTAATGCACTTTGCTGACAGGTAGCATTTCTGACTCACCCCAGCTCCAGGAGCAAGCAAGGTGAACAGGCTCAGACGTGGCACTTTGCTTGGTGCAGAGGCGATTACAGAAGATCAGAATTAAGCCTGGACATTTGCTGGAGTCTGACCTGAAAAGAGTCTGACCTTAAGCCAGATCTGCAGGGAAATAAGTGTGGAGGTGGGTGTTGTTGGCCTGAAGTGAAGGCTCAGATGAAACTGGATCCAGAACACAGAGCATAGGGTCCCTCAGTGACATCTGGCCAGCACCAGGCTCTCCAGGCTGAACTCCTAGCTCATTTCCATTAGTGGAGCTAATAAAGCCCTTCCCCGTCCTTTCTCTTATTCCAAGCCTACTTTGATTAGGTGTCCTGTCACTGCCCAGGAAGAATCCTGACTAACAGATCACCTTCAAGGCTCAGTTCCCTGCCCCTGTCTCCTGAAGGGGCTTCCCAGGTGGCGCTAGAGGCCCCCAGGCCAATGCAGGAGACACAAGAGACTCAGATTCGATCCCTGAGTGGGGAAGATTCCCTGGACTAGGAAATGGCAACACACTCCAGTATTCTTACCTGGAAAATCCCATGGACAGAGGAGGCTGGCAGGCAACAGCAACAGTCTGTAGGGTAGCAAAGAATTGCACACAACTGAGAGACTGAGCACCAATCTCCACAAATCCCATCGCCTGGACAGGGTGATGAGAACTCACCAGCATCACTTGTGTGGGGAAGCTCAGATGCTGCTTTGCATTTTTCTCTAATGCCTCCTGGAATACATCCCAAGCACCCCAACCAGACAAGTATCCGATTCCATATTCCTCTGTGGCTCCCACAGCCTGACTTAGTGCCGAGTAATAAATGCTCAGTAAATAGATCCTTCTGTGTTTACAGTCCAGCCTCACCTTAGATGCTCTGCCTTCTTTACCCACAGCATTTTTCCGCCAAACAACCCCTATTTATCCCTGCCTTTGAAAGGCAATATTCCTCAAAACCACCCCTCTTTCTTGCACTGCATATTTTCTTGAGCACTTTCTATGTGCTGGGCATCAGTGCTGTGTTCAGGTGGCCCTGACCGCAGTGTGACAGGGCTCTTGCCTGGTTGGAGAGGGGGAGAGTCCAGGTAACAGACACATGCTCTGCAGTGTTAGAAAGATCAAAGCAAACAATGAAAGTAAGCACCCCAAAGGGAAAGCCCCAACTCTGCAATTTTGGACCACCTGCCCCTTGGCTTCCCATGCAGAGCTCAAGGGTGAAGATGTGTATACAGACAGGGATGTGTCAGAATTGTTTGTGTCAGGGAACTAATACTGAAATCCATCTCTCATGGCCTCCAAGGAAGCACTGCAACGTGAAATGTCTAAACATACAAAAGGGAAGCATGCCCATCACATCAGAAATAAAAAAATTAGTTTGACAAATGTCCATAGAACTGTCAGCTTGTTATTAGAGGCCACAATTCATAGTTTCAACTCACACTTTCATTAGAAAGCTTATAAATGCAGGAAAAAATGGCAGCATTATAACTTCTGAAGAATACAGCTGTGACCCCAGAAGTTTATCATCTCACCTTCCCAGTTAACCAAGTTAAAGCAATCAGTCTTGAGAGGCTCTCTGCCCTTCTGGAAATCATAGAGTGAAGTCACTCAACACATACTTCAGGAACACCTGTACATGCCAATTTATCTGCTTGGTGATAACGATACAGGGGTGTTTGTTGCCAGAACTCTGATCTGGTGGCAGATCAAATCAGAAAGCATTTATTGCTCACTTGCTAAGAACTGTGACGGAATTTATCATTTATGTAGAATGCCTCTGTGCCAACGGTAGAGTCCTAATACACTTACATCCTGCATCGTTTTGTTGTGTGTTTACACTGTTTGCCGACTGAACATACATAGGACTAGGCTGCTTCTTAGGGGGTCGCCCCATCCACCATCAGGCCAGATGGCAGAGGCTGGACTGACAAGCAGCCTGACTCCCAGGGTGGACAGAGTGCTCAGGCCTGGCCATCGGACCATTCTGCCACTCTGGCACAGCGAGTGGATTGAGGGGCAACATGACCCAGTGCATGTCAATTAGAACAGGACCGTCAGCCTCTAGCATGCTGGAGGAGACTAGGACACTGAAATTTCTTTCCTCTGGTTTACCAGATCTGAGGATGGAAGGCTGAAGTCACCTGGATCCACCGTGTGGAGAACATGCAACAAAGCATGAAGCCACAGGCTGGGAGAGGCAAGGTCCCACAGGTTTCATTATTCATTTCTCCAGTTCTAATCATGTGAGCCAAATGGTCCAACCCTAAACTTTTCAACTGCATGAATCAGTACATTTCCTTCTTTGGCTTAAGCTACAGAAGAGAATTTCTGCCTTGCAAGCAAAGCATCTGCAGACTTCTCTGGAGGCACAGTGGATAAGAATCTGCCTGCCAATGCAGGGGACACAGGTTCGATCCCTGGTCTGAGAAGATCCCACATGCCACTGAGCAGCTAAACCCATGAGCCACAACGACTGAAGCCTGCGCACCCTAGAGACTGTGCTCCTCAGCAAGAGAAATCACTGCAATGAGAAGTCCGAGCCCTGCAAGGAAGAGTAGCCCTGCTCACTGCAACTAGAGAAAGCCCAAGCATAGCAACAAAGACCCAGCACAGCCAAAAATTAATAAATTAATATATATTTTTTAAAAACATCTACATTAACAATGTGTTCAACTTGCTTGATTCTGGGATCACTGGTTAGGGCAAAGCCCTGTATTTTCTTCTGTATCCTCCACTGGACCCAGCACGGTGCTCCCTGGAGGACCTGCTAGGTCCACACTCACGGAGAGGATGGACAGCAGAGGTCATGACACCGAGGAGTCACTCACATGCTCTTCACCAGGCAGGATCCGCACCTCTGCTCAAGGTGTTCCAGCAGAGGTGTCAGGGCCAGGAGAGTCCTGGTTGGAGCTGGTCCTCAGCCTGGTGAGTTCTCCCCAGCATGGGTGGGCTCTGGGGAACAAAGCTCAGATAAGACTCATAAGAGAAGGATTAAAGCAGATGGCAGTTTACTAATAACTACAATAACTGCCAGTCACTGAGCAGTTACCATGAGACAGAAACTCAGCTACACATTGTCACATCTTATAGCTCATCCATATTATGAGCTCGTGCTAAGTCATTTCAGTCGTGTCTGACTCTGCAATCCTATGGACCTTAGCCCACCAGGTTCCTCTGTCCATGGGATGCTCCAGGCAAAAATACCAGAGTGGGTTGCCATGCCCTCCTCCAGGGGATCTTCCCCACCCAGGAACTGAACCTGTGTCTCTTATGTCTCTTGCATTGGAAAGCAGATTCTTTACCACAAGCTCTACCTGGGAAGCCCATTATGAGCCCATGAAAGAAAAAACAAAACAAAACTCCCGCATCCATCTCCACTTTCAGGGAGGGTCATGAGAGGTAAGGAGGGCTCCCCAAGCAGATGCTGCCTTCTGCTTATACAGCCCGAGATTTAGAACCTGGCACTTGCAAGTGCTCTTCCAAGGCCCTACAGACTCTCCTCCCAAACCTGGGGACGAAGCAGCATCTCCAGCCCCTCTCTAGGAGCAGGCAGGTCTCCCTCTCTGCCCTGGAGAGAGAGGGTTGTGGGGGTGGACAGAGGCCTCGGGCTGCAGCCCTGTGGCCACACTGGCCTGCTCACTACTGCAAGCTGGCCCCGAGCGTGCATCCAGGCCTCGGGTCTGACTGCCGATCAGGAAGGATCTGAACAGCAGCTGTCTGTGGTGCTGGTCTTGCTCTCTGCTTAGAGCTATCCCAGCGCACTTTTAAGGACCAGCTGACCACCAACAATGCTTGAGCCTGGGGACCAGGGGTGCAGGAATCTGGCTGCACTGGACCAGCGGTAAGATATGTATGTGTCTGTGTGTGTATGTGTGTGTGTGTGTGTGTTAGTTGCTCTGTCGTGACCAACTCTTCGCAACCCCATGGACTGTATCCTGCCAGGTTCCTCTGTCCATGAAATTCTCCAGGCAAGAATACTTGAGTGGGTTGCCATTTCCTTCTCCAGCTGGTAAGATAGTCTGATGCCAGTCCAGGCCTGGAGAGGCGAGCTGCAACTCTCCCAGGCCAGCCCCGGAAGCAGTGCGAGAGAGATGTCAACACCAGCTCAGAGTCTCCCAGCGGAAAGAGCCCTCCCTAAACTGCCAGCAATCTGAGACAAATGTCCCTCGGCCACACCAGGAGGAAGACTGCACTCTTTTTCTACTCACTCAGTGGAAAACAATTTTATAAATTGTTTGTCCAGTGAAGAGGCAATCAAGGGATACACAGCCGAACTCTCGAGGGGAGAAAAGGTGTCACAGAGGTGGATCAGGCAGCTGACTAATAATAGTAGGCTATTCTGGATCTTGTCTTGATTGTGATCATTAAGATAAAAAGTGTGACCCAGGGAGTGAAAGCCAAGATGGAGATGTCCCCAGTGGTCCAGTGGTTAAGACACAGGACTCGCACCAGAGGGGACACAGGTTCGATCCTGGTTAGGGAACTAAGATCCTGCATGCTGTGTAGTATGGCCAAAGAAACGAAAAATAAAATAAATGGCCAGGCAGTTGTTAAAACACCGTTAAAAACAAACCAAAAAAAAGCCAAGATAAACCTCATCCCATCCTCGCTGTTGGTGAGCTGTCTGTGCCTAAGAGGCAAGACCGACCCACCCTGTTTTGCTGCCTACGCTCGCCCCTAAAACCAGCTTTTACCTGGCTCAGGTAGACACATCACTGCACCTGTGTTTTCCACACCCAACTCTCCACTGCCGAGCCTGATGATGGTTAAACAGTAATGCTATGAAAGTTTTTAACAATTTAAAAGACTCTAAATATGACATAATGGAGAATTTGCGGTAATTGTGATTTTACATTCACAGTGATACTGCAGTTTTGAAATACAAGAAGTGAATATTTATTTTTAAGCAGAAAATCTGTTCTTAAAAAAAAAAAAAATACAGCATAAAATAACTGCAAGCACTTCCCAGGGATTTCAAACTCAGTAACATATGACCTCTCTTTCTCTTTTCTTTCCCTTGCTAAAGAAATATAGTAATTATGTTGCTGCTAAATACAAACTATTCAGTATGTTGTCTGGCCTCTGAAATTCAATCAGGAGTCACTAAAAGTCACCTGCTCCCCTCTGGAAGGTCTATCACGTTTCTACCATCTTATGATGGTGTAAATGGAAAAGAAAAAATGTGATAAGGTCACAGTTATGCAGAGTTTCTTCTCCAGGTTCTGGTACTTAAGCAAATTATGGAAACGATTTTTCATCCCAGGGTCAAGATTAATGCAATAAACCCCAATCAAATATGATGTGAAGAAATCAGATATGCTGATGTTAGACAAATAAACTAAGCAAACTTTCCCTTACCAAGGAACAAAGGGGTGAAATGGCGTTGAAGGAAGATTATATAACTTCTCTGTGAAACATGAATAAGATACACCCAAGCCATTCTTCCCAAAAGGCCACGAATTCACTTTCACATGTGATGATATTCACGTTGAAACATTAAAAATACTGTTGACACTTAACATCCTCTATAGTTTACGTAATTATATTAAACTGCTGTTGTACTTTCTAATCATGCTATTTTTAATTTTGATGCAATAATCATGTCAATCTACCCAAGGATCCTAACTTCATTAACTATACATAGAGAATATTCCTGAAAATTGTATCCTTAGAAGATGACATATTTAGCACCACCTGATGGTACAAAAGAGAGATAAGAAAAGGCCTTAATATTTGAATCATGCAAAGGGAAATTGTGATTTTTTTAATATAAATGTATATATTTTACAACAGACAGCATTTTGAGGATCTCAGCATGTGGCATCAATTTTCTTTGATATAGAAACATTTTAAGAGATTTTCATGCAAAAATCTACCTAAATTGTATTTATATAGAACATAAACTTTGACTCCATGAGTAAAACAATCCATAAATCACATCACTATTTCTTCATATCAAAACATGTTATTTGATAATCTGTTAAATTTATAAGCTCTATAAAATTATGTATTTAACAAAATCTTGAATTGCTAGGAAGTATCTGCCAAGAGAGAATTTGAAAATATGACACATGTTGCAGTAGGAAATGCTTTCCAAAACTTGAATTTCTCTGTATCTAAAACACAAATATTTTTAAAACACGATGGAGACCTCCAGTTTTAATACAGAAGAGTAAAGGAGATATTTCAACCTCCTTGCAAAATGAACTTGCAAGTTAAAAAAAAAAAAAACCCAGAGGCATAAGCAACCCCAAACCATGTTGTATAAGGAATGGAGGTGAAAGTCAGGGGTGGTCAAACAGGAGAGGGGACCTCGTGGCTGCAACTGTGGACAAGGCTGAGAAGGTAAAGGGCCTAAAGAAAGTGGCAGGTCTAAGGGTCAAACCGAGCTTTTTTCTTGGGGGCGGGCAGGGGTGGGAAGTGGGACGTTCCCATGAACGGAGTTTGGTATGAAACTCAAAAGGAAAGCAGGATGTGGTGGGCCAGCTGGGAAACCAGTCAGGCCCACCATAGCTGCAGGAAGCAGTCTGTCCGTGAGGCAGGAAGCAGAAGAGAAACTCAGGGTTCAGAGTTGCCTCTGAATATGTCAGGTGATTTTGAAAGTGAAGTCTTAAAAGAAGGCTCTTAAACCCAAAGCCCTGTGTCTCTGAAGAATTCTTGCTAAGTGTCCATGGTCCTGCTCCCCATTGTGACATTTTGAAATTAGCTGGACCAGAAAGAATTCACCTGTTTCAAATATAAGTAATGACCAAAAAGGATCCAGCATCCAGATCAATGTTTTAAAATACTGCATAAAAAGAAAGCAAATATCCAATAAAATAAAGAAAAGAAAATACTGACCAGGGAACTGTTACTAAGAAGAAGCTTACATTGTTATCTATAGCATATCAACTTGTATGTTAAAAAACTGAAAAACAATCACCATGACAAAGCATGATCTCAAAGCAGATACAAGAGTTCAGGAAATCCATGGTTTTCTAATAGCAGGAGATAAAACACGTCAACAGAGCTCAGAAAAGATGTGGGAGAGAGAAATGAATTCATCACAGACATGAAGGCGATGTTGACAGCAGCTCTGAAAAGTAAAGAAACAACTGAAAATCTAGCAAAAGACACAACAATCAAGAGGCTGAGAAGTACAATCAAAATAAAATTAAAATAACCAAAGAATTAGGACGGGTTAGGAAGAAAATGAAAGATAAATAAGACAAATCAAGAAATCCAACATATGGACAACTTGTGTCCCCAGGACTGAACAAGGTTAATACATATTTTTAAATGACATGTTAAAAAAAAAAAAAAACTTCTAGATATAAAAGGTTCTACCATGCAGACTAAAAAGACATCCAAGGAAAAATTGACAGAGTCAGGAGATACACTGAAGAAATAGAGGAGTAAGTATACTCTATAAAGTAATATAAAGGACACAAGCATAAAAATGTACACCTTGGAAATTATTGAAAGAAATGTGTTTATGCATACCAAGATAATTAGGCCACCAAAAACACCATCAAGTAATTTCCAAAAGTACAAATAATGAAACTAAAAGCCCTGACTACAACGAACAAGCTAGAAATTAACAATGAAACTAAAATACACACACAAACAAATCCTTACCATTTGGAAATTTAAACACTTTCCATTCATAGTCAAAGAAAAATCAAAGCTGTAATTTTGTTATAACTAGAAAACAGCCATAATTTTAAAAGCTATACAGCAGAACCTATGGTTTACATTTTCAGCAGGGCTCAAAAAAATGCATAGAATTTTTCATGTATGTTAATACACAGAAAAAAACAGAAATAGATAAATCATCCAATGAAAGGTGAAAGAACATGGATAAAGTCAAGAATAAAAAAGAGAAGGAATTAGTAAGCATAAAATGTGAAATAGTTTAATTGGAAAACTGAAACATAATAGTAATGATAAATACAGAAGCTCAAATAAGTAAATAAGTAAGTTAACAGTTAATCTGCTTAATTTTAACAAGAAAACACAAACAGTATGTAAATGTTTTATATATATATAAATAAATAAATATATCTACATATAAATATATACATTTATATAAACGCATGATTTTAGGAATCATGCAAGATCACTTCTCTATGTGGCTCTAATGATGAATTTGAGTTGAAATATTTTCAGGAATATATAAATCACTAAAATTCACGTCAAAGAAATTAAGAATTCAGAGTAGATTACTCAAGAGGAAATGGAAAAACATGTTACAGTGCTAACATCACCCAAAAGCAGTGAGCTTAGATGATTTGATAACAGATACCTACCAAACGCTTTGCTATTGCTGTTTAGTCACTCAGTCATGTCCAACTCTTTTGACTGCATGGACTGTAGCCCACCAGGGTCCTCTCTCCATGGGATTTCCCAGACAAGAATACTGGAATGGGTTGCATTTCCTCCTCCAGGAGATCTTCCTGACTTAGGGATCGAACCCGTGTCTCCTGCTTGGTAGGCAGATTCTTTACCACTGAGCCAATCAGGAAGCCCCATCAAACCCATAAGAAACAGATTAACTCTAGTTCTTTCAAACTATTCTAGATCATGGAAAAAACAATGGAGGCTGGTAATGCTTTTTTCTTTCTCCTTCAGGCTAGTAGAACATTGGTTGAGAACAATAGGAACAAAGAGGACATGAAAAAGAGTTCTAAAAAGCAATTCAAAATATTAAAAGAAAAATATACAACAACCAAGTAACATCAATCTCAAAAGGCAAGAAGAGTTAAAATTCATCACTGATTTTTACAAACTATCATACGAATATATGAAAAGAAAGAAAATCAAATGATCATCTCCATGTTTTATAAAGAAGCATTTTATATATGTTAACATCTATTTTTAATAAATATTCTTAAATATAATGAAGGGCTTCCCAGTAGTTCAGTGGTAAGGAATCCAATGCCAAGCAGGAGACTTGGGTTCGATCCCTGGGTTGGGAAGATCCTCTGGAGTAGGAAATGGCAACTTGCTCCAGTATTCTTGCCTGGAAAATTCCATGGACAGAGAAGGCTGATGGGCTACAGTCCGTGGGGTCACAAAAGAGTCAGACACTACTTAGCAACTAAAAACAAATATAGGAAAAGGTGGATGATTTCTCAGTATGATATAAAGATATAACATCCATTGAAAGAATGTCAATTAAGTATGTGTGTTTGTGTATTTAGTTTGTGTGTGTGTGTCAATCCAAGTTAGTAATATGTTTAATGGAGGAAATTAGTAGCTTCCAATTCAGTCAGGAAAAAGAAAAGAATGCCCATGACTACAACTATCATCCTTTTTCTGGCAGTAGTAGTCCATCCAATTTGATGAAAGAAATACAAATGCAGTAAAAAATGAAAAAGAAGAATTCAAATTTCATGACCTTTAAGCTAGTAAATAAAAAGGAATCATTGAAAAGCTATCACAAACAATAATTTTGTAAGATACAGATTTTATGTAGAGACATCATTGCTTTTATAAATGATGACTAGCTTGATGAGATTCTATATAGTACTTTGGGCCAAATTCATATTGAACTTCAGCTTACAGTCTTAAGTAAAAATAGCAAAGTCTACAGTCTTGAATAAAAATAGCAAAGTCCTGAACTACTTACCCATAGTAAGTTACCATTGTGTCTCACTCCCTCCCAAAAATAAACTACATAAACACATAGGCTAATATACACACAGACTATCTCTAGAAAGTTACACAAGACCTACTGCAATCGTGTCTGAGGCAGGGAATTTGATGACTGAGAATCGGGAATGAAAGAGAAACTCACTTTTCACCATATTCTATTCGTTGTTTTGTATGTTGTATCACGGGCATGTAACTATCCACAATATAAATAAAATCTATTTTAATCAATATGAAAAGAATGTCTTCTTACTGGCAGTGCATCTCATTTCATGGTTAGTTCTTAAGAATTCTTATCTTTGCAGCCTTAAAAAAGCTCGTAAAAATTCTGTCTCAAAACTCACTTCTCATAACTGTTGAGAAAAAACAATAACTGTTCTTCTCTTTTTAACAACATTTAGAGTTGTTTTAAATGGAAACACAGAGTGCCGTCTATTTCTGTGTTCTTTTTGACCACAAAGCACTTTAGCATCATTATCGTGTGATGGTCTCATCCATTTTGAAGCATTTGCCTTGTTTGGGAAAGGAGATTGGTAGTCTGCACATCACCCAGCAGCCAGGCAGCCAGGACTCAAAGCCCAGCCCTGGCATTTACCAGCAGGAGACCCTGAGCACGTCTATAACCTTCTCCTGCCTCAGATTCCCCACCTGTAAAATGAAGAACTCTGTTGTGAGAATTACATGAGTTCATTCTTGGACTTCCCTGGTTGCTCAGACAGTAAAGAATCTGCCTGCTATGTAGGACACCCAGGTCCGACCCCCGGGTTGGGAAGATCTCCTGGAGAAGGGAATGGCTACCCACTGCAGTATTCTTGCCTGGAGAGTCCCTTGGGCAGAGGAGCCTGGCGGGCTGCAGTCCATGGGGTCACAAAGAGTCGGACACTACTGAGCAGCTAACACTTTCATTCTTGTAGAACACTAACAGTGACTAGCCCACTAGTGATTACTAGTGGGCTAGAAGTGACCAGTGATTATTCTTCAGATCTGGGAACTCAGTTCAGTTGCTTTGCGAAGCAAGTGCCTTCTTAGGCTGTGGGCAGAGGATGCGTTAACTCAGGTATGTCCATGATGCTGGACTCTCTGGACTCTGAGTCCCTATTTGTGATTTCTTCATGTGGGAAGGTGAAAAACCAGAAACCTATGCTCTCCTTCTGAGCTTGGCACACAGGGAACCCACAGCTTACAAACTTCTCTTATTTTTAAAATTCTCACTCTCAAAAATAAAAACCACTGCTTTCTTCCACTGGGCCCAGGAGGGAGTAGATCACTTAGCAAAAGCATTCATCACCTTGGAAGAACCACCTTGATTTATACAGAGATAATGTGGCTACTACAAGCAGAGTAAACTGTCTTAGCAATTAAAAATCTCATCCTTATCTCCAAGATAGCCATGAATTACCAGCTACAGTGATATTTTATTCTACTATTACTCATTGCTTACTGTTCAAAGAAGATGCGGGCTTCCCAGGTGGCACAGTGGTAAAGAATTCACTTGCCTATGCCGGAGACTTGGGTTCAAACCCTGGGTCAGGAAGATCCCCTGGAGAAGGAAATGGCTACCCACTCCAGTATGCTTGACTGGAGCATTCCACGGACAGAGAAGCCTAGCGGGTTACAGTCCACAGGATCACAAAGAGTTGGACACGACTGAGCAATTATGCATTCATGCACAAAAGAAGACGTAGGAATACACATTTCAGAGCTGGACTGATTCTTCCATAAACATAAATGGAGCACCTATTCTGTGCCAGGAGGCGATGCTTATTGTTGAGCATACAGAAAATACGCCAGGGGTATGCTTTTGAGCAACTCACAGTCCAAGGCCTTCTCTAATGTGCCAATAGCCAATGTTTTAAGATGAAGGGGGCTTATTTGTATCCTATTTGTATTTTGCAAAATATGTCTTACCCAGATATTTTCTGTACAAACCCTGGCATCTATCAGCATAGCTGAAACACCCTTCCTTACTTCTTTGTTTAAAGAGCCCATCTCTCAAAAGCCGGTCAAGTATCCTGTCCTGCATGACCTCTTCATCCAGCCCCTCCTCTCTTTTCTGTGGCCCTGGGCCTGTTCATCACCACAGCTCCTCTCCTCTGAGAGGCCCAAGTCCTCATCACTGTATTATCAGTGAGTGCAGGGCACTCTGTAAATTGTTGCTGAAGCAAGTTCCAGAAACTTTCTGGCTTCCCTTTTATCCAATTCGACTTCAATTCCCCTCTGGAATTTGACCCACATGGTCTCTGTCTCAGCTGGAATCCACTGAGGCTACTCCCTGGTATCATGGTTGGTTCTCCTGCCAGCAGTGACAATGTAGAAAACACCAATCACCAGTTGATCACCTCTATCGGATGCCTGAAAGTGAAAGCGAAAGGGTTAGTCACTCTGTTGTGTCTAACTGTGATCCTATGGACTGTAGTTCTCCAGGCTCCTCTGTTCACGGGCTTCTCCAAGCAAGAATACTGGAGTGGGTTGCCACTCCCTTCTCCAGGGCATCTTCCCAAACCAGGGATCAAACCTGGGTCTCCTGTAGGGGAGGCAGTTTCTTTACCTTTAACCGTCTGAGCCATGAGGAACACCTAGGATGCTCCAAAATGTTATTAAAAACAGAGCATTTGTATTCAGCAAGAAGATTTTCTTTTAGAGCAAAATGGAGAACAATTTCCAAGAACATCCAAATCTACAGCTCGGGTATGCAGATGAAGTGTTTTTTTTTTTTTTTTTTTTCATAAACTTTACAGTCAGTGAACTCTTAGGAATTCCCTTCTGTCCTTGAAAGAATGAGCTTCAAAGTCAGCCTGAAACCCCACTGTGAAAACATATGCAAATGTGTACGAAGGGACTCGGCCCCACTGGGAAAGCCACCGCCACACCAAAACGAAGCTCTGTTATTTGTGGACTTTGAGACATGACAGTTTCGAAAGAAACAGGCAGGTGTTTTGAAAGCGCCAGTCGGGCAACGCCAGCCTCCTCTCTGTGGTTCCCTAAGTCCTTTGTGTCTTTCCTTCTATCTGGTTTTGGCCACTTTTCTACTGTCTCGATCATTTCAGTACCAGCAGGAGGCTAGGAGAAGCTAAGAGAGATGATATCATAATCTTCCTTTATTTTTTTTTTTTTTCTGGTGATGTTTATGATAAAAGGTTGGAGGGGAAAGAGTGTGAAATTTCAGAGCTCACACGCAGGCTCTGATTCTCCCCTGGGTTTTGATGATTCACGCACTGACTCTGCCCTGTTTCCACAGATATTTGACTCAAGCTCAGAATCTCTTATTTCCCAAACAAAGTGCTAGGCGTTTTGAGAAATGCAAGAGGACCAACGTCTGAGCCCTGCTCTCTGGAGTTCATCTCTCAAAGGAAACAAGTGAAATCATTATGAACCATTAAGATGGGAAAGAGTATCCAACCTCCAATCAGTAGAACAAATGTATCATAGAAATGCCAAGAGCCGGTTGCATGTTCTTGAGCCAGACCTTCTTTCTCATCCCCAGATACGTGGGGCTAGTGAGAATCAGCCTGGGGCCTTATCTTTACTCCTTCCTGATGCAGTGAGCATGGAAGCAGCAACTCGGCAGGCAGCGAAGATGGTGATGATAACCATGGTGGCCCAAGGTCTGTCCCTAGCGAGGATACTTGGAGAGCTCCGGGCATCATCAGGTCAGCTCTGGAAGGAGTGAATCCCTTGGCTCCCAGCTCTGAATCCCTTCCCTTGGGGCTCATCAAGTCACCCCCCTCTGACTCCCAACAATCACTCTCTGGCCTCTGCAGCACACACACCCCCCCCCCCAAAAAAAAAAACTCCATGGAGGGCCCTTGGTCAAAGAGTGGAAACTTGGTTCACGCTTGAAATTACATTCTACAAAATTTGTAGATTACAGCATGGTTTAGGTTTTCCTCATTCCCTTTTGCATATGAATTGATCGGCTGCCCTGAAACTACCGCTTAAGACAAAGGGGTTTGATTTATAGCCAGTCTCTCCCTCATGAATCATACTTGCAGTGTGGCACTCAGGGTCCCCAGGCGAAGTGGCACTTGCCTTTTATAAATGACTGGGTGGGGGGGGGGGGGACCTCCAATAGGGAGGTCCACCCCCGTCACTCTGCCTTTGCTCAAGATTACCCACAGGGACTTTAGACCCAGTTTTTGCCAGTCCGCCAGGTGTGTTCTGTGTTGCTTTCGTTTTAAATTAAGGAATGTCAGAATTAAAATCGATGGCTCTGTGCCCTGCACTATGCCGGCTGTAGAGATCCAGCCCTGCCACGTGCCCCCCACCTGCAAGGACAGTTCCTTACCTGGGATTGCTCACCTGGGATGTGAGCGGAGACAGCAGTCTGGCCTTTGCAGGAGCGACAGCTCTGGGAGCAGGTGGCTTCCTCATTTGGTGGAGGAAGCTGGCTGACACCAACCCAAGTTTCCCACAGAATGTCCTGTTGGGGCTGGGGCGACAGCCATCCAGTCAGTCACTTCCTGCGCCTCCCCCTTCCATCCACCACCTGCAAGGTCTCCGGGAAGCCAGGCGGAAAGCGTGTCAAGGAAGTAAGGATACGAGATCACAGCTGCAACGCCCAGGAGCCGGCTCAGAGGCAAGGCAGCCCCTGCCAGGCCCTCCTGGCAGAGGCTGCTGTGTCAGGAGAGACAAGACAATGTGTTCTCATCGCCCAGCGCAGTGACGGTGTGTCCGTGTGCCCAGATCTGAGAACGTATTTATCTCTGAGGAGAGCCTAGGTTAGGACATGCGCTGCTGCTGCAAAGCGCATAGCATGCTGGAGGCTTGCATTCCCAGTACCCACCTCTGCTTGCACTGCCCTGTTGCTGACACCTTGGAGGGAGTGGGTTATGGAGACCCATTCCCCAACCCTGCTACCCCTGACCATGTCACCTTAGGCAAGAGCTCTAATCTCCACTTGCTGTTGTTCAGTGGCTCAGTCACGTCCCACTCTCTGTGATCCCAAGGACTGCAGCACAGCAGGATTCCCTGTCCTTCACTGTCTGCCAGAATTTGCTCAGATTCCTGTCCAGTGACTTCTCTGGTGGCTCAGACAGTAAAGACTCTGCCTGCAATGCGGAGACCTGAGTTCGATCCCCAGGTCAGGAAGATTCCCTGGAGAAGGGAACGGCTACCCAATCCAGTTTTCTGGTCTGCAGAATTTCATGGACAGAGGAGCCTGGCAGGCTACAGTCCATGGGGTGGCAAAGAGTCGGACATGACTAAGCAACTTTCACTTTCACACTTTCACTTTCATGGCCATTGAGTCAGTGATGCTATCTAACCATTTCATCCTTAATGGCCACCTTCTCCTCCTGCCTTCAATCTTTCCCAGCATCAGGGTCTTTTCCAGCGAGTCAGTTCTTCACATCAGGTGGCCTAAGTATTGGAGTTTCAATTTCAGCATCAGTCCTTCCATTGAATATTCAGGACTGATTTCCTTTAGCATTGACTGGTTTTATCTCCTTGCAGTCCAAGGGACTCTCAAGAGTCTTCTCCAGCACCACAGTTTGAAAACATCAATTCTTTGGTGCTCAGCCTTCATTATGGTTCAATTCTCACATCCATACGTGACCACTGGAAAAACCATAGCTTTGACTATATGGGCCTTTGCCAGCAAAGTGATATCTCTGCTTTTTAATATGCTGTCCAGGTTTGCCATAGCTTGCCTTCCAAGGAGCAAGCGTCTTTTAATTTCATAGCTGCACTCACTGACCACAGTGATTTTGGAGTCCAAGAAAAGAAAATCTGTCCCTGCTTCCGCTTTTTCCCCCTTTCTATTTGCCATGAAATGTTGGGACCAGATGCCATGATCTGAGGCCTCATTTTATGAGGCATACAGGTATGTTTTAATTTCCTTCTGACTCTAAAAATGAATTATTCTAAGATTTATGCAAAGAAGATGGATGTTCTTTAGCAGTACTGCCCAGAGAATGTTCAAGAGAACCAGCTACAGGTGGCATGACCACAAACATTTGGAAAGTGCGAGGTTTCCTTATGATAGGACTTCTCAGAAAGTTTTTCAGGTCTCCTCCTATGATTATTATTTATTTTATAGAATTTTTTTGCTACTTACAAGAAAATGACATGGTCCTTGTAAACAGACAATATGGAGATTTATAAAATCTCACCTTCTCTACCTTCACTGCAGGTAAGGACATTAGAGTTTGGTAGGTCTATGCATCTTCTCAAATCTGTATGTAGGTCATCACTCTCTAGGAGGGGATGGAGCAAGCAATGCGTTCCCAAATTGTCAGCCCCCAGCAACCCAAGGTACTATAGAGCACTGCCCAGGTTGGGGTTTTACAGAAATGCTGTCCTCTTTTAGGTACTAAGGTAGATCAGCTTTGGATGGAATAGAATTCTTTTCCCTAATTTACAAGCTGGTCATATATGATGCCATTGGGCTCCCAGACCTCCTCAGGATTCTTTTATTCTTAATAAGAAATACCTACTTACAGAAATATGCGTCAAGAACTATGTTGTGGTCGTTCAGTCGCTAAATCATGTCTGACTCTGTGATCCCATGGACTATAGCACACCAGGCTACTCAGCCTTCCACTATCTCCTAGAGTTTGCTCAGATTCATGTCCATCGAGTTGGTGGTGCTATTTAACCATCTCATCCTTGGCTGCCCCCTTCTCTTTTTGCCTTTAGTCTCTCCCAGCATCAAGTTCTTTTCAAATGAGTCAGCTCTTCATATCAGGTGGCCAAAGTATTGAAGCATCAGCTTCAGCATCATTCCTTCCAATGAATATTCAGGGTTGATTTCCTTTAGGATTGACTGGTTAAGAGCTATAAACATGTTAAAATCCATATGTTTTTGCTGAGTTGCAGAGAGCGTTTAGAGATCAAAAATATGAATAATTTGACTCACTGTCTTTACAATTAAGAGTGGAACACACAAAATGATTCCAGTAAAAGGCACCAATGATAGCCAAGCCCAGTGTGTGCCAAGTCAGGTCTTATCTATGAAAAGGCAAAAAAGGGGGAGAAGACAAATGCAAAGGCAATGGGAGGCAAGCAGGAGGGAAAGAATCAGGATAAAGAGGGAGAAAAACACAAAATCAGAGGCCAGACAAAAACAAGAACACATCCTACAAGGATGAGGAAGGAAGGCCTCTTTGAGAAAGTGACCTTTGCCCTGAGGCTAGGTCTTAAGAAGGAATGCTCTCAGCTAAGGGCTCAGTAAACCAGAGGTCTTTGCGGCAGGAATGAGCCCAGCCTGGAGCAGGAAAACCAGCGTGGCTGGAACATAAAGATAAAAAGTCAGAGAGTCAGACAGCAGGCAAATCACGTAGAACTTTTGAGATATAGGGTGGTGGGGATGGAGGGGGATGACTTTAGATTTTATTGTAAGTGCCAGAAAAATCTATCAGATTTTAAGCAGAGGGGTGGTATGTTCTACCGTGTGGTTTTTTAAAAGGTCATCAGATTACCTTAGGGGAAAGGAATTTGGATGGGAAAGACTGGGTGTAGAAAGATCAACTCAAGATTAAGACACAAGAACTGTAAACCAGAAAAGAACTGATGTTGCTTTGGTCCAGGCTAACAATGCTGAAAATTATGGGAAGTGGTTAGATTGAAAAAACACCTTGGAAGTAAAGCTAACAATGTTAGAAGTAAAGGAAACAGACAATCCAAAAAGAATCCTGAGTTTTTTGATCATACAATTGGGTGGGTTCATGATCTAAATAACAGTCATCAACTCCCGGTCTTGTTTTAGCTGACTGTGTAGTGCTTCTCCATCTTTGGCTGCAAAGGATATAATCAATCTGATTTCAGTATTGACCATCTGGTGATGTCCATGTGTAGAGTCTTCTCTTGTGTTGTTGGAAGAGGGAGTTTGTTATGACCAGTACGTTCTCTTGGCAAAACTCTATTAGCCTTTGCCCTGCTTCATTCTGTACTCCAAGGCCAAATTTGCCTGTTACTCCAGGCAACTCTTGACTTCCTACTTTTGCATTCCAGTCCCCTATAATGAAAAGGACATCTTTTTGGGGTGTTAGTTCTAGAAGGTCTTGTAGGTCTTCATAGAACCGTTCAACTTCAGTTTCTTCAGCATTACTGGTTGGGGCATAGACTTGGATTACTGTGATATTGAATGGCTTGCCTTGGAAATGAACAGAGATCATTCTGTCATTTTTGAAATTGCATCCAAATACTGCATTTCAGACTCTTTTGTTGACTATGATGGCTGCTCCATTTCTTCTAAGGAATTCTTGCCCACAGTAGTAGATATAATAGTCATCTGAGTTAAATTCACCCATTCCAGTCCATTTTAGTTCACTGATTCCTAAAATGTCGATGTTCACTCTTGCCATCTCCTGTTTGACCACTTCCAGTTTGCCTTGATTCACGGACCTAACATTCCAGGTTCCAATGCAGTATTGCTCTTTACAGCATCAGATTTTACTTCCACCACCAGTCACATCCACAACTGGGTGTTTTTGCTTTGGCTCAGTCTCTTCATTCTTTCTGGAGTTATTTCTCCTCTAATCTCCACTAGCATATTGGGCACCTACCGATCTGGGGAGTTCCTCTTTCAGTGTCCTATCTTTTTGCCTTTTCATATTATTCATGGGATTCTCCAGGCAAGAATGCTGAAGTGGTTTGTCATTCCCTTCTCCAGAGGACCACGTTTTGTCAGAACTCTCCACTGTGACCTTTCTGTCTTGGGTGGCCCTACATGGCATGGCTCATAGTTTCATTGAACTAAAAAGTTTCTTGATGAAAGTGAAAGAGGAGAGTGAAAAAGTTGTCTTAAAACTCAACATTAATAAAACTAAGATCTTGGCATCTGGTCCCATCACTTCATGGCAAATAGATGGGGAAACAGGGGTAACAGTGACAGACTTTAATTTTTTGGGCTCCAGAATCACTGCAGATTGTGACTGCAGACATGAAATTAAAAGATGCTTGCTCATTGGAAGAAAAGCTATGACCAACCTAGAGAGCATATTAAAAAGCAGAGACATTACTTTGCCAACAAAGGTCCATCTAGTCAAGGCTATGGTTTTTCCAGTAGTCATGTATGGATGTGAGAGTTGGACTATAAAGAAAGCTGAGTGCTGAAGAATTGATGTTTTTGAACTGTGGTGCTGGAGTAGACTCTTGAGAGTCCCTTGAACTGCAGAGAGATCCAACCAGTCCATCTTAAAGGAAATCAGTCCTGAATATTCATTGGAAGGACTGAGGCTGAAGCTGAAACTCTAATACTTTGGCCACCTGATGTGAAGAACTGACTCACTGGAAAAGACCCTGATGCTGGGAAAGATTGAAGGTGGGAGGAGAAGGGGACAACAGAGAATGAGATGATTGGATGGCATCACTGACTGGATGGACATGAGTTTGAGCAATCTCCAGGAGTTGGTGATGGACAGGGAAGCCCAGTATGCTGCCATCCATGGGGTTGCAAAGAGTCAGATACAACTGAGGGGCTGAACTGAACTAAATAGGGTGGGTGGTGGTGCTATTAATTAAAACAAGTAAAATAAGAGGTTGGAGGCTTCCCAGGTGGGCCAGTGGTGAGATGTAGGAGATGCAAGTTCAATCCTTATGTTGGGAAAGATTACCTGGAGGAAGAAATGACAACCCACTCCAGTATTCTTGCCTAGGAAATCTCATGGACAGAGGAGCCTGCCGGGCTACAGTCCATGGGGTCACAAAGAGTCAAACACGACTGAGCACATAAACAAAAGATAAGAGGACAGGGTTGAAGAGAGGAAGTGGCAATCAAGAGTTGAGTTTTGGCCTTATTGAGATGATGATAAGACATCCAAAAGCTATATAGTATAGATCATCAGATCCATGAACCTGAAACTCCTTGGCATCTGATCTAAAAAGGGGTACACCTTTGTACTTCATCACCATATGTCATTTCATTTAATCTGCTAATGGTGAGGTACACACAGTAAATATTATGCCCATTTTTCAGGAAGAACGCTGAGCCTCAGAGACTGAGTTAGTGCCCTTAAAGGTTCAGCAACAGATAAACCACTGAGAATAAAAGCACCTCCTCCAAACTCAGCGCCCATTCCACCAAGCTATGCAGAAACTAAGGAACCCACAGTTCCATCAATGACCACAGAACTTGGAACAAAATGTAAGTTATGGAAGGTGGTAATTGAAGATGTCTTTGCTTCTGGTGACAGGGGATCTTACGGGGACAAAAAAGTGAGACTACAACAAAAGTTTCTGAGGTCTGTGAAGAAAGGTCCTGAGTCCACAGAAGCCAGCCCTTCAGATAGGTGAGCGTCCCGAAATAGACCCTGGGGTTGGGGGCTCCCACTGCAGTTTTCACTTCCACGAGCCTTCGAGTTGCACTTCCCCACAGACCTGGTGGTTACTGAAAGTGCCCCAAGGTGGGAGGGCTGTTGGTCAAGTCTCTCCATCAGCTCTGCCCACCTGCAAACATACGTTAGCACAGGAACTTCAAATGCAGACCTCACCAGAGGAAACTGGCTTAAAGCAAGAGATTCGTATTAACTCCATCACCTGCTTCACACAGAGTCAGGGTCCAGGTCTGGATCAAAGCACCCTGTGTTTCCTGTGGGTCTTCCCAGCAACCTAACCAAAAGGACTAAGTGGACTGGGTACTTCACTCAAACTTCTTAAGTTTTCTTAAAAAAAAAAAAAAATCTAGACTTTTAGAGGAATCTAGAACTCAAAGCTGAATAACTTTGTTATGATTTAAACGAGCCAAATGCCATTAGTTAACCATCTTCCTTGGGTTTCTGTCTAGATTAAAGGGAATGTAAGGTGTTTTTAGCATTTGTATCTGTCCTAAATCTATGCAAACAGATACGGTGGGGAGCAGCAGATACAAGCACTTAATTGTGAGAAACGCCCTCGACAAAGAGAGACCATAATAGCAGCTACACAGGACAAGAGAGGGTAAGAGAAGAAGGTAAGATGGCAGAAGGAAAGGAATTACTTTCTCCTTGGCCAATCGTTTAAAATTCCATCCTGACTAGTAGTGAAGGAAAGTCATTGCAAGGCTATAAATAGAAACTGAGCAGTCAGAAAATGCATAATTTTATCCTTTTACATTTTCAAATTCCAACCAGGGTCCATATCCCACACCTTCCTCGCAATGTCCATAGAAAAAAAGTGATGTGAAAAATACATTCTTTTAAATATTTCTGAGACAGCATCAGTTGTAAGATTGCTTAAATTTTAAAAAAGCAATTACTGCATGATAGAGAATCATAAACCCTAACCAGAAAAGGAGAAGACAGCTGAGTATATTAATCACTTTGAAAATCTTGGGTCAAGCATCGCAAGCACAGAATTATTCATATATTCCCTCCTTCCTTCCTTTATTCTGCTCTCAGTAGCTGATGCCCTAGCGGGAGAGAGGCCTGTGGTATAAATGGCTATGTGACAATGTGGACAGTGATAACAACCACACCACCCGCGGGTAAGCAGCCTCCACCCCCAGCTCCTTCAAAAGGCGCAGAAACTGTTGAAGCAGCTCTGAGAAGCTATAAATAGCATTTAACTTCTATTTTTTTCTACCTCAATTTTTTTTTCAATCATCTCTCCTGAAGCCCAGGTAGAATACAACATTGAATCTGGCTGGAGGAATGTGAGAAGGTTCAGGAACATTGCCTGGAACTTGACAACTGGGCTAGACTTACACCGGGCGGAAAAGGCAGGTTCTGTTTGTGCGTGAACGTGGCAACAAACAAAAGAGGCGTTGCCGTCATTCACCAGGCTCCTGGCAAGTCCTCACTCGCCAAAGGGGAATCGCTTGTAACTTTCCCTTGTACAGATGGGGAAATTGAGGCTGTGGGAGGCTAAACAGCAGCCCAGAGACACACAGCTAGTGAGCCGTGGGTGTGGACAGTGGACCCAGGCCCAAGCAGATGTTTAATAAATGCAAAGAGGGTAGGGTGTGTGCAGCCCCTCTTCAAGCAAATTCCCAGAGCCCAGGAGAATACTCCTGCAGACGTTGGACAAGCAGCACGTGGCCTGTGCCGACCTGGGCTTCCAGACCCGAGTGTATTCACTGCTAGTGGAAAAGTGGATCAACAGGACTCACTTGGATTGAACCTAATGCTTTCAGGCCCAAGCAGAGTTCAAGCTCCAGCTCGAGGTCTGGGGAGACAGGACCTGTCCAGGAGGCCCTGAGATCCCAGCACACCAGTAGCACAAGGCCTTGCTAGCCAACCAGGCTCTGAAACAAAGTGGGGGCCCCAGGCCAAGCCCCCCTTTCCTGGCTCCCCTCAGGGTCTCAGCCCCAAGGCTCCTGCTCCACAGTCCACTGGTCTTTGCTGGATCCAGGGGGTCCCCCAGTCAGCCCCCATCTTTGTCCACTTTAATCCTGCCCTGGGCAGGGCCCAGGCCTTGGGGGAACCTCCAAGCCTTCTTATCCATCACCTCTCAGTAAGCCCACTAAAAGGCCAGGGAAGTCACCCTGGGGTGATGATTCTGGGAGAGAAGGCACGAGCGAATTCCGCAGCTATTTGGCATAAACAGAGAAGAGGGAGAAGGAAGAAGCCCCTGGTCTCTAGCCTGGGTCCTGGGGACACAGAGGTGCCCTTGAGAAGGGTGGACAGAAGCCCAAGCTGGAGGAGACACTTATGCTAAGAAATAGACATTAGCATCATGGCTCCAGAAGCAGGTTAGATCCCAAGCAGCTGACGCTCGCATTTGGGGTGGGGATGAGGGGGTCTTTACAAACTTTGGTTTGTTTACTGCTCAAATTGTTTTATCCGCCACTTCACCATAACACAATGCTTCCGTCACAGTGAGGCTGTTAGCTGATTTTTGCTCAGCTTTTTTTTTTAATTAATTTTTATTGGAGTATAGTTGATTAAAGATGTTGCGTTAGTTTTAGGTGCAGAGCAAAGTGAATCAGTTATACATATAACTACTGTTTTTTAGATTCTATTCTCATATTCATCTACTCAATGGACACGAGTCTGAGCAAACTCTAGGAGAATAGTGAAGGACAGGGAAGCCTAGCGTGCTGCAGTCCATGGGGTCTCAGAGTCAGACATGACTTGGTGATTGAACAAGCACAAAATTCTCATATAGGTCATTACAGAGTGTGAGTGGAGTCCCCAGGTCACACAGTAGGCTGTTTCTCACTTTGGGAACCAGTTCGTTCCCAAACGACCATCTGTCCTTGTAATTCACTCACATTCCCTGGTTTCACTGCTTCAGAACGCTTCTGGAGTAAAGAAATCGCAGTAGGTTGTAAGGTACATACCGGGAAGAAAACAAAGGTGGATTTTCGTTTCCTTTTTCTTTTCTTTTTTTAGTATTTACAAGAAAAAGCACTATCTTGATCTGAAGGGGAAAAAATAAAAGAAGAAAGAAACATTCTAGATAAATTGAGTTCAGCTCTGAAAGCCTCCATAGCTTCTTTATCTCCTCATGCGGGCTTTGCGGTCAGTCCTCAGACGGGGCATTTTACAACCTGAAAATCAACATGACAGTTATCAGCGCTTGCATCCTCCAAGGCAGAGATGGGGGAGTTCAGGCAGGTGGCGGCCGCACAATAGGGGATGGTAGGGGCAGTCTTGGACCCCGTCTTCCTTGTAGGTGACAGTGGCAAAGGTCTCCGTCTCACAGGGGGGTCCTCCCGGGGCTGCAAGGCGGAGATGACCATGACCCTGGCTCTGCTCGGCCTCCCTGCCTGGCAGGTGCCACTCCAGCAGCTGCTGTCCCCAAGCAGAGACCTCAGCCGTCAGCATGCCTAGCCCGCAGTTCCTAGGTTCCTGTAGCCTCCTGAGAAGGAAGGGAATCTGTCTCCTAGAAAGTTCGGCTTTGAGGCTGAAAACCAATATTGAGCAAATTTTTTTCAGTGAGGAAAAGCACATTCCTACCACCATAGGCACAACTGCAGAAGTTTCTGTGCTTCTCCCACTAAGCAGCCAGCCCAGACCTGGAGACCCAGACAGACACCGCTCGCCTGGGAACCAGAGTGTGTTGGACCTTGGGCCCTTTGACTGCTCCGGGAAATCCTTATCATTTAAAAAGTGGCTGCTTTATTGTCAGGTGACTCATCCTGGCCTCAGCTTCTCTTTCCTTCTAGATTAGGAGCCCATGAAAAAAAGACTGTCATACCTTCCTTTGAATCTCTAACATAGGTATCCTGTATTCCACACTCAGTAAATGTCCGCTGGTTGTGAACATTTTACTTGAGTTTACCAAAGAGCCTCAGAATACAGGAAACTAACAAACTGGAAACTCCTCTGCGAGAAATTCACATTTGCAAAACAAAGAGGGTCTGCCTTTAAATATATTAGAAGTTCTAAACATGGAGACACAAAATGAATACTCTGTTTGAAAAATCATTGTCCAGGCAAACCTCAAAGATATCACAGGCTCAGTTCCAGCCATTGTGATACAGCAGACGCTGCAATGAAGTGAGTCACATGAATTTTTCAGATTCCCAGTGCATATAAAAGTTATGCTTCTTCTCGGAGCCTTACCTAGTGAGAGAAAGATGCTCTGAAACATTACCATACTTGATGGTTAAAGGAAAACTGTACATGTGGTGGACACAGTTATTGAAAAATAAAACACTCTACTTAAAAATAATCATGTTGACACTCTAGTCTGTTAAATATGCAATAGTACTATGTCTAAAAAATAATGTAAATATCTTAATTAAAAAACACTTTCTTGCTAAAAAAATGTTAGCCATCGTCTCAGATTTCAGCCAGTCCTAGTAGAAACATCAGAGATCACGGATCCTAGATATTTCTAACAAATACAACCATCATTTTAAAGCACTGGAAACATTGTGCGAATTAACAAAATGTGACCAGAGACACAAAGAGAGCAAATGCTGTTGGGAAAATGGTGACAGTAGGAACTCAAGGCAGGGTTGCCACAAACTTTCCATTTGTTAGAAAAACAAAAACAAACAGAAACGCAGTATCTCGAGGTGCAGTAGAAGCAGAGGTGTCTGCGGGTGTTGCCAGCATCCTCTGTCCTTTTGCTCTGGCTGCTCAGCTAAGGCAAAACAACACAGGCAACTTCTCGTTCCCGGAGGACACGCCCCAGACTGGGGCCCCAGGAGCCATTTCAGGGTCATTTGCAGAAGCTCCTGAGGGCCACCGTCTTCCAGAACTGAAAACAGGAAGGCTCCCTCCCCACACAGCCAGGAGCTGGGACTGCAGGCTTCCCCAGGTTTCTAGCAGGTGGGTTGTGTTGAGGGGAATTTGTGAGGGCCACAGAGTCAGAGTCCACCCCCCCCCCATGACCCCCAATCTGCAGAGTGTCTCAGCACAGAGAACCTCATCCCAGGGCTTAGCAGGAGCCTCTGCTCAAGTCAGCGCTGGAATCCAATAAGCAAATCCCTGGGAGCGGTCACTAACTTAATTCCTGAGACATGAATGGCAAACGACCAGAAAGCAAAGACGATGAGAAAAGGAGAAAAAGAGTGTGTCTCAGTGGAGACACAAAGAAGGCAACATTATCACGTCCCCATTCAGGCACTGGCCACAGGGGACTGCCCGCCATTGGCCACGCTGAAACAGGCCGACCCCCCGGGCCCAGCTGCCCAGGCCTGCCCAGCTGGCCCAGAACTTCTGCGCCACTTTTGCCTTTCATCTTTTGGGGAGTCAGGTCCAGGGATCAACAAGGTGCTAGTATGATGTGTGGGATCAAACCATGGTGCTAGTGTGACATGTACACTCTTCCACCCAGGCCTGCCAAGCTGGCCCAGAACTCCTGCGCCATTTTTGCCTTTCATCTTTTGGGGAGTCAGGCCCATGGATCAACACAAGGTGTTAGGGTGATGTGTACACTCTTTGGGGTTCCAAAGACTGAGGTTCTCACCTCTGTCTGTCTCACTTAGCCTGAGACTCAGGGCAACTCACACCATGGCTCTGAGCCTCACTCTGAACTTCGGTCTCCTCTTCTGCCCCCTGAGCTAGTTGCCTCTGGAGCTCTTTAGGTTTCCCTTCAGTAATAAAACTCTCTTTTTGTGAGAGAAACCCACATCACTCAAATGAGAACAGCTTTCCCCAATGACCCGTTGTGATGGTTCATGTTAACGGTCAGCTTACCTGGATCACAGGTGCCCAGATATTCTGCTGAAGACTCTCTGGGTGTGTCTCTGAGGGTGCTTCCAGGTGAAATCAGCATGTGAATAGGTGGACTCTCCATAAAGCAGGTTGCCCTCCCCAATGTCGGGAGGGGGCTTGGCATTCAATCCTCTAAGAGCCCGGAGGAAGGGAGATCTGGGCCCTTTCTCCCTGAGGGCAGAGCCGGGACCTTGATCCCTTTCTGTCCTTGGTGCTGACAGCTCTGACCTTCAGACTCAGACTGAATCATGCCTCCAACTTCCCTGGGTGTCCAGCCTTCATACAGCAGGCCCTGGGACTCTTTAATTGCACAAGGCAATTCCTTATAATCAATCAATCAATCATCGATCAATCAATATTCTTTAAACTAATTTGGAGCAGAAGAAAAATAAGGCAAAGGCTGCAATCCCTCACCCCAGGACTCAGGAGACTTGTTCTGTGGGCGTCCTGAACTCAATAGCTTAACACACCCTTTCCAGGGGGAATGGCTTCTCCAGGAAGAGAGTCCATCCCACACTTTTGGGAAGCTTTGCTCTTTGTCACAGCATCAAAGCCCACTTTCTGTTATGGTTAATTTCTGTTATGGTTCATTCCTGTTATGGTTTATTTAGGGTAAAAAAAAAAAAAATCATTAAACACATGTCCTGAAATGCTGCAATAGAGCAGGAAATTGAAATGCCTTTTGTTCCAGCACCTAAGAGTGACCAGCAAAGGGAGCCCTGGACTCCAGAAGCCAGCTGTCCTGGGCTGCCTTGGGGTCAGCATTTGTACGCCCGTGTTCAGCGGTGGAACTTAAAAAAGAAGTTACAGCATCTCTATAAAACTATTTGGTTATAACTGGGTTGTTAAATTTGTTTGCTGAAGTCATCTCGAAGGCATTAAGAACCTCAATGGCTCAGGGTGTCGGAGATAAACCCTGCAGTCATGTGTGGCACTGGGGAAGAGGCATTTTGCAAACTTTGCCAACTCCCCAAAAAGGAGATTATATGTTTGGGAAGGTCAGGCTCCTTCCTATGAGTGATGCTTATTTAGATTTTTTTTTTTTTTTAACACCAAAGGGCATTAAGTGTCTTCATAAACATTAACAAAAGTTTGTTGCAAAGCATAAGCCCCAAAGTGGGGGGTCAGCTGGCAGATTGGAAACCCAGGTGTGGACTGTGCCTTCTCCAGGGAGAGCAGCCTTGTCTCTCCCACAGGACACAAACTGTCTGCTTTCATGATTCCCCAAGAATTAGAAGCATTTGGAGTCAGCCCATCCGTATTTTTAATTTTCTCTTGCACAGTAGCTTCATATTCGATGGCAACTAAGATAAGTCAAATACTAAATCAGTGATTTCTTGTCCTTTCCTGTGACTTATATTTGTGACATCATATCCATTTCAAGGAAGCCAAACCCTTACAGCTGTTTGTTTCAAAAAGTAAGAAGAAATATGAGCCTATAAAATGCATTTCTAAAATTGATTTTATTTCCACTAGGGGCAATTTTGCCCTCTGGCCCCTGGAAACACTTGATAATATCACCCTGTGTTGTCACTCCTGCAGGGAGGGGTACACACCAGCGCCTGGCAGAAGCCAGGGATGCTCCCAGACATCCTTCAAGACACAGGACAGTCCACAACCAGGATTCATCCCACCCAGAAAGTCAACAGTCCCAAGGGCGATGCAGCTGATATCTCAACAAGAACTCCTCTTCTTACAGAAAATAGGAGACAGCGTTCCCTGTGCTTTTAAGGACTGGCTGCCCCATGCCGTGGACATGCAGTGCAAGATGTGTGAATCTCTGGACTCTGGTTTTACAGCACCTCAGTAACAGATCTTTTAAATAGAAGACATGCATTAACAAATGACTATGCTCACCATTTGCCCTCCTCAGAAACCTGTTCTGCCTTTACAATGCTCAACATTTAAGAGCAGGCTGCCTAGAGAGAAACACACTTACTTTGACAGTTTCCCTTCTAACGAAGGGTGGGGTCCCCACTTTCAGCACACGCTGTTTCCTGAGCATCCCCCACTCTCCAGGTAGGAGCCAGAGGCCCCCTTTGCATCCCTTCCTCTCTGCAGGGCTCAATATGGCTTTGGGAAGAAGGAAGTCACTAGGTCTTTGGAGCAGGCACATAGCTTGTTTGCTGGTGGTAGTGCTTTAGTCACTAAGTTGTGTCCAGTCTTGCGACCCCATGGACAGTAGCCAGCCAGGTTTCTCTGTCCGTGGGATGCTCCAGGCAAGAATATTGGAGGGGGTGGTCATGCCCACCTCCAGGGGATCTTCCCCACCCAGGGATCCAACCAAACGTGTATTTTGCTCCTCCTGCATTGGCAGGCAGATTCTTTACCCTTAAGCCACTGGAGAAGCCTAAACCTTAGAGGATCCCTTAATAAAAGAGTAATTGGCAGCTAATAATAACATTAGACTTGAAAACACAGAAAGATCCACGGTGAAATCCAATTGTTTCCATGAAGGAAAAGTGCAAAACCTTAGGAAATATATATTTAGTAAAGAAATAGGATGAAAAGGAAGCCTAGCTCTGCAAATAGAGCATAAGGAAAGTTAATCAAAGGCAAGATGCTCCGGGAAATATAAATTTAACGGTTTCCATCAGGAAGGTGATATGCATGTGGTATCCAGAGAACTAGCCCAAATATGACAAGGGTTCATGGTCAAAGGGTGAGCTGGTAAATAGGAAGCTTTGTTCTAATTTTCCATCTCTAAATTTAGCTTCATGGCAGCACACAACTCAGTGTTTTAAATGTGTGTCAGAGGAGCTTTATTAAATTCTAAGCTGACTTGATTCACTTTGTTCTACGCTTTAAAATGTGAGGGAGATGCTGCATAGCTCATGAGTTACCTGTTGAGTTGGTAATTGATCTCACTTTATTTGTTTCTGGGAGCACAACTGGATCACTTTTAAATGTTTTGAAAACAGTGTAGAAAGCCTTGCCGGGCAGTGCGTGGGGCTCCAGGTAACAGACGCTGGGCCCCAAAAGGCGGTGGCTGACAGGTCTGCGTCAGCACTAGGGTGAGATGCGCTGCAGGGCTAGAATCAGAAGATGCTCTGAAAGTAAAGCCAGCTAGCCCTTAGTCGTGCTCACTGCCCCACAGCTCTCTCCCCTGCCCCCTTGCTCGGCACACAGGAGGGGGCTGGCCACAGTCCTTTCAAACAGACTCAGCCGGACCCAGGAGGAGGCTTGGGCTGCCCCTGAGCCTCAGAGTGATGGGCTGCTCTTCCTTGAGTGCTGTTTTTTCATCAGTAAGATGGAATTCTAGAGCTGGCCTCGCAAGCCTCCTGGGAAGATGTAAGGAGACCCAAGTACATCTCCTGGCGTGGTGACTGGCATAGTCCACCAGCCACTGCCCGCGGTCACTTCCCTCATTCCTGATGACGTTGGCCGAACCACCACCTCCCTGGAGGAAAGCTGTCCTCTCACCCCTCCTGTCCATGTCCCCAACAGTGACTCACGAACGCGTGGCTTCTGGAACCTTTGGGGTCTGGTTTGGCTTTTAATGCCCCAGGACCAGACTCACAGCTAGATTGCCACCCTAGACCATAAAGAAGAGAAGTCACCCAAATCAGCACCTCCCATGTCAGGAAGCAGCTCTGCTCCCCAGAAAATAAAAGGCTCATCACAAAATAATACCCAAAGCAATGCTCCCCGAGTGCCATTTGGGTGTACAGTCTCCCACCGGGCTCTGCACCCAAATTAAAATGTGTGAAAAAGGCAGCGTTTCTGCTACTAATGCGGTATCTCAGGCAATCTGAGAGAAGGTCGAGGTAAGTGCGTCATATCTGAACTTCATCCAAACGCCTGAGGGTGGATCCAGGGAGGAGGGGAGAGAAGAAGCCCCAGCACCCACAAACCCACCTAGGACCCCTCCTATTATACAGCCTGCATCTCCAGGTGCACAGGTGAAGACCGAAAGCTGGAGCAGGAAGAAATGCAGAGAAGACCAGGAGCTGAGGTCTGCCGTGCACGAGGGGGAAAGAGGTGGGAGGAAAACTCATCAAAACACACTCTCAGACCCTAAGTTTCTTGCATGACTATACTTTCTAGCAGGAGATGCCTAACATTACTGGCAGACTAATTAGGTGTGAGGACACACCGAGACACCCTGATTTTTCCACTTCCTGTGACTTGACGTTTAATTTTTCCATTCCCTTTTTAGAACTCTGAATGATGCTCTGAATGAAACGTCCAAGGGTGGGCCCTTCCGGGCCCTTCCCAGGTCTCATACAGACTGTGTCCTGGGGACCTGAGTGACTCACAGCCCATTCATTCAGGAGCAAGCCGTTCACTTGCTATCCTCACTGGGTTGCAAGGATTCTCAGCCGTATAGCCTGGACCTGGAATCCAAACTTGCAAGATGACCCAAACTTGCAAAACTCGATCAGCACCAAGATGGCAACGATGTAAACTGTTGATGCCGAGGGAGAAAACGAGCTGAGGATGGGCATGTACATGGCTCCTTTTCCAACTTCTCTAATGTTTTTGAGGTGGTCCCCAAAAAAACCTGTTCTAAAACTGCATTTGCTGTTGTTTAGCTGCTAAGTCGCATCCGACTCTTTTTCCCAGGCCAGCTCACAAATGCCCATGTGCTCTGATGACTGTGGCTTCACACTCCTGTGGACCCTGGAGGGGCTTTTCGCTCCTGCTTCTAGAAGGGGAAAGTCATTCTCCAGTCCAGAGTATCTCAGCTCCCATCTTCTGCAGATAGGAGAGGCAGACGGAGCTTGAGGGAAGCCCTGGGGGTGGTTTCCTGGAGCCCTGGCTGGAAAAGGGGAGTGTCCCTAACCAGCAGGTTGCCAAACTGGAAGGCAGAGTGACCCAGACGTCCCGTGTACCAGCAAGAACCGATTTTAGCCAAGAATGTGCTCTGAGACCAGAGCATCCAGCTGGGGGGAGGAGGAGGGGAAATAATCTTGGCTGCCCTTCTAGCAAAACCCCCAGCATGTTCATCTGTTCCTGTGGCCCCAAGGATCGTGGAGCACTCCCACCCTGAATCTGGACCCTTTCTCCTGCTGTGGGGCTGGAGGTGGACAGCCCCTTTCCTGACCTGGGCTTCCAGCACAGTTGACCCCTCATTGCCCGGGCAAAACTCCAGGCCCACACTGCAACCAGGACCCTTAGCACACCTTGGGCCTGCTGTCCACAGAAGGGACTCAGGGACTCTGGTCTTCACCCCACCCACCCGTGGAATTTAGTCATCCTGCAGAAAACAGCTGGCCTGCCAGGTATGCTTAGCAGGAGACTTCATCTTTCTCATCCACATTGTCACCATTAGTGCCAGGACCCCTGCAGCCAGTGGTCCAGGCAGGCAGCACCCCTAGAGCTGCAGGGCTGGAGGAGAGAGAGGTGACCTCAGCCCCACCACAGGGCCCGGCTTCCCCTTAACGACTGCAGACTCACGTTAACCACAGGCTTCTCCTTCATCCATGACTCTCACAAGCCTGTTTCAGTATGTTTTTCAGACACCATTTAGTGAGATTTTAAACTCATGAAAGCAAATCACCTCTCACCTGTGACTCCACCCAGGTTCCCGGTGCTGTGCCGACTGACAACTGTAAATCATTGTTTCGCCCGCTGACTTTCGTCCTGCCAGATCTCTGTGTCTTTCATCACTTGCCCTGGAGGTCAGCAGCACCACTGCCTGCAGGTTCCTCCATACTCAGCATCTTCTGAAAAGGGCCATCTCTCTTTCTGAGTCAGCTAATAACAAAGTTCCAGAATGTGGGATGGATAGCCAGGGTCTCTGTATCTACTGCTTGGAAACTCAATCTCACCCTCCCTTTCTAACATAGCTTCAATTCAGTTCAGTTCAGTTGCTCAGTCATGTCCAACTGTTTGCGACCCCATGGATTGCAGCATGCCAGGCCTCCCTGTCCATCACCAACTCCCGGGGTTTACTCAAACTCATTTCCATCGAGCCGGTGATGCCATCCAACCATCTCCTCCTCTGTCAGCCCCTTCTCCTCCTGCCTTCAATCTTTCCCAGCATCAGGGTCTTTTCAAATGAGTCAGTTCTTTGCATGAGGTGGCCAAAGTATTGGAGTTTCAGCTTCAGCATCAGTCCTTCCAATGAATATTCAGGACTGATTTCCTTTAGGATGGACTGGCTGGATCTCCTTGCAGTCCAAGGGACTCTCAAGAGTCTTCTCTTTTGGTTCAGAAGTCATCTACTTGGAGAAGATGGGGAGACATCAAATGATGGATGACAGTTGACTTGACCCTGGGCACCTGATGCTCTTCCCACCCTGGGTTGGTCACTTTGGAAGCATCTTCAGCTCATTTACTTACCTTAACCCCAAAACCCGGCACTGATGATGGGAATTGAGAGGGAAAGGGAAAATCTCAGGGAGTGATCAAGAGGGAAAGTGACTACAGCGCTAACAGTTAGGCAAGAAATGATATTGGGACTGTGCTCAGTGAAACAATTCAGAGGGTTCAGGGTGTTCTTTGTGCTGGAGAGTGTGTTCACACCACCAGCAAGCCCAGGTTCTCCCTACGCTAAAGTCACAGTTTGGACAACGATGCCTAAAGGCCAGCCTGAGAGAAGAAGAAAAAGGAGATCCCATCCCACAGTGAATTCCTGCAATGGAAACCTTTTAGGTGGCTTTCTTCTCAATCACACATTGTTCTGAGGCCACATCTCTTGTCCCTGTGTTTTGTTTTGTTTTTTCATTTCCTCTTATTTCACCGACTTTTTTTTTTTTTTGTATTTCCATCTTCTGCTTTCAATCCCAACCCTCCTCTCTGTGATGAGAAGTGGCAGCCGGAGAGACTAGCAAGTCCCTTGAGCACTTGGGGCTCCCAAAACTATCATCATTGATTTGGAGTGGACTTGAGCCCCAAACCTTTGTTTGAGCCAAAGTCCTTGCCATGAATGGCCCCAGTTTCTGAAGCTGTCCTGCCTGCAAGACTGGCTCTCCACCCGCTTCCAGACTCATGAACCACAGCTCGCTGTCTCAGAGGGGCTCTGGGCATCCCGGAGAACCTCCCAGGTCCTTCCCAGGCTCTTTCTGTCACACGACAGCCCTGACAAGCCAGCTGTTTCCCTCTCCCTGTCCCCAGGCCATGCCCATATCCAGTAGGGGTCAAGTCTCCAAGCTGCTTCTCGGGTGACATACTAGGACTTCCCGTGGCCACCTCCGTGTGGTCACAGCTCTCCAGCATCCTCTCCACCTGCATCCATACACCCAGTCTCTTCCTTCCGACGTCCACCATCTCCCCACAGTGTGACACCATGGTCTGACACCGACCAGATGAACAAATGTGCCCGCCAATCACCCCCGCACTGCCCACTACTTGTGCAGCACCCAAAATGTGCTGGAGAAATCAACAGCGCATGTTCACTGTAGGAGAAGGTGAACCCCGAGGTCTGTCCTGCTCCCACTGGGTCATCATGTGGTAAATGGGAATGAAGTGGCCTTTGTTTCCAGTTCATCACTTGAGGACGTCGCACCTCAAAGGCGTTGGAGCGACTTGTCAAGGACCACACAGCTAGTAGTCAACAGGCCCTGTGCTCAAACCCAGGATCTCAGCTTTCAGATCCTCTAGTTCTTTGACATTACCCTGCCCCCACTGGCTGCTAGGAAGTGAGGAGGTCAAGAACTAATATGGTCTTGACCTTCAAAACTGTAAGCTCACCTTTGGGCCAAAAAGACAGGTGGGATAAAAAGCAAGAACACAGACTGTGATCAGGGTCCAAGGAGTGGATCCCTCACAGGGTCCAAGGATGGGAGGATTCAAAGGCTGGAAAGCAAAATCGGACCTGGGTCTCCAAGGACACTCCCAATGCATTCTTCTCTTCCATCATATTCATCACACTTATAATTGATAATGCTTATTGTTGGTTATAGGCAAATTTTCATTATGAGCTATCATTGTAATTTACTATCACAGACTATAATCCCCATGTGTCCTGTGTGCTACAAGCCACTCCCCAGTACTCTTTAAGGTCCATTACCACATCCAGAACTTAGTAAGTGTTCAGTAAACATTTGCAAAATTAATGGATGGTTGCATCAAAGTCACATTCTTTCCTACTCCACACTTGAATGGATGGCAGTCATTGTCACTGTAGAGTGACGCCCCTATGGGGAGGGGTCAGCTAACAGGCTGCCCGGGGGTCAGGTTCAGGGAGACAGAGAGAACTCAGTACTGCAAGGCCCTCAATGGGCAATTTCCATCTGCAGAAATGATTCAAAGAGAAGAGATTAAGACCTAGGAAGAAAAGCTAAAGGAGCTATGATCATTGTAGCATTAAAAGGAAGAAAATCAACTGAGTAATTTAATAAAGAGCTTTAAGAATAACTCATTAGGCTTATTATTGCTCCTTCACTAAAGGAGGAAAATAAAGTGCTTTTAAATTTCCTTAAGGTAGACACACGCAAGAATTCGCTCTAATAAGTAAGAAAAAAAAAAGGAACCCATTTCCTGAGAAGGTGCTTTTTCAAAGCTTGCAGGCATCTCGTGGTCCGAGACAAGGGCCAGGCACTCTAAGAGCCCTTCAAATATGGTATCGCCTGGATGTCACCAGGGAATTTAGGACTTACCAATAAGATCCTGAAATGAAAATCTTCTAATAAAAATATTGTTGTTCCAAATTAGAAAGTATTTTGTTTAAAAGTTATCCTTAAAGAAATTCCCATTCAAATGGTGCCATAACCACTACCTACTTCTCAGGAACTTGGGAGACAAACCACCTCAGTGTAGACACACCTGGGGAACTAGCGAGACATCACACACAGACGCACACACCCTGGTATGAAAATAAAGCTTGTGCTGTCATTCTTCTACAGACAAAGGAACTGCTTTAAAGTGGCATCTAATGGTCACAGCCTTGTGACACAGGTGAAAGAGCCCCAGCTTCGGGATTTGCGTGCCCTGGGACCCAAGGAGGACACAGGAGCCTCAGACCCAGCTCTCAGGTAACAAGACAACATGGAAAGACTGAGCCAGCCTTTCATTCATCCTGGATTTCCACGCTTATTCGGTATACTAGACAAAACCACCAAAGTTGCTATTCAGTAACCAAGTTGCGTGCAACTCTTTGGGACCCCTGGACTGCAGCAAGCCAGGCTTCCCTGTCCCTCTCCTCCT